>NC_088813.1:15814857-16123127 GCF_011386835.1 Chrysemys picta bellii
AACATTGGATGAAACATAATTATTTAGTTATTGCTTCAACATCTGGCATTTCTACTGACCAAGCATATCTTAGCAAAGGCAATGTTATTTTGTTTACCCCAGCTTTCTCTTAGCTGATCACTATTAGCTAGGCCTCTGGTCTCCAGACCAAACTTTGGACTTTGGGTCTGAGAAAGAGCTGGCACAGTTCATATACCAAGTTGTTATATAAAATGCACATGTATTTTAACCCTTCACCCATTATCCTGTCTTTCGCATGGTTTTATAACACAGTTCTCCACCATCTCGGGTGGCTTCAAAGAGCTGCCCACGTTGGTCAAAGAAGAGCAAAGAGTGTTCCTTTTCCAGTGTGAAATGGGTCTTAGAGGAGATATTTCTACACATATAATTTCCAGTTTGTATGTTAGAAACAAGCTGTTTGCTTGGTACTTCAACCAGTGGGGCTTTTGTGAAGTCACAGACCAAAGTCTCTAGTTCTGATTCATAGATTGGCCAAAAGAGACCATTGTGATTATCTGGTCTGACCTCCTGCATAACAGAGGCCATTTTCACCAAGTCAGTGCTGCATCAAGGCCAAAACTTCGAGTTGAACCAGAGCAGATATTTTAGAAAGACGTTCAGTCTTGATTTAAAGACTCCAAGAATCCATCCCATCCCTTGAGAAGCTGTTTCTGTGGTTAATTACCCTCACCCTTGCAAATTTCCACCTTATTTCCAGTTTGAATTTGTCTAGCTTCACCTTCCAGGCATTAGATCGTATCGTGCTATTTTCTGCTGGATTAAAGAACCTTCTCGTTTCAGAAATTTTCTGCCCATGTACGTATTTATAGATTGTGATCAAGTCAAAAACTGCCACATGATGGACAAACGTCAAAAGGATCAGTGTTTCCATTGGGATGAATATGCAACAGTGTGGACCCTTATCCAGAAGTTTACAAGAAACATAAATAGCTCCACTGATTTTTACAGCCTCTTGCTTCTCTTCAACTGTCTTTTTTTAAGGGCCATGTTGTTGCAGCTGAGTTGGTCCCAGGATAATAGAGACACAAGGTAGGTGAGGGGATAGCTTTTATTGGACCAAAGTCTGTTGGTGAGAGAGACAAGTTGTGTAAGCTCGAAAGCTTGTCTCCTTCGCCAACGGACATTGGTCTAATAAAGAGATATTACCTCACCCACCTTGTCTCTCTCTTTTTATTTATCCTAGTTAGTGTGTTTCTCCATCGGGTTACTTCTGTCTGAATTTTGCTGTCTGTATTTGGACGGTCAGGGTTAGTCTGTGCCCTGTCCACTCCCCAGCATGTCCCCTTGGTTCCCTGTTGTCTGTAGCTCTTCTAAGCATTTACTAGATTAGGATCTGATCCAGTTCCCAAATTAACGTTCAGCCTCGTGTTAATGTCACAGGAGCTGGATCGCAGAGAGAAAGAGAGGCAGAGACGATGCATAACTCTTGATGGTGAGGGGGGATAATTTAAAGTTTGCGGGGGCATGTGACTGCCCCACGCATTGCCTCTGGGCTGAGGAGCAGCAGCAGAGCTCGGAGCGCCAGGGCAGAAGGAGGCCTCCAGGAGCATCTCATCGCAGCCGGGCTCTGTGTGCAGGGGCTGGCTCCAGGAGAGGGCATAAGGGGTGCAGCTCGGAGCTGTGCCAACCCCTGCCTGGGGAGTGCCTGGCTGTGCAGAGGTGGCCCAGCTCGGGAAGCAGGGTAGGGAGGGCTGCCAGGCAGCCAGCCAGCACCCCAGCTCCCACAGCGTGGAGAACCAGAGGCCTGAGCGGGCCAGGTGGCTCCCACCAGCTTCGGATCTGCTGGCTCCTGGCAGGAGGCGGCGGTTTTCAAACTGTTTGAAAACCTCTGTGCTAAATGGAAGGCAGAAATCTGGGGTGGGGCATATGACCCCACATGCCCTCCCCCCCACACACCTTGCCTCTGAAGAGAGGTGTGTGTGTGAGAGAGAGAAAGAGAGATCATAGATGGCTCTAGTGGTGAAACCTAGTGACTACAAAAGCCTGCTACTTACTGCTACAGAGAAAACCTATCCCTTACCTCAAGGAGAAGGAGCCTGCGTATTGAGTAACAAAAGGTGGATGTTCAGATCCGACTGATGACTGTATATTCTGTAAGTATTTTTTACATATTCTGCCCACCCTCCCTTCAGTGAATCGTAAGGAGGAACGGTCGGGGCTTTTGAGGCATACGTTGATCATTACAGAAGGCAACACATCAGGTCAGATTCAAACTAAGCTGAAGCCCCCCTGGCTTGTTCTGAGCCCTGCTGGGTCAGCCGAACACCCACTCCGCCTGGCTCTTCGCGTCACTATTGATTGCAGTTGCAAGTGCCTTATTGCCAGGGCTGTACACATGACACGTGGTACATTTTTTTTTTTTTATCCTTCTTGTTTTCCTGTCCTCACCACTCCTTTCGTTCCCCGCTTTCCTGGAACTGTGAGGCCGCTTGACATAACTGATCTTTTTCAAAGCCTGGCTGTCAAACTCATTACATCTTTTTTTGTCAGCTTCCATTAGGGCTCCGGGATCCAGAGCGAAGCTGACACCACACAGCTGCTGTGTACACGCTTCCCCCCACCTTATTTTTCTATTTTTTATATTGTTTTCTTGCAAAAAAAGGAAAAAATAGAGCCTTGAAACACACACAATTCTTGCTGCTCTTTTTTGAGACCCTTCTTGCCACGGCATGGGCAAAGACAAGCGCAGAGAATCATAGGCCGAGATTTTCAAGTGCGACTAGCGTATTTGGGGATGCCTTCATTTTGGAATGTCTGACCTGAGACACCTTAAAAGGGGCCTGGTTTTCAGGAAATGTCTGAGTACCCCTTACGGCCTCTCAAGTTGGGCTCCCTGCAATCAAAGGCCCCCCAAAATATCACTAGCCCATGTGAAACCCTTGTCCAATTGTCTGGTCTCTCATTTTATTGAATGTATTCCTGTGAGACAGCATGGTGAATCTGAGACACAGAGAGGGGTCAGGTAACCCACCCAAGATCACAGGGACTTAGCTTCAGAGCCAGGAACAGAACCCAGGAGTCTGGTCTCCTATTATTATTCTCCAATGGTTTATATAACAGCTGTGTCTTGAGGTCCCAACCGACAGCAGGGCCCCGTTGTGCTAGGCGCTGTACGTATACATAATGAGAGACACTTCTTCAAAGAGCTTACAACTAGAACAGCTCGGGAATTTTTCAATTAGTCATTTTGTCACTGGGTTGGGAAAGGCTGGATACAAAGGCTGTGTCTTACTCCCATCTCCAGTGGGTGGAATTTCTACCTCTTTCCCCCCCCCCACCCCCACGCCCCGTAGGTCTTGGAATAGAATTCGATGCTGCTGTCTGCGTCACACCTGTCTTTCCCAGCCTTATGTTGATTTTACGTCTAACTGATGCCTCTTGGCCCACGTGGGACTCGGTTCTCTGCTGTAGATTTCCCCCTCTGTTGTTTCAGTTGATGTTGTATCATCAGCCAGATCAAGGGAGCGTAAGAGGGAGTCCCAAAGGACAGACATTGCAATACCCTGCCCATTGGGGTGGTTTTTCCTCAAGTGAAGCAGAACAAGGACAAGGAGAAGGAGACAGAGGCCTTGTCCACACTGGATTTTGCCCTAATTTCACCTCCCAGACCTTTAGGGCGAGATTCTCACCCCTGCATGTCCTGGCAGGGTACAGGGGCCATATGTTGCAATGCACGTTACAATACAAATAGAACAGGCAACCCCCGCCCCCCTTAGCTGACTGGAAGAAGATCTCCCTGGCCTAGGCACTGTGTGGGAGAACCAGAGGCTATCCTCTGTGGCTCCCCTCACAAGCTCTAGGGCAGGGGGCTGGAAGGGGTCATATTACGCCAGGGGTTGCTTCAGCCAGTAGCCTGGAACCCAAGGGTGCAGATGTGGTGTAAAGCCACCTTGGTCCCTTGCCTTACCCCCAGGGCTGCATGGTCTATTCGTCACCTCCTATTTGCAGCACAGGGTCTCGCCCCTAGCACAGACCGTGTAAATTACTATAAACTGCTGCAGCTTATCCCAGAGCCAAGCAGGGGCCAGCCCCCTCCGTGCGAACGGCGACCCTGCCTGTCTCCACAAGGGGCTAGGGCCAGGGCACGTACGCTGGCAGCTGCCAGCAATGGCCAAATCGAGGCAAATCCCCTGCATCGCATGCACAAGGCCAGGTGACGTGGAAAGACATTTGGGCCTGAATATCTGTTGCTTTGCACCTCGTGGACAGCGGCAGCTCCAGGGGCCTGACTCCAGCTGCATGAGTTTAGCAGCCCAGCCCAAGAGGAAGATGGAGCTACAAGAAACCAACTCTAACTCCCGCTGCGGGTGTTAGAACTTATGCCATCGGGGGGATCAGGTGTAGGGTAGCTCAGCTCCAGCAAGCCCTCTCTAACACCCAGCATGTCCCCCTCATTCCTCTTATGCCAGGTGGAGTGGGGCTGCCGGCATACCAGACAGCTAATCTGCTTCTTCTGATGGCGCTGCTGGGGATTTCCCCAGCGTAGGGGGGATTCTCGAGCTGGTTTAAGTTCACTCTGCACTGCCTAGGCAGAAGCAGTGCAAAGCAAACTTAGTGGCATGGAGAATCAATCCTGCTATTACACCCCTGTGCAAGGCGGGTGTGATATATTACCCATTGGATGTGGTAAGGTTTGACAGTCGCTTTGCATGAGTATCAGTGACCACCCAGGGACTGGGGCAGCAGGAAGTGAGGTTGATGGATGGAGATTTAGGGTATGTCTGCACTGTAGCTGGAGATGTAATTCCCAGCTCAGGTAGACGCAGGCACTCTAGCTTTGATTGAGTTAGTGCGCTAAACATATCAGTGTAACCGTGGCTGCATGGGTGATGGGATGGGCTAGCCACCTGGGTACGTACCTAGGGTCTCGGGCATGATCGTACTTGGGCAGGCTAACACAGGCATTCCCACAACAATTTTTTTGGTGGCCTCAGAGTGTGGCAATTTTTCCTAAAATACTTAATTAACTTTAGGAAAAACAAATAAATATGTACATGTATGTGTCCAAATCATTGTAATTTATTTATGTAGAGGTTTTTTGCAGACTCAATAATAAAAATAACGTACAGTTGTCTCTATTCTTTACTGGTCCTAAGCAGAATAGAAACACAAATAAGGTGCTTTGCACATTCTTGTCGTTGTTGTTTCTTTTGCTTTTTTTTTTAAAAGACTTGCTAGCTAGTAAATCGGCTACTGCGAAAAGTAACATTTGTATGTTTGTTAATCTCACTTTTCGCAGCAGCCGACTTACTAGCTAGCTGGGAGGCTGGGAAAAGTGATATTAGCAAACATACAAATATCAATCTTCACAGCAGACTTACTCAGCCCTGGCAAGCCAGGGGACAAATTCAGCCCTGGATGGGGAGGTGGGTAGGGAGACAGTGGGGGCCAGGGGCGATGTAGGGCGGGTGTGTGAGATGAGGGGCTGCACCTGCGGCTGGAGTCCAGGGCCGGAGCCTGAAGCCCCATGACTGGAGCCTTCCACCCACCACTCCAGGGCTGAGTCCCAAAGTCTGAGTCTCACCACTATCAAGAAGGTGGGGAACTCACTGGCTGCCTGCTCCTCTGGCATTTGTGGATCTAGAGAGGGGCAGGGCCCACCCACTGCTCCCCCCACAGTCATTGCCCAGGGGGCTGTGGCTGCAAGAAATGCCCCTGGTGGCTGCATTTGAGAAACACAGGGCTAAACGGTCCTGCCCCCTCGCAGCTGCCCCTGCACTGCCCGTGTTAGCATGCTAGCCCGTTCAAAGCTTGTGTGCACATCTACCTGAGCTGGAAATCACAGCTCCAGATCAAGTGTGGACGTACCCTTCGGCCCTGAGTCACAAAAACATGGGTTTAACTCTAACCATGCCATTAACCTACATGTGTGCTGCCCTGAATCAGGCCAAGAGAGAGACACACAGGGAGTGGATGGGAGAGAAAGCGTCTGGCTAGAGGAGACTGATAACCAAGTGGCTGCTTTCAGCACAGTTTAGAAAGCACAAAGCACTAGAGATATTAGGATTACAGAAACCTTCCGTCATGGAGCTTTGGGGATTATGGCCTACTTATGAGGCAGACACATCTCTGCGTTTTGGGATTGAATGGCGAATCAAAGCCCGGGTGAATAACGGATGTGTGCGCTGGCTTGAGGCTGACACCACTTTTGATTGGATTTCGTGAGTTCTCTCCTGCCCTCTCCCTGCTGCCAGTGCATAGGTGGACTGTTTGCTGCTGATTGAGTGAAAATGGCAGCCGAAATCACACCAAGCTGGTGTTCTTCTGGTGGGAGACCCGAGGAGGGGACGGGGAGGAGCTCATGTATTTCTCATCCTGCAGTGGCATACGTGTGCATTTGGAAGGGCGCGGGTGTGAATAAGTGACGTGAAAATAAAGGGAAAAGACTAGTGTCAGGAGCAAATTACAGCCCTCCTTGGGCAGGACGCATGGTCTTGCAGCTAAATCGCTGGACTGGGTTCAATTTCACAGGCTCCCTGTGTGACCTTGGGCACATCATTTAGTCTTATGATGTAAAAAGCCCTTAATAGCCTGGGACCAGCCTCCTTGTCCCATCCAGCCTCAGCAGGGGCATTTGAGTTGATTCCCCTTGTTTTAAAAAAGAGGGGGTGGTTGGTGGGCCAGCCTCTGTGTGGGCTCCAGGGCTCTGAACTTGCTCTCCCCCTTTGGCCCGAAATAGCCCGATTTTGGTGTCTTTCAGGTTGAGGGTGGGTCTCCTAGATGATGAAGGGGGTAGGTGGCTAGCTGGCCAAACTCCTGTGCAACTGATTTCATTGCTGCTGAAGTTTACATTTGCTGTCTGATTAATTAAGGTAGGGTACCTTGGACAAGTGGCTTTGATTATTTTTTTTCAAACTCTAAATAAATATAAGATGCACAGCACCGAATACAACAGGGCCTGAGCTCCGCTGGAGCTGCTGCCGTAATGTAAATAACAATAATGGTTTCATATTATTTTTTAATGATCTGCTTTGTATTTCCATAGTTCAGCAGCATAATCTAGCCAGTGGGACTGGGGGCTTTCGTTAAATTGTAAAGCCTTTTGGAGCCGGGGCTGTCTCTTCCGATGTGGCTGCGCAGCGCCTAGCACCATGGGGCCTGCACCACAATCTCAGTTGGTACCGTAATTCGTATCAATAACAATAGTGACTTCTGAGCTCTTTTGAGAGGGGAGGTCAAGAATGCAACCCACAATATTCTTTGTTGCCCTCTAGTTGCCATACCGCATATAGAGGTTTCTATGAGTCTGCTCCCACCTTTGAGCTAAAAGGAATGATCCCGTCACTAGAACCTCTAGGGGGGTGTCTACACTGCAACTAGACACCCACGGCTGGCCCATGCCAGCTGACTCAGGCTAAGGGGCTGTTTAGTTGCAGTGTAGACATATCTTGTGGGTCATGCTCTGAGGTCTCCGGTTCACCCCCTGCACTTGCCCTGAGTAGGCCTAACACACCCATAGTCTCCTAAACAAAGCACACCCACCCACTGGATGTGCTGCCACTTTTGCCCGTTCAAAACACAGATCTGGTTGTTGGAGGAAGAGGCTGAGAATGAAATGAGAGAAATACACATACAATTGGAGGTGTTTCAAATGTGATGATTCCCTACATCCCTCCCAGAAAGCAAGCGAGGCCAGTGATCAAACCAAGCAGAATCTCACTTGTAATTGAAAAAAATATATTGTTATTTTTTATTTTTGGGGGGGGGTTCATTTCCCTCACTGCAATTTCATTTTTAGGTACCAATGACAACCAAGAAACTGAAATATATAGATACATCTATTTTACACCTTCTTCACATATAAGCTCTCTCCTGGTGGAAGTCTTGCTTGAGCAGATGCAGGAAATGGAAGGCGATAATAGATCTGTAGCTTAACCAAGCCTGCATGATTGACTGAGGTACACACTGCTGAAGGGAGATGGGAGGGAGGGAAAACCCCCAAAGCATATATATTTTTTCAAGTTCACATCAATTACGTACATTTCCAGCCGGATGAACTTAAATTAGGAGGGTTACTGTAACCGGCTGACAAGTGAAAGTGAAGCAATCGGTGCTCGTCTTTATTGATGTATCACGTATTGGGTGTTTATAGGACAGAGACATCTAAAGTGGTGCACGATATGAAAAAGAAAGGAAGACTGGTGAAGGTGGAGCGGGGAAAGAAATTTAGCTGTAGGAAGAAAAGTTCCAAAGGCTGTTAATTGGATACCCACCAGCTGCTAAAAATAAAGCCTTCTGCCCTCCATTCTGCACTTGGTTAAGTAAGACCCTGATTCAGCAAACAATCTCTTTGCAACAAGGCACATAAGCTGATGCTTAATTTGAAGCACGTGCTTAACGTGAACCACATACTTAAGTTCCATTGCGTTCAAGGGGATGAGGTTTAAAGTTAAGCATGTGTGCTTTGCTAGAAAGGAATGGATTTAAGCACGTGCATAATGCTTTGCTGCTGAATCGGGGCCTGCAAAAACTACAGTGGTGGCGGCCACATAAATACCTAGACTGAGAAGTACTTAGGCAGATTCACATTAAGTGGCCAGATTTTCCCCACACTGCAACAAGCTCTCTCTAAGATCGGTTGGGTGCTGAGCATTTTTGGAAATCTGGCTGCTCCATTTAGGGAGCTCAGCTCTTAGGGAAATCTGGCATGAAGCGTCTGCAGCCTCAGAGCCAGAATTCTGCTATACTTTGAATTCTACATGTCTCCCTTTACCTAGGAACATAAATGGTGCACGCACTGTGCTCAGGCCACTCCCCTTCCCCATTCCCCAGCCACACCATTCCTCCCTGTGGGAGAAGTCGTGTGGGTGGCAGCATTGGGCTGTTTTGCTGGCCCTGTACCACCTGGGCAAACCTCCTGGACCAAGGAATGCTTGGGTGGGGAGATCCAGTGCAGCGTTGCCAGCTCTGGCATTTTTATTGCAAGTCTGACAATACTTGTTTATTGTTTTTAAAGCCCCAGGTCCTGTGGTGAGGTGATTACATCGAAGTGTCACCTTGCATTGGAAAAGGGGAGTTTCTAGCCATCATGGTTGCGGAGAAGAGCTCAGACCCCTAAATGCTCAAAAACGAGAAAGCAAAATAACCAGAACTCAACATTTATTTCTTTGTTTAAGTCTCATGATTGGCTTAAAAACAATCTCATTATTTTTGGGTGGGGGTCAGGGGGGTGTACTTTAGGATTTTTGACCATTTGGGATAGGCAATACTGAAGCAGTTTTCCGGTCTCTTTTATGCTACAGGAGTTTCACAAAGGTGCAGGAATACGAGCCAGAATTGAGGTCTATTTTTTTTTGTCTCCTATTCTGAGATGGGTTTTGAGGGAGGCTTCAATCACTTAATGTTGAGGCTTAAAAAGATAATAAAATCTCACCTAGTCATTTCCCCTTAATGCTCAACCATGGCAAACATTTCTGTGTATAATGTACAAGGGGGATAATAACACTTACCTGTCACAGGGGGTTTGTGAGGCTTAATTCACTGTTTCCAAAGTGCTTTAAGTGCCACAGCTGAAAGTGCAAATTATTACTATTATTATTGTACATAGGAAATGCTTTGCTCTCTAGATAGTTAAAAAAAACTTTGTCCATGCACTTAAAATACACACGCTAGGTAAATGCTTTCTCTCACCGACTTTAACTGGCAATGGGGCAGGAGGGAAAATTCTCTCTCCCTCTTCTCTAGTCTAGGACTTCAGAATAATATTTACATCCAGTGGGAAGCTGAGTAGGTTTCCTGTATCTTATGTTGTTATTAAATGCATTAGGGCAGGTCTAGCTAGGAAGTTGTTCCTTGTGCTAGGCGTTGTCCAGATACGCAGGAAGATACAGTACCTGCCCCAGAGAGCTTATGAAATAAATGGACATGAAGTAGAGAAAAGGAAGCATCATGGAACAGGGAGACTAAGAGTCTTGGCCAACATCACAGAAGGAGTCTGGAAGAGCTAGGATTTGAACCCAGACCTCCTAAATCCCTTACCAGAGCCTTAACTGTCAGATCATCTTTCCCTTCTGGCTGTAAACGCTGCAGTCAAAGACAGTGGCCACACTGCGCTGGGTGCTTTACACACGTGTGCAAACTTTGCCCAGCTGAGGGCCAGGATGGCAACTCCCCAGAAACATGGATCGAATTTTCAGTCTGGATTAGCAACAGTGGACCAGGTCTCCAGCACAGATGTCCCCTGAGATTCAGCTTCCTGCATGCAGTGCACCGTCTCAGTGCAGGGGAAAACGGAGCAGCAGCTGTAATTTCCATGACTTGCACTTTGCGCATTAAAGAAGGCAGCCACAGTGTACATTTCTGGGACCTTTGCCTCCTTATGGAACCTGCCACCACCTTCATCTAGAATTGGCTACGTGGCTGTTATCAGCCACAAACATCTGTGTCTTCTAAATACATTCTCTAACTCTGAGCAAATGAAACAACCTGTCCTGAGGGGCTTGATATTAAGACCGATGGGGATTTAATTAGGTTTCTGTAACCAGATGGCTTCTATTTGTTTTTAATTTCCTTCTGCTTTGCACAGTAAGTTGCTTCTCTTGCATCTTCGGCAGGCTCAGGCTCTGTGCAAGGTTTATGCAGAGAACTGTTTCTGTTTTCTCTTTCTGGCTGGTGTTAAACTTTGTCTGCGTTTGTGCTGGCGAGTTTAACTTGAACACCAGTGTGGAATAAAGCTTGACAGTAATTGGTACGTTCACTTGTTTGACTCACAGTTACAATAGACCCAATTACTGTACAGCTACCACTTTCTCTGTAGTGTGTGTAGAATGTTGTTATTACAACATGCAAAAGAAAGAAGAAAGCTCTCTCTTGCTAAGGGTAGATTTTACACATGATTGCATTAAAATGCAAAATAAAGAGCTCAGCAGGGCAGCCTAGGCAGGCAGGATGGTCTTGTGGTTAAGGCACTTGGCTGGGGTTTAGGAGATTGGCGTGTAAAACAGCTTTCCTCTGAGGTGTTGGTCCAGATTGCTCAAACTCTGTCCCCGAGTTTCCCCATCTGTAAATGGCGATGATGCTTTCATACCTCGCAGAGGTGTGGAGAGAATAAATGAATTAACGAGCATGAGGTGCTCACGTGCTACTGTGATGAAGGCCAGGTCAGTACCTACGTAAACAGCGGTTTAGTAAATATGTTCATTTTTATTCTTTATGAAGAGTTTGATTTTGTTTTAGTGTCTCCAGTTTATTAAAGGAACACAACTCTAGAGGTTTAGAAACAGCTGTAGGATAATATGAACAGTGGGAAAGCTTGTCTGGTTCATTAGAAATAAGATATGAAGCAGGCAGGCAGAGTAATAAGACAAAAAACTTCAAGGAACACACGAAGAGGTCAATGTTACGTGCTGAGGTTCTGCTGTTTGTACCCCAGCTGCTGCCCTTGGGCCTGCAATCCTGAGCTTCTGGTTCCTCCCAGTCTAGGTCATCCCCCCTCCAGCTCCACTCATCCAGCGTTGCTACCCAGGATTTTCACCCCGGCTGGACCTAATAGTTTCCAATGACAAGAGAAGCATTTTCTTGGGTTTCGCAGCATAGCAGACTCGCTTTCTGAGTCTCTGGCTGCCAAGCACTGGACTTCATAGATAGGTTATCGTTCACCGGTACAGTCTTTACAGTTCCATAGGAGATGATCTGTCCTTGCCCGGACCATGAATGTTTTGCATAGCCCGTCCTTATGTTCGTTAGTTTATTAGGAATAGACTACAGGAGAAGCTCCACCCCTCATGCAATTTTTAGCCCTGCCCAGGGTGAAGCCCCTCTCCCGTGATTGGCTACTTCCTTACCTTCTAGGGTAAGGGAGCCAATCTGAGCTGCTCCAAAAAGAGCCCAGGTACTGGGACGAGACTTGGGTTGTGGGGGAGTAGCTGACACCATTCTTGGGATGTGAGGGGGGCAGAAGGTAAGTCAGCGGGGGTACGTCTCCCGTCGACACAGCATGGGGTAGATACCTTGTTAAGTAGATCTAGCTACGTCAACATCAACATCAGTTAAGAAGTGACACAGAATCCTGTGGCACCTTATAGACTAACAGAAGTATTGGAGCATAAGTTTTCGTGGGTGAATACCCACTTCATCAGACACATGCGTCTCATGCACGAATACCCACTTCGTCAGACGCATGCGTCTGCCGAAGTGGGTATTCACCCACGGAAGCTTATGCTCCAATACTTCTGTTAGTCTATAAGGCGCCACAGGACTCTTTGTCGCTTTTTACAGATCCAGACTAACACAGCTACCCCTCTGATACTTAACGTCAGTTAATTTATTCATGTAACGGAAGTAGTGTAACTTCAATCGATTTACTGCGATAGCGTAGCCCTGGCCTGAATCATGTGATGTTTCTGTTCCCTGCTTGGATGACTTCAGTTCCTGTTAGAACAATAAGGTTCACAAACATATTACCAAAAAAATGCATCTTGGATTTAAGCAAATCTCCACAGCTTTCCTGCACTCTTTGCTCATCATTTAAAAACACATTCACCAACAGAAAAGAGCTAGAGACCTTGATTAAAACTATTGATGAAATCAGCCCAACTTTCTGGTTTGGATCAAGATGCTAATCCTGGTAAATTTCATGTGCTGTTGGGTTTCTTAAACAGGTTTATGCATCTTAAGGCATCCTCCTCTTTGCTCCTTTAAAATGTGAGAGCCAGAAACATACTTGCAAAAGGAAGAGTTGTGTTAGAAGGGAAACAAGATAAACATTTAAAATGAGGAAGGGCAGGTTAGTGGAATCCTGGCACCCCGATGAGAACCTTGGCAGCGGAAGGGGCTGTTTGCCTCTGGCATCTCATTAAAAAGCTCCATTCTTGGAAATGACAGGTTGGCGAGTAGGAGAATACAAAAGTAGTAAAGTTAAAGCTGACAAATTGTTCCGACAACAAGTCTTCTTTATTACCCCGAGGCAAATCCCTCGTGCAGTAAAGGTTAACAAGTGGGATTTAGGAGCTGGCATTTTCCAGAAGTAATCCCCACAGTGAGGCAGGTGTTTGCTGCTAGAACTGTAGGCACAGGTGAGTGATGGCTGCTCTTTCCTGGCCCTTTGTAGCCACTGGAGAGACTAACGTGACTACTCGGGGAGATGGCTGAAAAGCAAACACTCAAAATCCAAACTCCTTTGGATTGAGCAGTGTGGGTTTAGAGCCATTTTGGTTCTAACCCCTGCTTGTAACACAGCAGGTACACAATGCCCCAAACTCACCCATTCCCGTGGTCTTTAAAGTAACGGATTTAGGACAGGTCTGTACATATTTCCTAAGCTCCCTTTGGAGGGGGTTCATCCGTGTTCCTTCCTGCCCTTTTCTATAGCTTTTGCTTGCTTCAGAAAAGCTTTCAGCCTTTTATCTTCCTGAAAAGAGCTAGTCGGCTCCACCTGCTTTGTCCACCAGGATGAGTCAGTTGAGACAGCTCTGCACGGCCATACAGGTACTGCTGGGATAGGCACTGTGTGACCAGTGGGAGCCTAAAAAGACCTATTGAATCAGCTAGCCCAGTGGTTCCCAACTGGGGGTACTTGTTCCCGTGGGGGTACGCAGCGGTCTTTCACGGGGCACATCAACTCATCCAGATATTTGCCTTGTTTTATAACAGGCTACATAAAGAGCACTAGCAAAGTGAGGACAAACTAAAATGTCCTACAGACAATGACTTTGTTATACTTCTCTATATACCCTACACCGAAATGTAAGTCCAATATTTATATTCCAGTTGATTTAATTTAAAATTATGTGGTAAAAATGAGTCAGCAATTATTCAGTACTAGTGCGCCGTGACACGTTTGTATTTTTATGTCTGATTTTGTAAGCAAGTAGTTTTTTAGTGAGGTGTAACTTCGGGGGTACGCAAGACAAATCAGACTCCTGAAAGGGGTATAGTTGTATGGAAAGGTTAAGAGCCACTCAGCTAGCCCATACAATTTAAAGATAGAAAGAGGGCCTAGGTATCCATGGTTTTGCAGATGCCTTGTGTGCAGGCTCAAACCTCAGTGGTACTGTACAGTACTGAAACTTCTCACGGAAACCACTTACACTTGTTGGGCTTGACGGATGACTTCATTTACAACACTGAACAAATGTTGGGACTCCAATTTCCTCCCGCAACTTGTTTTTCAAACTAGAAACCTTCATTCCGGTTTGCTTCTAGCTAAGCGGCTAAAGAACAGCAGGCGTGTTAGCAGCAATCAGAAAAGCAACAGCAAGTTTAGCTAAGGGAGTTCTTCTCTCTGATTTTTTCTGGCTCTGCCAGGGCCCGAAAAGGCTGGAAAGCCAAAGAACAAATAGTCGATATAACAGGGTCTTAGTGCACCCAGCATCAGACCTTGCTGCTGCCACATTTTCCCTTTCACGGGGGTCTCAAAAATGGCACCCAGACTCTTATCAGTCAATCCCCCTTCCCATTGCCTGGAATTTGGCTAATTAAAACATCACAGATGAATTGTTCACTGAAATCAAAACAAATTTTTCTCTACTCTACTGGTTTCTCAATCGTATGCTAGGGTCAATAGTTCTTTCCCATAATCCCGGTCTGCCATCTGATTTTTCCTCAGGCTCCTGCCAGGCCTAGCTCTCTGGCTGGCGTGAAGAATCCCCATCACGACAGATTCCTGCCCTCACCAGAGCAGAGCAGACTCCCATTTATCTGCACCAATGCCTAATCCCCGGGGAGGCCCCTGACAAAGAACAGGTGGGGCTGAGTTCAACGCAGGGGTTCTCAAATGGGAGGTCGTGACCCTTCCGGCAGTCATGAGGTGGTTACGTGGGAATCACGAGCTGTCAGCCCTGTGGGGTTGACAGGCCCGAGCCCCCATTAAATTAAAATTAAATTACTCCCCCCATTTTTAATTTCTAAGGGGGGCGGTCACACTCCTAGGCTTGCTGTGTCAAAGAGGGTCACCAATACAAAAAGTTTGAGGATCACTGGTCCAACTCCGTTGGCAGGGCAGCCCGCCCTGTGCCAGCCAGGATATTTGAAAGAACCTACAATCGGGGCCACATTTTTCAGAAGAGCTCCCATTTGGGCACCGGGACAAATGGCCTCATTTTCAAAAGCACCCAGTCCGTGTGGGTGCAGAGCCCTCTGGGAAATCTGGTGGGGAGCATCACAAGGCGGGCGGCTGAGTGCTGAGTGCTCCACAACCTGCTCCTTGTTTTGAACCCTCAGTAGGAGACTAGCTCTTTTGAAAATCTGCACCCAGCTGTGGGAACTGAGCCCTTGAAAAGCTACCTTTGAGCTCTTGTATAGCTCCGTGCCGCCATTCCTCCTTGCCCTCGTTTGCCTGCACCTTTATCTCTCTGCTCTTTCGCGTGCTTGCCTCTGTGTGGGTGATTAGGCTGTTTCTCTGGAATTTTCCAAATACATTTTTTTCCTTTCGCTGTTATTTGCAATAACCTCTTGTCAACTTCAAACTGGAATCTGCTTCCCAGATGAAATTCCTTTTCCCCCCAGCACGCATGTGGATTTGTTGGCGCCGGCTTGCGCCTTGGAGCATGGCTCTGGATGCTTGTTCTGTATTGCAGCACGGACTCGGATTGGGTTGAGTGCGCACGGGGTTGTTGTAGGTTTGTGCTGAGCTGTGCCTATGGGTTTTTCATGGTAGGGTTGTACAGCATGCTGGGCTGTGCAGACTAATTTGTAATTATATTGTTATTCATGAGGGCGAGATGGGCTCTTAATAATATTTGGCCCACGTTTTACAGGCCGCAGTAGTGGTTCCCAAGGCCTCACTTTTTAAGAGCTCTCCTTCGGACACCTGAAAGGGGCCTGACTCTCAGGAAAAGATTGAGATCCCAGGGTGGGATCAAGGAAGTGACTTAGGGTTTGCAATGCTGAGCATCGTGGCGCCTAACTTCTAAGCACCTAGAAAATCACAGGAGTGGCACTATGAGTGGTGCCTTGGCTCCATGTACAATGCGTAGGAAGAGACAGGCCCTGGCTAGACTGCAGTCCCCAGAAGCCAACAGGGCTAGGTGGGGAACTGCCTAAGCTAGCCAATGGGAGATGCTGATGCGAGGGGGGGGGTGCTGAGCCCACCAAGCTAGGTGCTGAGATGTCCAGGCTGCTGGGAGGCTTCTATCTCCGCTTAGCAATCCAGGTGCCCAAACAGCTTCTTGCAGGAATGAATGGGGCACCTGCCCCACGCTGCACAAAATGGGGGCAGTGAAGGCGGTGCGGGTGCCCACCTTATGACTTCTAGCCCAGTTGTTAGTGCACTCGCCTGGGATGTGGGAGAGGCAGGTTCAATTCCCCCTTCTCTGCCAGAGGGGGAGAAAAGATTAATAGGCTGAGGGTGCCCTAAGCATTGGACTAGAATAATTCTCTGTCTCTCTAGCCTAATGGCAGTTCCACTGTGGACAAATACTTAAAGATAGTCTCTCTCTCTGGCCCAATGGCTGACTCTAGTCCAGTGGTTGGGGCACCTGGGTGGGAGGAGGGAGACCCTGGGTCCAGTCCCTATGCTCCAACCACTCTTTCATTAGTTATCCACAGTGGAACAGCTTCAGCAGGAGAGATGGAGGGAGCCTTGCACCCCGGTGTCCCATAGCTCAGTGGTTAGAGCACATTTCTGAGTGGTGGGAGACCCTTATTCAAATTCTCCGTCCCCCCGCCCTCCAGAGGGGGAATTGAAGCTGGTGAGTGCTCTAACCACTGAACTAAATGTTATAACATGGGCACCACCATCACCTCCTCCGGCCGGATTTGGAATGGGACCTGATCAAGTAGGCAATCTCAGA
The DNA here is from genome assembly GCF_011386835.1 of Chrysemys picta bellii. Classification (NCBI taxonomy): domain Eukaryota; kingdom Metazoa; phylum Chordata; order Testudines; family Emydidae; genus Chrysemys; species Chrysemys picta. The sequence goes on from NC_088813.1 coordinate 15,831,609, forward strand.
GGCTGCCTACCGGCTTGGGTCCACATGCAACATAGGTAGCCAAATGCCTATTTTCCCCCAGTCTGTGACTCGCTTTGTGGCTTCCCTGGAGGCAGGTGTCAGACACTTAGAGGGAGGTGGCAGTGAGCAGCATGCACCAGGGTCTAAAACGCAGACACAAAGGGAGCTCTTACTGCGGAAAGTTACTCACTGAGCGAGTTTAGGCACCGACAAGGTTAGGCAGCAGCTGAGTGGGAGTGTCATGGACCATAGCAATGCTGTGCGCGGGGACTATGGGGCCTAACTCTGGCCGTTAGGCACCTACGTTGCTTAATGGCTCCCACCTCCCACCCCCTCTGAAAATCAGGGCCCTGTCTGTTGTCTCAGGTTCATCGCCCCAAATCAGTAGTCAGTCTGGAAAATTTAGGCCACTATCTTCTATAAAGGCTTGAAAGGATTCATTTGGAAAGAAAACACACGTTCACAAGCCATACAGAGATATTTATCTCTATCTAAACTTATAAAAGGCCTGTGAACAGATCTAGCAAATGAAATCCGGGTCTATTGTCCGAGGTATCAGTCAGCCTTGATGCCCTCCTATTAAGCCCGATGCATAATTTGGATTCTGGAAACCTTGGCATTAGTAACTTGCAAATTCATTCTCTGCTGACTGCTGATCTCCTGGGGCTCAGTGAAATAGCGGAGGAATTCTCACGCATCCTGGAGTGGCAGAGATGAGCATCAGCAATGACGTCACGGGGTGGGGGAGAAGGAGACAGAGAGAGAGAAGAATTCAAGATCTCTTTGAAAACTTTTCCTAGCTTCACTCAGCCTTGTGCCCCCCTAATGTTCCACACATACCTTACACACTTATTTAGACAAATAGCAAGCTACAGACAGAGCAGCTGCTCAAAGAAATGTGCACGGAGACGTCACTGTTTAAAATTGAGGTCAGCAGAACTGTGCTGATTTACAGCAGCTAAGGATCTGGCCTTTATGCTGTGAAGAAGTTAAGCTGGTTAATGGGGCTCAGAAGGGACATCAAATTTGGGGGAAAGGAGAGAGAGGAAAAAGTCTTGCTTGGAATTAGAGTGACCAGACAGCAAGTGTGAAAAATCAGGACCGGGAGGGGGTAATAGGAGCCTATATAAGAAAAAGACCCCAAAATCGGGACTGTCCCTATAAAATCGGGACATCTGGTCACCCTACTTGGAATGCAAGAAAGTTTGGGGAATTGCCTCTTGTTTTTTCCTGGGACATTTGATTGCAGCAGAAAGTTCTGCTGTCACTTGTGACTGCAGAGGGTGGTTCTGTGGTTCATTGCAGCCCAGGCTCACTAGCTATGCTGGTTCCAGACTCTACCGCCTACGCTCTTTGTGCAGTGTGGGCGGGATACCCTGAGGAGGAAAACACAAGATGAAAACCACATGAAAAATTCAGGGGGATTTTTTTGATTAGTAATATGGGGGATTTTTTTATATTGACATGATTATTAGAACCAACTTGAAGATGCTGGGTGTTCAGATGCTGCTTCGGATGTGAAGGAAAAACTGATATTTTTAAAATGAAAACAAACTCTTTGGTTAGCCCTGACAAGCCTCCTCTTCCACTCAGTGGTGTTACTCAACTGTATCTAGAGATGGGGAGGGGGCCTAAGGCTCAGACCCTGGCCTGATACTTGAGCGATCCAGGTTCAAGCCCATCATGTGGGGTTCTTGCTTTCTGTGTTAATTATGCACATTCTTAAGCTTTTCAGGGCAGGGACCATCTCCTTGTTCTGTAATTATACAGCATCTAACACAATGGGTTCCAGGACTGGGGTCCTTAGGCAGGGCCATCATACAAATTACAGCAACAATACTTTTGGATTTAAATGCAAATAGTTTAGCCCTCCCTGTAGATTATATACTTCGTGTTACTCTAGGGATATTTCTACACTTAATATGCAACAGTTGCAGTTGCACCGTTGTAGTGCTTTAGGGGAGACACTTACTGCAGTGATGGGAGGGGTTCTCCCATCGCTGTAGCAAATCCACTTCCCCGAGAGGCGGTAGCTACGTCAACAGAAGAATTCTTCCAAGCCTGTCTAGGGTATCTTCACTATGTTGCTCAGGGGTGTGGATTTTTTCACACCCCCGAGTGATGTAGCTGAGTCAATCTAATTTTCTAGTGTGGACCAGACTATAGGTTTCCTGGGAAGTTCCCTCTCACTCCTTGGTCCTGTCTACACTAGAAGTTTTCTAACAATTTCCCTACTGTTTCTAACACTGGTTCAGCTCCTGCATAGATAGGTCTCTGGCTGTGATCTAAACTTACTGCAACAGACGTGGTATTAAAAATGCCCGTAGCAACCAGTGACCCATCTCTGCCAGGGCTCCCACTGTTGTTAACAGCATTGGACCTGAATTGGGTACTAGGAAGTTTCAAGAATCCCTCCCATCCCTAGTGTAGACAGGGTCTTTGAGTTGCATCTCATATATTCCCACCCCCCAATGTGCTTTGAAAAGATGCCACAATGATAAGACCAGGAGACTCCCCTTCCTAATTCCATTGTGGTTTATGCTGAACATCTTTGCCAAGGGAAAAGCAACAGCTACAGGGTCTCCTGAAATCACTCCCTCCCCTGGGCTGGTGTGCCACCTTCACAGCTGATCCAAAGATTTAAGGAGATCCTAACATGAGCAGAGCACCATGAAAGGGTTCAGATATCTGTCTTGAGAGAAACATCTGAATACTCTGCTACCAGCTGTTGGAAGAGCATTGGTTGGGCTCCCCAATGCAAGAAGTATTTTTTTTTAAACTGGCATTTGGAAGATAATGGGATGTAGTGGAGAGACTCCCTTCTGGAGCGGGCTCTGCAATTCCTATTGACTGGGATTCTGTTGTACAGAAAAAGGACTGACTCTGTGTGTAAGTATAAATGCCTCCGCAGCTCAGCATGGCGCAGAGAGCAGAGCTGTGCTATTGAAGCATTTCAAAATGTCCTGCCAGGGTGATTTCTTGAATGCTGTGGGTTAGTCCCAGCGTAATTGGATACTTCTGCCAAAACAAGCAACGGTGAAATAGTTCATCACCACGACCTCTGCCCTGGCCACATGTTGTGGCCCAGACACCAGGCCGGGACTCAGGAGAGCTGGGTTCAGCTCTTGGCTTTGCTGCAGCTTACTTGTGTGGCCTTGGGCAAGTCACTTAATCTCTCTGTGCTTCATAACCTCATCTGTACAATGGAAGGATTAATACTTTCTTCCTCCCACCTATTGTCCATCCTATCCATTTAGACTGTAAACTCCTCTGGGCAGGCACTGTCTCTTATGGAGTGTGCATCCACACTGATGAACGCACCCTTTTTCCATCATGTTAGTTAATATGTGGTAAAATCCTAGTGAAGATGAGGCAGTTGTCATTTTAACAGGTCAATGTAAAGACTAGGGGATGCCTAGAAACACACCTTTTTTCCTAGTGAAGACAAGGTTTAAAAATTTAGTTTAATAAAAGGGTAAAACCCACCCACTAATGTTTGAAACGAGAGACTTTCATTTGGGGGAGAACAAAATGCTTTGTTTGACCCAAAATGAATTTTGGGGGATGATGATTTTATTAATATTCTTTTGGTTCAGCCACCAAACTGAAAAATCAGCTATTCGCTCAGCTCTGGTAAAGAACATCAAGTGCCTCTGTGCAGGAATAACCCCCTGGCTCACAGTCTCTAAATCAGTTTGGTTTGCAATATTTATCAAGTGTTTGGGGACACCTGAACGTAAGATGCTAAATAAATGTCAGCAGTTATTACGGTTTCTTTCTTGGGTTATTGATTTCTCCCACGCCGTTCTCTCATGGTTGAAGTGATTTGATGCCCCCAGTAGACCGGTTTACATGTGATACCCTTTTGTTCCTATAGCCTGTGTGTCTCTCTCTCTTGCAGTGCATTGCATTTTTGAAAAACACCAGAATGTATTTACATGTCTTGTAACCAGATATAACTTCCTTGCTTTGGCTTCTCATAACTCTTCAGCTGTGTAGGTTAAACAGTGCACAGATCCCACCTGAATACCATCCGTGCTGTCTGGGCACACAATATCCTTCATGATCCCCTGTGGCAATGTGCTGTAGATTTTATATTCTACTACCCCTCCAATGTGCACACACAGCCCCACTTACCCTTTATCCTACAAAATCCGCTCGTGTTTGAATAAAAATATGTTCTGCTCTGTAATTTTAGCCTGAAGGACAAAGTTATCATTTTGTCTCCTAGCAAATATGCTGCCCTAACCTTTGAAAGAGCAGCCGTGAAATATGAACCTTTGTCAGGATTTGATCTCCTGGGAGGCCGTCTGGTGCTGTAGTTTTACAGGAAAAGCTGCTTTGGTTTGAAAAAGTGGCTTCCTCCCTATTAAAATAATAATAATAATATTAATGATCGGGATTCCCATTTTCCTTCCGTTGCACCCCGGAGCTGTCTCAGCTACTTTGGATACTTCTGAGATTTTAAGACCACTGTGATCATCTAGAGATGGATTTTCAAAAGCCCCTAAGGGAGTTAGGAGTGCACATGACCTTGAAAGTCAATGGGACTTGTGGGGAAGATTTTTAAAGGTGACCAAAGGCTTTAGGAGCAGAAGTCCCACTGACTTCCAATGGCACAAGCACTCCTAATACCATTTTGTGATTTATTTATTTTGGGAAACCTCTCCTTATGCGCCAAAGTGACTTAGGAGCACTTTTCAGAACCCCACCACGATCTGACCTCTTGCATAACACAGAACAGGGAATTCCACCCAGAAACTCTCGCATCAAGTCAGTGACTTGTTGAATAAGATCAGAGCTGAACCTTCAGCCAAACTTGCATTGATTTTTTTTTTTTTAAGTCAGGAAAAGGTCAGATGCCTTTTTATTTTCTCTCTCTTTTTTTTTTTAATAAGGGCTGAATTTTTATCCCAGTGAAAGGTGCTGAACTGAAGACCTTTGTTTATCCGTAGAACAGGGCTGACTGCAGCATGAGCTCCCACCACCACAGCCCTGCTGCCAGCTGGCATACAAGGGCCGATCTCCATTGACTTCAAGAAGAGACTTCAAAGGAGTGACATCCATTTACACCAGCTGAGGGTCTCACCCAGTGTCAAATATCGGAGGGGTGGCCGTGTTAGTCTGGATCTGTAAAAAGTGACAAAGAGTCCTGTGGCACCTTATAGACTAACAGACGTATTGGAGCATAAGCTTTCGTGGGTGGATACCCACATGCGTCTGACGAAGTGGGCATTCACCCACGAAAGCTTATGCTCCAATCCGTCTTTTAGTCTATAAGGTGCCATAGGACTCTTTGTGGCTCACCCAGTGTCGTCATTCCAGATCAGGGTTGAGTTCCATCTAGGGCAGTGGAGAGGGAGCTGAGTCTCTGCAGTGCTAATACTCACAGCATTAATTGCTCATCATTTGCTCTGGCTATTGTCCTGCACTCGTGCCTCTGTGCAAAGGGTCCCTCGCAAAAAGCAGCTTTGAGACAAAGCTTGTTTCCCATACACCGAATACTAGACAGCAAGCCAACAAAGTGCTTTTAGAAGAAGATCTGCTAGGCTAGTGTTTTACAGTCTCAACTCCCTTCTCCGCGCTGTATCCTCTTCAGTACTTGTCACTCCACTTTTGAACATTAACTAGACTTTCTTTCTCTCTCTCCCCTGCACTTAGGGTAGGATTGTTATGGTCTAAGCAGCTCTTTCCTGGCAAGCACACTTGACAGTCCCAAAAGTGAATGACTGCTTTGAGGATCACTGAAGTTCTGCCATTCCTAAAGAATGTTCCTAAAATTAGTTCCTTTTCCAGTCCCTAGAGGCTGGCAGCTAAGGAGGTGTATCCTCTAGACTCAGGAGCACTAGGGTGAAGTGCCACTCTCACCTACAAATTGAACTCTCAACTCAAACTGCGGCGGGGTATGGTGACAACCGTACCATGCGTCATCATTTCTATCTTGGCGAGAATGATTGCCACTTCCAAAACCATGAGCGACTCTGGCAGTCTTGAGTGATATACATAGTATAACGTCTTCCAGTTTGCTAAGATTTATTATTTCAGGCTCAGGTTGTTGGTCAGTTTTTGATTCAGGACATAGAAGTGTTTTAATGCTTTCGGCATCCCTTGTCCTCTGTGATAGCAAGGTGTCATTCATGGGCTGTCATGTCAGCTCTTAAAAATAAGGGGAGAAGGTTTTTTTTGGATTTTTTTCTTAATACAGTAAATCCCACTTACAGTGATTAAAATATTAATGAGAATGAAATTACTACTACTTAAATAGGGAAATCCACTTGCAATAAAATTGCAAAATTGGTTTGCATGCAAGGGCAAAATAACATATCCTTAGGATGGGCTAGACCCAAAGTCCATTGAAGTCAAAGGGAAGGCTTCCGTTGACTTCTACAGGTGTCAGATCCGGACTTAATGCCCATAGTCAAAAAACTATCCCCATTCAGAATCATAGAATATAAGGGTTGGAAGGGACTTCAGGAGGTCATCTAATCCAACCCCCTACTCAAAGCAGGACCAATCACCAGACACATTTTTACCCCAGTTCCTTAAATATCCCCCTCAAGGATTGAACTCACAGCCTTGGGTTTAGCAGGCCAATGCTCAAACCACTGAGCTATCCCTCCCCCTCACTTAAGTAGATGCTTAACTTTAAGCATATGCCAAAGTCCCATTAGCATGAACGGCATGCTTTAGTGCCATCCTGAATGAGTGCCCAAGTGAATAGATCATAGTTGGACCATGGACCGTGCCAACAAGCACTGATAGAAAGTAGTTTGGGATAGAAATGTCCTAGCTGATCTTCATTAATTCCATCTTCCAGCTAGTACAGGATATAATGCCAGCCCTGCAAACTCAGTTAGGAATCTGAAGGTCAGGCTGAGCGCTTTCCTGCCACTACATCTTCAACAATAAAGATTCTGCAGTTGTCTGCACTTACAGCGCCGTAGAGGTACAGCTGCAGTGCTTAGTGAAGGTGCTGCCTACTCTGACGGGAAAGCTTCTCCCATTGGCATAGGTACTTCACCTCCCCGAGAGGCGGTAGCTGTGTCAATGGGAGAAGTCAGGGGGTTAGGCTGGTATAACGATGTCTCTCTGGGGTGTGGATTTTCCACACTGCTGAGTGACACAGTTAAACAGACTGTTAAATATGTCTGTCGTGCTGAGCAGGGCCCAATCTAGCTAGCACAGGTAACAACAACAGTGAAGATACAGTAGCCTGGGCTTTAGCATGGGCTAGCAATTAGAGTACAAGCCCATTGGGAACCCTGGGGTCCCTGGTACGTACCCTGATCGCTAGCCCAAGCCACCACATCTACACTACAGTCACATCTTCACTTGCAGTGTAGAGATGCCCTTAGACAGACCAACAGATACAGAGGCATAAGTGGAGCAAAATAACATACCTAAGGTCACAGAGCAGGTCAGCATTAGAGCCAGGAGTAGACCCTTAGTCTCATAACTCCAAATCCAGCGCCCTGTCTGTAGACTGTTCTGCCTTGTTGCTTGCAGGAGTGGTATCACATTTTAAGCCTAGTGACTTTCTTTTTCAATGCAGTTCAGCTGATGCCAAAGTCTGAATGATTACAGCCGAACAAGGAGGGCATGTGGCTCCTTCATCCTTGGCAGGGAGTTTGCGAGAAGATAGGAAAAAAAGAGTAATTTTCACCTAAATGTGAGTAAGAGCGACACTTTTATGTGTTCCTTCCCTATTCCATGTGTGCGGTGGGAGCAAGAGGCGATATATTAGAGGGTTTTTATAACACGAATAAAAGCTGACATTGCTAAAATATCACATTATCACAAGCTGCCATAAATGAGCTCTTCTAAGAGACACAGCTGGACTTCTTGAATATGGCGGCAAAGTGATTACCAGAAGCCATCAGCAGGCACTAGAAGAACTGCAGGAAAGTCAATAACTTATTAGCGCTAGTTTCTGGATTATCTGGTTTCCTAAAGAGATTTCTTCTCTTTTTTTTTTTTTTCATCACTCAGCTAAATGGCGTTTTCCATTATGCTAAGCTAAAGATCACCCTTCCTTTTCTCAACTCCCGGCTTAGAGTTTCAGCTTCTGAGCAGAGAGGGGATAGGTATAAGACCTGCCTAGCACTGTGTGAGCTCCAGACTGGGCTTCGTTGGACTTGGCTCTTGTTTTCTCCAATATCTTTCCGGGAGTAGAATTATCCTCCATCCTAATGACCCCACCAAAGGCCAGCCAGATTCTTCAAAGGAAGCTGCAGAGAGAGTCATCTTTGGTGCCCCTATTTTTTTCTAGTAATGGTTGTCGCAGCGGTGAATATAAAGCTTTCATATATTAGCACCTTCCAGTTAAAGATCTCCATGCACTGTGTAAAGGTAAGTATTATTCACCCCAGATGGGGAAACTGAGGCACGTAGCAAGGGAGTGGGTTGCTCAAGGTGACACAGCGAATTAGTAGCAAAATGTGGAATGCTACCCTGCTCTCCTAGCTGCCACAGCTGTGCTTTGACTTACAAACCGGGGTCCTCGGGGGCTGTTTAAGTAACACTTTGAATGTAGCAATGAATAAGGATAACTTGCCTCCCAAAGTGCTTTGCAAACTGATAGGGTAAGAAAGGTTTGGAGGAATGGGATGCGGTGGACTCCCCACACTAGCCCAGCAAGAGCTGAATTGAACCAGGTGGGCCCAATCCACTAATTAGGCTGCAAGCAGGGGAGATTTAGGCTGGAGGCAGCTAATTAAGGACAGGTTCAGCTGGGCAGTGTAAAGTCAGGTAGCTGGCTACAGAGAGGGGGCTGCTGCTGGGAAGTAGGTGGTGACCAGTCACTGAGTGGAGGGAGTTGGAGGCTGGCAAACCCAGAGAGCGGAGAAGCCAGCTATGTAGAAAGAAGCCCAGGGAAACAGCAGCAAGAGGTAGGACTGTACAGGGACTGTCTGATTGTTATATGGTTCCTGGGCTGGAACCCAGTGTAGAAGGCAGGCCTCAGTTCCCCTACCACCACTGGGGAGTGGCAAGGGCGTTGGAGATGCCAGACAGGCAGTGGGTCTGGAATGACTGTGACTTCCTTGGAAGCTTTCTATTTAGTGACCTGGCTGGAGGGCCAAGCCACGGAGAGGAAGCTGCAGACCTGGGAGTGAGCAGGGCAGCACAGTGAGACAAGATGGGAGAAGACCCCACTGGTGGAAGAGCCCAAACTGGCAGAGCTAATCCCCAGGATGGCTAGCAGGAGGTGCTGCGAGCGGTGAGTGAGCCCTGTGACAAGAGGCAAACCATCTCAAAAGGAAAAGTCTGGGATATATATAATCCCTCTGTACTCAGAGCATAATGCATCCCAGAGAATCCATGTATAGTAGACAGGCTTGCCCCTCTCTCTAACATGGTCTGTATCAGGGTACCCAGAATAGGCTCTATCCTGAGTAAAGAACTTACCACAGAAATGTAGGACTGGAAGGGATCTTGAGGTCCTCTAGTCCAGTCCCTCATACTGAGGCAGGTTTAAATGTATCTAGACCATCCCTGACAGATGTTGGTTCTTAAAACCTTCAGTGACTGGGAGGGCACAGCCTCCTGTGCTAACCTCTTCCAGTACTTCACAGTCCTTCGAATTAGAAAGTTTTTCCTAATGTCTAACCTAAATCTCCCTAGCTGTAGAGTAAGTAGATTTACTTCTTGCCCTACCCTCAGTGGACAAAGAGAACAATTGATCACAGTCTTCTTTATAACAAACTTTTACATATTTGAAGACTGTTTCCCTCAGTCTTCTCTAGACCAAACATGCCCCATTCTTTCAACCTTTCCTCAGAGGGGATGGTTTTCTGAGCATTTTATAACTCTATTTCGTTTTCGTCCGGACTCACTCCAGTGTTTTCACATCTTTCTTGAAGTGTGGTGCTCAAAACTGGACACAGGACTCGAGCTGAGGCCTCACCAGTGCCAAATAGAGAGAAACCATGACCTCCCTTGTCTCACATACAACGCTCCGGTTAACACACCCCTGAATGAGATTTGCTCTTTTTGCAATGGTAGTACTGCTATTTCACAGTGAGTTGTGAGGCTGCTCTAGCTTAGGGGTAACCTTAAACCCTATCCCAAGGGCAGGAATGGGGTAACCAAGAATCACATGACTTGTGTGCTCGCTGGGGAAGAGAAGTGGGAACCTTTTCATTTTCATCCCATCTGGTTTGTCCACCACACACACACACACACATTGTGGTGGCGGGTAGGGATACTGGCTATCTTAAATAATAAGCTGCTAGGAGCTGTATAAATGCAACTGCTTAGAGAGACTTAGTACAGTGCATCAGGTTCAGTGTTTGTCTCTGGTGACATGTTTAGCCTTCATTCTCCTTGGCCTCTGTCCTCAATCCCATCTATATTAAATTAATTTACTTTCTCGATGGACCATGATACCTTATCACCTGTAAAAAAGAATGTATACAAGCGATATACATATTTCCAGCACCATTAAACTAGTCTCCCAATGACAGAGCCTATTAATAAGTTACAAGGGGTAAGAGAGACCATTTTAGGGCATAGCTCTTTATAATACAATATATATCTGTACATTTGCCGTCTTCTCATGTAACCCAATAAACATATATATGAACATGAATCCCGTATGGTAACAAAGGGGCCAGGGACCCTTACTTGACCCCCTGCTTTCCTCCATCCCTCAGGATGGGCCTGGCCAAGCATTGCTGAAATCCTGATCATTGTGACTCATCCGTCACTTTCGGGAGGATTCACCCTCATTCTTAGCAGCAGGTCTAGTCAAGGTTTTTTTTTTTTCACAAAAGCTACAAAAATATTCATGTTGCTCAAGGTTGTTTCCCCCCCACCCCCCAAAACAAATCAAAATGAAACACTTTTTTGGATTTTTTTTAAACTTCTTTCTCTTGCGTGCCCCCGCCCTGCCTTTTCCCGTGGAGGGGAGAAAAGATGGGAAAAACAACAAAAATCAGAGAAATGAAGAAAACTCTTCATTTTGATGTGTTTTGATGAAAATGGAGAAATTCCATGGGAAAATGGTTTTCTTTCTTTCTTTTGAATTTATTTTATTTTATTTATTTTGCAAGAAACAAGTACTGGGTTTCAACTAGTTAATAACTTGCAAGTGCTCTAGAGTCATGGTTGAATTGCCTCCCTATTATACTCAATTGTGCGTTTTCCACAAGCCCTGAGCAAGGGGCAGCCCATAGCTGCCCCAGCCCAGGAGCAGACCAAGGCCAGACTGTGGTTGAGCGTCAGGGCAGGTCTACACTACCGCTTAAGTTGATGTAACTTATGTCACTCAGGGGTGTGAAAAAGACACCTACTCTGAGTGAGGCGAGTCGCAGTGACCTAAGCGCTGTCCACACCGCCGACATAGCTTCCCGCCTCTCCTGGTGTGGGGGTTTGCAAGACCAAGGCAGCTGGGTGGTGGCGGGGGTTAATTTGCCCCCTCCTCTCTGTTATGCTCTGAGAGAGGTGGGGGGTGGAGGGGGAGCAGAATCTGGCAGAGGTTCAGGGAGGAAAGGTCTCTGGAAAGAGGGCTGGAGGTGAGGGGGGAAAGACAGGGCCAGCTCTAGGCACCAGCGTTCCAAGCATCTGCTTGGGGCGGCACTTTTCAAGGGGCGGCACTCCGGCTTTTTTTTTTTTTTTTGCTTTGGTGGCAGCTCTCCGTTTAGGTTTTTTGCACCCCCCCCCCCCCAAAAAAAAAAAACCCAGAGCCGGCCCTGGGGAAAGAGAGCAGTTCCCTCCTCTCCCCAGCAGCTGAGAGGAAGTTAGCCATGTCTTAGGCCCCAGCCTGTTGCTTTAGCTTTTGGCTGAGGACACCCTCTTGTAGCTGGGCTTGACCCTTAGAGGGACAGGACATTCCTTCCCTTCCCTTTCTCACCCTACAACAAAACCTAACACAAGGGTGTTTAAACTCCTCCTGGGACTGCAGAACCTTTCCTGCCCACTCTCCCCCACCCCACCCTTTAACCTTGGCATCTCCTCTGCTGAAGCGGGGGAATGGGGGTGGCAATTCAAGCTCTCCCTCCCGTCCCCAAACCTGTTGCTCCTCCCCCTTCTCCCCACCGTTACCTTGGGGTGGGGGTGGCAGGGTGAAACACCACGGGCAGAAGGCTGGGGCGGGGGAAGCTTGTTAACACTTACGTCTTGATACTGAGTAGATTTGCTGCCATTCCTTGGTATGGGACACACGTAATGGGGTAATCCTAGAATGTCAGGGTTGTGAGGGACCTCAGGAGGTCATCTAGTCCAACCGCCTGCTCAAAGCAGGACCAACCCCCAACTAAATCATCCCAGCCAGGGCTTTGTCAAGCCGGGCCTTAAAAACCTCTAAGGAAGGAGATTCCACCACCTCCCTAGGGAACCCATTCCAGTGTTAATGAATGTCCCAAAATTACAATCCATATGAATTAGCATGGCACAAACCCATCCTTTCTTAATAATAGAGGCAAGATCTTTCAAGGAGTGGTGATGCGAGAAGCATGTTCCTATACATTCTAGTTTACTCACTGAGTAATTATCTCCTCACTCCCTTGTCGTGATAGAAAAGGGTTTTATCACCTCCTCCCCCATGCAATGCAACAAGTGCCGCTTTCAGGCTGTCATGTAAAAGAAGGCCCTGAAATAACAGCGATAGATTGATCTTCCATTTCAATGCACGTGTGTTCCCCAGTGAGACGCAGGGCTTTCTAAATCACAGCGCTTTGTACCTTCCTGGCACCTTTGAGCAGGGGATCTCAAAACCCTTTACTTAAGTCTCCTGAGGTCGGTAGCATTGTAAGGATGGGGAAACCGAGGCACAGCAGGCAAGTGACGTGCTTGAGATCAGACAGTAACTCAGTAATTGTAATTTACTCGCTAAGTGGATTACTTAGATTGTAAGATCCTTAGGGCAGGGGTGGTCTTTGTTCTGTGTCTATACAGCACCGGGTCCATGATTGACACTCCCAGGTGCTGCTACAATATAAATAATAGTGGCAGAACCAGGAAATGTTTCAAATATGGTGTTAAACTGGCCTGGGTTTCAGCCTACGATTCTCAGCTGATTCCTCATGACAGGCCAGTAAATTGATTATAGACCCGGGCATCTGTCATCTGTCTGTCTCTCACACACACCTCTAGTGTAATTACACTGATTTGTCTAAACTGCTGACATCCCAAATGTAAACATTCAAAACTGTGTTAATAGAAGGCTATAAGCCTTTTAAAGGGGGGTTGGGGGGAGGACCAGTGGATCAAGCACTCAGCTGGGACTCAGGTGAGGTTGTTCTCTTCCTGGTTCTATATGATGCTGGGAAAGTCGCTTCTGTGCTCTGTTCCTCAGTTTCCCTTCCCATGTTTTGACTCGTGTGTTCAATTTGTAAACTCTTTGGGGCTCAGCTGTCCCTCCCTGGGTCTGTGCAGCACCTGGCACAGTGTGCCTCAGATCTCATTTGGGACCTCGCATCGTGGTAGCACCTAAAGAAAAGAACCTCCTCACACCATGTCTAGTGAAGGAAGCAGCTGTAGAGGTTTGGGGTTCAGGCGGGGTTTGGATGCTTCTCTTAACTAGCCAACCCTCTATCGCCTGCAAAATCAGACCAGAAATGTTATGAGAACAGATGTTACCTTGAAACAGTCCTGCTGTTTCTTGCTAGGCTTATCTGTAGGATACCTATTTTGCAGTGGGGGCTCGTGAAGCTTCTTTCATTTGTTTTTACATTGCTTTGAGATCCCCAGGTGGAAGGGACGACAGACATTGCAATATTTTGATTGTACACTCAGGCCCTGATCCAGTGAAGTTGTAGCACGTGCATGTAATTCCCCTGAATAGTGCCGTTGAAACCAGCTGCTTAAAGTAACTGCTGCATTGGGACCTCGCTATAGTATCGTGGCTGGTTATTTATGGGCTTGATGCTAGAACAGTGCCTCCAACCAAAGACCCCACTGGGAGTTGGGCATCTGAGTGCTATAGACAAGCACACTACTGTGAGCTGTTTTTCAGGTAAACCTGCAGCTTTGGGGCACGTAATTCAGACCCTGGGTCTGTGTTTGAGCCAGACACTCCTGTCTGCTCCGCAAGACAAGGTGCTGGAGTCCTGAGCTGGCAGGGAAAACAGGAGCAGGGGTAGTCTTGGTACATCAGGTGGCAGCTCCCAAGGGGGTTTCTGTGATCCAACCCGTCACAAGTGGGTATTCACCCACGAAAGCTCATGCTCCTATACATCTGTTAGTCTATAAGGTGCCACAGGACTCTTTGCTGCTTTTACAGATCCAGACTAACACGGCTACCCCTTTGATCCTTCCAACCAAAGCAGTTAGCCTGGATTTCCTTGCTCACTGAAAGTTTATATAAAACTTCAAGTCTATTCATTTTGCTATTCAGTTGTCTCCTCCTTTATAGCTAACGACAAACTGCAGCCACAATGGTGCATCTTGCACTATGCTTCCAAGTTACTATCTCCCCAAGAAGTAACAAACGTTAGCTAGACAATCAGTTTTGGGGGAGAGCCTGGTGAAGAGAGAATTCACAAATGTGTTAGGATCTGGCGGGGGGAGAAGGGGGAGCCCCACAGAATTTTTCATCAATTATTTAACCGCATGGCAGCATAAAAACAATAGTGAGAAATGACTACATTTCCCTGATGCCAGGGTGCAGGGACCTGGAGGGATCACTCCCTTCAGGTCTATGTAACAGCCATCTCTAGTGTATAAGGAAGAAAAGGAAAAACCCTCACATCCTTTAGGTGAGTGGTGTCTTCATGCTTTGTGACAACACACAGGCACTGAAATCTCATGAAACAGCTTGTAAGTCCCATTTTTAGAAAAGCCCACAACCAAACCAAGTAGCTAATCGCCTTAGTCCTCACTCAGGCAAAACTCCCATTGAACTTCATTTTTTTTTTTTAATATTTCTATTACAGTAGCATCTGGAAGCTCCAGCTGAGATCGGGGCTCTGTTGTGTTTGGTGCTGTACATACGAAATAGGGCTCTGCCCTAAAGAGCTTCGTCTAAATCATCCATCCAGACAACGGTTGGGAGGGGTAAACAGAGGCATAGAGGAGGGAGGTGAGTTGCCCAAGGTCACACAGCACAGGAGCGGCAGAACTGGGAACTGCAGGGTTAAGAACCTTAGAATTAACCTTGTCATCAGAGACTTTTTTAGACCATTGTTAAAACCCTGTTTAGTCTGTTCCTTACTTGGCTTATGTAGGACCGGGGAGACGACTGCTGCATTTTCATGGCAGTTTTTCAGGGCTCATTCCATTCAAATCAGTGGTGAAGTAAAGCCTATTGGGGAGACGTTGCCAGACCAAGATTGACTTATTTAATTTCTTTTGATTTTACATATTAAAAAAGTGCCTTTCCATAAAGCCGTAGGCACTTGCACATGATTGAAATATACAATCCATAACAACGAGATGAGCAGCAAACCAGTTGGATAACTTAGATTGGCGAGGTACATCAATGCATCCTCCATTAACCAATCCACAAGAACAAATACAATCGCAATATGAAGAGCCGACCCACTTGTAGGTCTAGGTTTTAAAAGGACGTCTAAATTCTACACTTGACATGTCAGATCAATTGTATAGCACCTAGCGTGGTAATATTGGGGGTCTTAATGCTACTTAAATAGTAGTAATTGCTTGGGCTCATCAAATAGGCATTTACCTGTCTACCAATCCCAGCATCCGAAGAGGAAGGATGGTCCTGTGGTGAAGATACGGGGTTAGTCTCTGAAGATCAGAGTTCATTTCCCAGATCTGCTACAGACTCCCTGTGTGACCTTGAACAAGTCATTTAATAATGCAGGGTCTCAGCTCCCCATCTGTAAAATGGGGTTTAATAATCCTCATTTTGTCTGTCTGGTCTACTTGGATTGTAGCTCTTCCAAGAGAGAGACTCTTACCACCTATCTGGTCAGCGCCTAGCCCAACAGAAGCCGGTCACTATAGTAGCATAAATAATAACAAATATGTTCTCTGAATGCTCTGGTTAGTTTCCCACACTGGTGGAAATTGGGTGTCACGGTAGACTATGCCAACGCTGTTATGGTGCATGTGGCATTGTTGTGTATGTTTGCCTTTGCTACTGGAACAGATGCAGAAGAGAACAAATTTGAATCTTGAGACTGATTAACCCTAATTGTGCTGTCAAAGTGGCTTAATTGTAATGACTCTGGGGAAGTTTAGGTTTTGTTTCTTGTGGGTTTTCTTTTTTTTTTTTTTTTTTTGTAAATTCGAAGGCTTTATTTATTGGTGTAATCAGAGCACAAGACAACTCCAACTATAATTTGTTCAGCGATGTAACAATTTTGTCCCTGCTGTGCTGGAAATTATCATATCAATATTCATCAATTATTGCTGAGATAAATTAAATCCAGTTTATTAAGTTAAACGGAGTCCCAGAGCCAAACTTCCACCTTACCTGTGTTTTACTATCCTGCTGTACGGACATCAGAATAGACACACTGCTTGGACCCAAGGTTCATCTAGGCCAGTATCCCGTCTGGCAGTGTTTAGTACCATATTCTTCAGAATCAGCTGCACAAAACCCTATTGTGGACAATGTGGAATAATATGTCTCCTAGGGAAAGTTTCTTTTTAACCCCCATTAGTTGGAGGTTGGCTAATGCTCTGAAGGAAAAGGGATTACATGTGTGATGTTTGTAGATAAGTGGTGAAGGATGGGAGCTTGGGAAGAGTGGTTTTTTTTTTTTTTTTTTTTTAGAACCAGGATTGACTCAGTCTTAACTCAACAGTCTTAAAAAAGGAGTAAGAAAAACCAAGTGGCTTACATCTTACACTGTAGCTGGTCAAAAAAACAAGGGGAGGGGAGTTTTTGTTAAAGGGTTTTTTCTCATTTGAGGGGTCAACAATCAAGATTTTTATGGACACTTTCATTGGAATATCAATGAAAATCTTGGTTAGCCCCATCACACCCATGTGACCAAGGGCGGAACTGGGCCAATGAAGACTTGGCTGAATATTTTGCGCTGTGTGGGAAAGCTCCGAGTAGACCTACACTTGGTCTAATACCGGTTATATTCATTGTTTTTAATCTGCTCCCCCTACTTGGTTTAGCTTTCCTCCTATAGATCACGTTAACCCATTACCGGCACCAAGGAGCTGATTTAGAGCAAACTTATGCCAATTTGTCACAGATGTGACAGCAATGGAGGGAAAGGTGGTCTTAGTAGCTGAGGCATGAGACTAGCATTCCAGAGGCCTGGGCTCCATTTCTAGTTCTACCATTGACTTTCACATGACCTTGAAAAAGTCACTTCATCCCTTTGCAGCTCAATTCCCAAGCAGTCAAGTGGGCATGATGAGAGGTCCTTTCTCCCCGCCTTGTACAATTAGCTTGTGATCTGCATGGCTGGACTGCTGTGCCTATAAGCTGAACAATACAGGAGCCTTAGGGTATGTTACATTACAAATACTGCAGTGTAGTGATGGAAGGAGTTTTTCCATCGCTATAGTTAAGCTACCCCCGTGAGTGGCAGTAGCTAGGTTGATGGAAGAATTCTCCTATCGACCTAGCAGTGTCTATACTGGAGCTTAACTACGTCTCTCAGGAGTGTGAATTTTTCACACCCTTGAGCAACATAGCTAGATTGATCAAAAGTTTTAGGTGTAGGCCAGGCTTGAGACTAAACTCTTCAGAGCAGGGATTACCTCTTTTATACCTACAAACACACCCACAAAATTAGTGGGACATCCGTGTGCTGTTTTAATGCCGCTAATATAATTGACTTCAATGGAGCTGCTCCTGATTTACACCAGATGCTCCAGAATCAGGTTTTAAATCTCTCCATTTCGAGTAACTCTTTCATATTTCTCCGTCACATTTCTAGAGTGAATGGTTGTTTGAATCCCCTTCGATGGGGAGTTTCTGGGAAGTTTGGAGCTGCCAAAGAGAGACCACTTCCCTTGGAGCAGCCTCTACATAACCTCACTGCATGCAACTCATCAATGTGGGGGGAAATGTCAGATGCTTCAATGGAGCCTTCAAGGGATGGGATTCTATTGTTCTCACTTTCTGTGGGGCTGGATACCAGTCAAAACCCTCCAACACTCTGTACCTTTACCCCAGTTTTCTGAATTGCCTAATAACGTTGTGTCTATTCCATTATACCATAATGGGCCACTTTACCCACAGAGGTCATCGGTAGTAGTAACAATCAAGGTGAGCTTTTCCCATCATCCAAACCACTGTTTAGCTGGTTATTTTGTTTTGTGAACTATAGAGTTATTTTCTCCTCTCCCTGCCCGCAGATAAAAATGTCTCCTTTTCAGCATATCCTGATGCAGATGTAAAATCCTGCCTCTGTCTGTAGAGGCAACGGGATCTAAACCTGGGCTTCTGTTGGAGAAAGCTGGGTCAGAACAGAAGTCACAGAGGTGCCTGAGTCTCATCTCCCTTTTGGACTGATCCAAAGGCCATTGGTGACACTGGAAAGAATCCTATTAACTTCAACAGGCCTTTGAGCAGACACTGGCACAGATGTAACTTTGCTGAGGTCAGTGGAGTTACATCCACACAAAAGCAGTTTGGTGAGATAAGAATCAACCCCTCTGGATTTAAAGGATGGAAACTGCCCCTGGACAGACAGCTAACAAAAATCCCTATGCATTATGTAAGTCCCACTTCCTCCCTATTTGGAGGTATGCAGTGGTGTGTACACCTGGTGCTGCTAACTCACTGAAAAGGAATCAATTTCACAACACATCATCCCAATGACTAGTAAATGTCCCCAACCATTGCACAATTATTCTCTTGCTCACCTTTCATATTCTCCATATCTAGTTTCAGGATATTCAGTAGAAACACCTGATTGGCAAACAAAATTTACTTAGGGGCGGGGCTATTTTCTTGCCAGACTAGGATTAAAATGTTTTTTTAATAAATAAAATAAATTACATTTTATTTTCTCACCAGCTGCCAACTCTAAGGCAGATTGGGAGATCAATTATCACAGCAGTGAATGAATCTAATTTTTCAATATAATTTACAGTAATTCCATATTCTCTGCACTTGATGGAAACAGCCCTGGCTTTTTTCCAAGGAGTGATCTTAAAACCCCGACAACTCGGTGACACACTAACCAGGACGCCCAGGGTTCTGCTTGTTTTGATAATGCACCAAAGATGGCAAGTGAAATATTTGTCTTGGGTGCTTCCTTTACCGATTTCCTACTGCAAATTTACCCTCTGGAATTCACTTTGGGAAGAGCTCATGCTGCAGCTGGATTTTTAAAAGGGTTGGATCATTTTATGGGCAATTGCAGCATGCAGGGTTATGAAATGTGGGCCTGTCCGAAGGCAACAGGAGCTGTTTGGTGGACTTCACTGAGGCTACATCTACACTACAGGGGGGAGTAGATTTAAGATACGCAAATTCAGCTACGTGAATAGCGTAGCTGAATTGGACGTATCGCAGCCGACTTACCCCGCTGTGAGGACGGCGATAAAAATCGACCTCTGCGGCTTCCCGTCGACGGCGCTTACTCCCACCTCCGCTGGTGGAGTAAGAGCGTCGATTCGGGGATCGATTGTCGTGTCCCAACGGGACGCGATAAATCGATCCCCGAGAGGTCGATTTCTACCCGCCGATTCAGGCGGGTAGTGTAGACCCAGCCTGAGTTTTGAGTCAGGGCCTGAATATGAAATTCACCCCTGTCTATATGCCATTCTTTTCAATTGAAGCACCCTCCTGTGTCCCCATCCACCACCCCGCCTAGGCCTGAGACCTGAACCTTCAAGTCCTTCCTTACAGAAGTCCTTCCATTTGGCCAAATCCTGAATGGTGCTGAGCACTTGTAGTTCCCACTGACGTCAACGGGAGTTGTTAAGACTCAGGGGGTGGCTGATTGCCTTCAATGGGAAGACTGGTACTGCTGTCCTGGACGCTGCTCGTGAGAGGGTGGTGCAGCTTATCTCCCGTGGCTTTGTTGGAAGTTAGGAATGCCCAGTGCCCTCTCTGGATAAGGGCTTATAAAAACAGGGTGCACAAAGTTCAAGCTTCAAGGTATAAACTGTCCATTGCAATGGTCAGGCAGGAATTCCAGAACTGCATTGGCAACAGGTGAGGTGAATTAAATGAAGATTTGGCCTTCCAAGAAACAGTTACTGGCAATTGCTGGACCCCAGACTTGACGGACTGATAGTCTAGTTCCAGGAAGCTAATTCTTTTGGTATCGATCCTGCAATCGGATTCTTACAATGTACCTTTGCAGACATGTGGAGTTTCACTGAAGTCAGCCGGGCTTTGCCCACATGCCTCCGCTTGTAAAATCAGGGCCTTGGTTTGCGTGTTTCTAGCTGGGGCGTGTGGCTTTGATTTGAAAGCAGGCATGGTATAATTAAAAAACGGGACATTGATAGAGTTTATTGCAGGATCCATGACACGTACTTAGTTCCAAAAGTGCCATGCAGGTGTCGTGTGGTCATTTGTTATTGTTAGAGGCTTATTGACTTAAAATTGGGTTGGGGGAATTGAGAGAGAGAGTTCTTTAAGAAGTACAGCTGTCCTTGCGAGCATGGCTACACCCAATGTCAGCCAGTGATCCTTGCCGGTGCTGTTTTTGTGTTCCCCTGCTGCTTCTCCAGGGACACTTAAAATTATATCTATTAAAATTATTATTTACCAACAAGGCTTCTTGGAATGCAGTCAAGGCAGAGGCATACTGTGGGGGAGGGGGAAAGGATGCTTATGGCTTTTCATCACCGTAAGCCATTTCTAAGCACTCATGTCATTTACGGAGAAGTATAGTGCTTAGCATACACTTCAAATGAGTTAAAATAATTAACCGAAATGGCACGCACAAGTTAGATGGGGAAAAGGGAGGGGAATAAAAAAAAAAGGTTGCAACACTTGTTCTGTTCATTTTAAAAACCTCAGTAAGTCTCAATTTAGATCTACTAGGAATACCGATCGTGCAATTAATTGGCTGTAATTTAGAAGTCCTCCATTTCCAAGGCCCCAGGATAAAAAGCTGGGAAATAATAAATCTACTAACATCCGCTCCAGTTTGCCACCCCGCCTAAGACTCAGACAAGCTGGGGTGAGTTTTGCTCTACCTTTTCTCCCATTGTTTATGGCCCTTGCTGACAGAGTGACAGCGAGTCAATTGCACAGAAAACACCCTCCCCATAGAGGAGAGGATATTTTTTTTTCTCTCCCTGGTAATGCTAACTTGCCAATGCACAAATAGCAAGATAATTATTTTCACTGTAGAATGAACCATGACTTGAGTAACTGTTTGAGCTCTAGTACAAACACTGAAGCCATCGAGGAACACAATAACATGAAAGGGGTCATCTTATCTGGGCATGGATTTTTTTTTTTCCTCCCTGTTCACTGAATAACTGCAATTTCTCTTTATCTTTTTTCTGGTGTGTTGTTGTTGTCTATACAATCACCATTGTCCTTTGTGGAGTGAGTGTGATTTTTCGATATTACAAACTAGACCTTTATTCTGTAGATGACAAGTTCACATAAATGAAACAGTGCATGCTTCATTTTCCTATAACTCCGCTGAGGGATTGATTCAGCCCTGATGCAGATGGAAGAGCAGCACCTATCGACTCAACCTCCCCCCCCCCCCCCCCCCTTGTAGGCTTTGGGTTTTCTCTACAGGCCTGGAATCCTGCTTAATCCTGTTAATAGGATCATGCATCTGCAAGCTTGGGTAATGACTGTGCGCTCCAGTTGTAAAGAACTACCCCATCTCATCCACTAGATCATGTTGAGTTAGATGGATCGCTCCCAAGGATAAGATGGTGAGATTTCTTGACTGCAGCTAGATTGTCTCTGCTGAAGACATAATGAGCCGTCTTCATTCTTAAAGTCAGGAACATGGACAGGAGACACACCTGTCTCATTACCCAGGCTTGCAGACCATACCACCTTCAGACCTCATCAGCTGTTGTAAACTAAGGGTGGGCTCATTTATTTGAAACGATGTTGCAGGATGGAGGCATCAAGTTCTAGTGGCCACAAAAAAGGGACCATTTTCCAAACCCTTTGGCAAAGAGTGAATCTCCTTGTTTTAAGGAGATGGCAGCAAACAGCATTTGGTTACAGACTCCCACTTAGACCAATGATGTGAAACTTTCAACTCAAATCAGCTCATCTTGATTCCAGAGGCCTAGATCATAACCTTACAGCCTGAGGTTGGGGGAACATGTGGGGTGTTCTTCTCTTGCAAGGCACTGAGAGCCTGGATTTAACATCATGTGGCTCTAGCACAAAACCAGCCGGAGGGCGGTGTGGATAGCAGTTCCCTTCAGTCTTGTGCCTGGCCTTCCAAGACGGAGCCTGACCCTTGGTCTCTGTAGTTGCAGCTACTTCTGTTACATGATGTTAGCAGCTGCACTTCTTCCCAGGAGCAGACCATGACTGCAAGAGCATCCCCTAGCCAGAACGCCATCCACTCTCCTCCCACCACCCTGTGCAGCTCCGGCGATGCAGGTAGCCCATGCAGGGATGGATGCAAAAAGGCTACTGACTGTACTTCCTAGGGCGGGGGTGCAGCTACTCCAAATTGAGCCCAAAACACCTCTGCTGGAAACCTATTGACTTGACCGGTGCCATGAGGTGAAGGGAGAGCAATCAAAGGCATTTATGCTCTTTCTATGACCACAAAACTGTCATTGGGCAGGTTACAATTAAGACAGGGTGTAAGTGCACATGTGCAAAAAGCAAACACCCAAGGAAGCCAGTGGGAAGATCTCCCTGGCCCAGATCCTCCGAGGTATATGTGCCTAATTCCCATTTAAATCAGGAGTTAGGTGCCTAAATACCTTGGAGCATCTGGGCCCCATTGACTACAGTAGGCTTTGGATCAGGCCCCACATGGGTGGAAGGAATGAATGAGCATTTGACTATTGCCGATGATGGGCTGCAGTGGAGAGGGGACATCCCATCATGAAAGAAATCAGGTAGGAAAGAGATAATATTGCCAACCACAGATGTTTAAAAATCACGAGTTCTTCCCCCAGCCCTGCCCCAGACCATGAGGTTGGCTTAAAAATTGTGAATTCTTTTTGGGTTCTTTTTATTTGCCTTGTAGTTTCTAAGCTTTAAGTGTGCGCTCAGTTATGCTTTTCCAGCTCTTCTCTGCAACCAGGAAGGCTAGACACTTCCTTTATTAAAATGGAAGCTGAGATTCTCCCCTGCTCACGGGATTCCAGGAGCTGGGGCTTTAAGAATAACATTAAATATTGTGAGACTTGTGCTAGAAGTAACAGGAGTTGGCAGTACTGAAAATATCTCTAAAATCCCTGATGCCCATGAAACTATACCTCTGCTGTAGTAGAATAGCCAGTGAGAAGATGTGTTTGGGAAAGGTAGGAGTGCATTCGTCGTCAGCTAGTCGTGATAGGTGGGTTCACACCCAGGCTGGATGCTACAGCCTGTGAGTAAAGAGAACAGTTGGGGGTTAGACACATTGATCTTGGAAGCATTTTAAGGAGTTTATTAACCTACTTGGTAAGGACCTTGTCTCTGTTGGCATCTCATCGCTGGAGAAGTTATAGCGTCTGCCAGCCACTGAAATAATAGTGAATCACGATGGATGCCCTCCTGTATCCCCATACAGTCAAAGCAAAGGGCTGACACGGATCTGCGTGGTAACGCAAGGTGTCGGAGACATCACAGAAGCCGAGGAGCTAACAACACCAGGGTGCTGTGCTGCCCTTCAAAGCAAGCAGAGCACGAGAACAGCTGCAAGTCTGAAAACATTGGAGCCAGTAATAGACTGCACCCCAATGTGCGTTTGTGAAGGCTAAGGACACGTGGATGAGTGAACATGTTCTGTGGCCTACAGAGATGGCATGGGACCAGCCTCTGTCCTATGCTTTGGCAGTTCATCCTGCCACTGAAGAAGCCGAGGCCTGAATTCCTGAAGATGAAATACTAGGGTTCTAAGCCTGGCTCCCCAACTCGTAGGAGGGACAAGATGAGGTTATTTTTGAACATGAAGGGGGAGGGGAGACATAATCTGATGGCAAGATGTGGTCCTCTGAGATCTATTCCACCAGCAAAAGCTCCAGCCATGTAAGGGGGGAGGGATAGCTCAGTGGTTTGAGCATTGGCCTGCTAAACCCAGGGTTGTGAGTTCAATCCTTGAGGGGGCCACTTGGGGATCTGGGGCAAAATCAGTACTTGGTCCTGCTAGTAAAGGCAGGGGGCTGGACTTGATGACCTTTCAAGGTCCCTTCCAGTTCTAGGAGATGGGATATCTCCAATAATTTATTTATTTAAGGTTCAGTTCAGGACTTGGTGTGCTATCAGATGTAGAGAAAAAGCTTGGCCTTTTAGCTCAGGCATTTAACCGGGACTTGTGAGATCTCTGGTTCGGTTTCTGTCTCTGCCAGAGATTCCCTTTGACCTTGGGCACATCACTTGATCTCTGTGCTGTGCTTACCCAATATGTTTAAAAAGAAAAGGGGGAGGGATATTAATACTTTTGGTCTATTTGTAAGCTCTTTGGGGCAGGGACTCTTTCTCTGTGCACAATACCTTGCACGAGGGGGGGGTGGGTCTCGTTTGGGGTCTGCTATAATACAGCTGATGATTATGCTAACCGTCATTGGTAAGGCACTTGAGAGTTGATTGTTTCTGTAAGTGGGGTGGTCCTATGGCACACTCCACACCCAGCCACTTCTCTCTCAGGGGCCTGCACAGTCCCTGATCCTTGTTCTGCCTGAGCAAGGTCAGGATCTGCCTCGGTCTATGCCATTTACAGAAGACTTGATTATCCTCACCCTGGAGCATTTAGGCCTATAAATATTTATTAGCCTCCTCCAGGAAGTGTATCACAGCCAAGATGAAAATGAACATCCCTACGGCTGTGATTGTGGATAATGGAGCCTCCTTCATTGAGCCATCTTTCACAGGGCCGACATTTGAGCATCGGGGCAAGGGCATTGAAAAACACATGGCAAAGGGCAGAAAGGGACCAAAGGAAACCAATAAGGGTTAGAGCATAAGAGAGGCAAGAACTACCTGTCCAGACCAGGAACTCCTAAATTCTGCTTGCAGGTACATCTCCAGCAGAGGGGCTCCTGCTCCAGGGTTCTGACAATGATTCTCTTTGCAGACTTTTGCAAGTTGCTTAAAGTGACTGAGGTATAGGAAATTATCTGTAAAATATGGAAGACCACACTTAGCTACTCTGCCTCATTCCCAATATATTATTAGTGACTATTGAGCTTACACATTGGCCTCTGGTGGGGCCAAATGCTGATCTCCTTTCCCTGGGTGTGATCTCCTTTGAAGCTGGTCCATGAAGTCCAGCTGTAAGAAACCAATAGAGGGAGCTCACATTAACAAGATGGTACAAGTTGCTCGCTAGAGAAGAACTAACCTTATTTTAGCACTTACACACCCTCCTGATTAAGAGCCAATTCTGTACTTGGACACCCATGTAATACCCATTGCCTGTAACTTGATGGGGCGGTGATTAATGGTCCCCACCGACTGACTGGTCCATATAAGAGGTTTGGGGTTGCTTCTGGTTTCACCTAGTGAAGTTGGTAGCAGCTTATGTACTTAGCACTGAAGGTCCCAGGTTCAAATCCTGCAGGTAGCCTGAGTGGGGTTGGTTTTGCTTATAGGCATCTAAGAGCTAAACTTAACTACAGTGGTAAACTCTATTTTATAAGTTAGCTGGTGGAAGCCCAAGAACTGATGGGCATTACACACCCTTTACAGACATTACGGACCCAGCATCTACGCCTAAGGAGACAACAAGCTTCACCAGGGAGTTAAGCACTTCACACACCCCACTGGATGTCTGCATGAGGGATGACTTGGCATCTCCTTACTCCAAGGGTATTAATACCACTGAGGAATGCAGAGGTAGGAAGCTGTAACAGAGTAGGGCTTCCTCATCCTGCAGTCCTTGCTTCAAAGAGTCCGCCCACGCTACTGGGGCATGTTCAACACCATCTGCTTTATTTACAATGTGCTATTAAGTGCTTGTTCCCTACAGCATAAGGCTTTTACCTTCTCCCAGACACCAGGGGAGAGGGGGAAGAGATCTCCCCTCCTTAAGTTCCTGGGCTTCTCTGGCTCCTCCTTCAGCTTTCCTTCCTCCCCAACTCTCCTCAGCTGAATCACCTTGTTAACAGGCTACTCCCCTGGTGCTTAATCAAGATCTCAATTTGTCCCATGTGGGGACACATACCAAGTGCACAGCCTGGTGACTCCGCCGTAGGCTGTTCCTCGGAAGTCTGGGCAATGACTGAGGAATGCGTTTCAGAGGTGGGTGACTCCACTGAAGCGGCAGATTAACAAGGGAACGCAACCATAGGTCCGGGGGGGGGGAAGGTTTTGTAATAAATTGTAGAGCAACCGGGAAAGAGAATCCAAAGGGCTGGAGGGACGTATTTATTGGTTTCTCATCATCAAATGAGTCTGCATCATTTTGTGGTATTGCAGTGAATTAAAACAGGTGATCCTGTCCAGGCTTGAGGGCAAACTGGAAGTGTTCCAGTCTGCATACAGGAAGAAGCCGTTTGCTGTGATATTTGGGAAGCAGGGCTCTTGCAGAATATAGCTGTACAGAGGTAATAGGAAGCCCTCTTACAAAGTAACTATTGATTATTTAATGGCCTGATAAATACCATGGGGCTACAGTATAATTACTCATTTAAACTTCCTGGCCTGAGCAGGCAACTCTTGCTCACTGCAAACATCCGTTTGACTATAAAGGGGAAGCCGGGACTACAGAATAGGTCTTTGTGTGATTACAAATCCATCTGTGCTAACCGCCAACTGTTGTTACCTGTCCTCAAAGCCCTGTCCCATGAGAGTAACTCAATATTAATCATATTGCATCACAAGGCAACCTGTTGTAATGGCCAGAGAAGTAATAATCCTTGAGGTGATAACCGGTTTCCGTGTACATAGCTCTCTCTTAGCCCCAACACCAGCTTTCAGATCTATTTGTCTGCCTACAGTATCTCTAGGGCTCTAACTATGGGGTTGTCTCTAATGTATCACTTATATCATGTGTATCACTGTGATTTTTGAGCACCGTTTTACAGGGTAATTACTTCTAGTAACTATATAATAGGTTTTATGTCATATACAGGTGCATAGGCAGCAATTGTGCTGTATTTAATATGGTATTACTAAGTGTAACCTTAGGTGGAGTACCGCAGCCTGCTGGAATAGTACTATTGTATATACGTGAGACCAGATTCATCTCTGGGTGTGGTTCTCCTGAGATCACTTGGGACCGTGTGCCTGTGTCCCTTAGGGGAGTTTGAACTAGCGCTGATGAATAAGAACCCCGTGAGCCCACTGTTCATATGTACAATAGAAAGCATCATTCTTCAGGTTTTGAGATGAGATTTCAAGTCTAATTTTGCAGACACCCCCCCCCCCCCCCCCAGCAGATGCTTTTCTGAACTCCAAACCTCATGAGTCACCTGCTCCATGTATTCCTCCACTATTCCTTTGGGCTACATCCATAGCAGGCTTCTTAACCCCATTCTCAGATCAATAGGCCCCGTCTGTTCCTTTTCATCTAGCTGGGTCCCACTTGCACTCCCAGTCCCACTTAGCCATATAGAAAAGCATGGGTGGTCAGGAACCTCCATGGGTGTTGACCCCTTCCCCCCTCCGCAGATAGAAACCCAGTTCTTACTCCTCCACAAACAGGTCCCAGTGCCTGGTGGCATCTCCAGAGTTGTGGCATTTCTGGGTGTTTTCACTTTCACCTTCCTGGAATTTTTGAACAACAACTGGCTCTTGGCAAATCTTGCAAAACTTTTTGCTGTCTCAGGCCAGTAGCCGCAAACCTGCATGGATAAAATATTGAGACAAACAGTAAAGTATCTTTCTCCCTTCTTTCCTTTTTTTTTTTATTTTTTTTTGTAACCCAATTTATTAATGATAAGCCCTATTTACCATTTTGCAGCACGGAGCATGTGGAGGCCAGCTGCAGCAAATATGAGAATTTAACCAAATTGTTACACTCAAGGGGATTCTTTATGATCTTTAGCGAAGCAGAAAGCAAAATGAACATTAATTTACTTAGGCTCCTCTATTGTAATGCAAGTAAATGGTGATAATAAAATTCAAATTGGCTATCGCAATGGCTGAACTATGTAGTTTGCTAGTGCATTACATCTACCCCCTGCATCCTAAATTGAGTTTGGAATTGAATGGCGCTTGCTAGGATGATGCCCTAAAGTGCACAACCAATCCCTTAATTTGGTGGGACTCAGCTGTGAAAAGTGCTGACTCTCCCTGCTGTACATTGTCTGGGTGCGAGGACTGGATTGGATGCAGGTAGCTTCCAGTATTGGTTACAGGCTATGGCCTGCAATGTTTTCTCCATAAAGAAAGGGATTATTATCTCTAAAATGAGAAATAATGAGAGGAGGGGACTTGGTTATGCCTAGGCTAGGGCTGTGAAAGAAATAAAATCTGCCATGGCAGTATGCAAAGAGGAAAATCTGGGTAAGCATCATAAAATGCATGAGGGAGTTGGTGTGTTACGGCTTAGGCCTTGGCTACACTTACCCGGTAGTTCGGCGGCGAGCGATCGAACTTCTGGGTTCGACTTATCGCGTCTAGTCTGGACGCGATAAGTCGAACCCGGAAGTGCTCGCCGTCGACTGCGGTACTCCAGCTCGGCGAGAGGAGTACCGCGGAGTCGACGGGGGAGCCTGCCTGCCGAGTGTGGACCAAGGTAAGTTCGAACTAAGGTACTTCGAACTTCAGCTACGTTATTCACGTAGCTGAAGTTGCGTACCTTAGTTCGAATTAGGGGGGTAGTATAGACCTGGCCTTAGAGCAGGAGATAGAAAGAATGTCAGGACTTCGAGTATTTTTTTTCCCAGTTCAACAGGTGTCTTGCCACATAACGTTAGAGGAGTCCTCTCCACTCGGTGCCTCCGTTTCCCCATCTGTAAAAATGGAGATACCACCTCCCTCACAGAGGCCACACAGGGTTTAGTTCATTAAAGTTGGCAAGGAGCTTTGAGATCCTTGGGTGGAAGGTGCTGTATAAGGGCAAAATATTACTGCTTCATTTATTAGCAATTTTATCATGCAATTGTGTTGTGTGATCTCAGATACAGCATGGGTATGTTAGCCACTTGTACGCCAAACTCTGTGTTACAACGTCATTTCTGCATGTACCACTTTGTAAAGCTCTCTTCCTCAAAGCAGTGGGAATCTTGCCATTGAATCGACGAGAACTGGATTTGGCCCATAGTGCTATATGGGGAAATAGGGGCCCCAATCCAGCACAGTGCTTATGTATCTTAATTTTGAACCTATGAATATTGCCATTGACTGACTGAATTGGGATCTAGTAGCATAGACAGTGCCAGGAAATTTATAGATCTCTAAAGCTGCCGTGTCATTTTCGGACATGTTTCTGGTTAAGGAGAGACTGTGATGCCTTATAAATGCTGGAGATACCTAGAGGTACTGCAAATAAAACAGAGCTGGTTGAAGTTTTTCAACTGAAAAATGTCCGTCCCCCCCACCCCCTCCCCAAATGAGATTTTGTTGAAGCTGCTTCATGGGAAAGTCATTTTTGACTACCTTTTTAATGGGGAATTTCAAAACGAATTGAAAATTTGTTTTTTTAGTTTTTGAAAACAAACAAATTAATTCTGAAGTTTTGAACTGGTTTCTCCCCCCCCCCCTTTTTTTTCCCCTCCACCAAATGTAACAGAATGAATGTGTAGGTGTGGTGGTGTTTTTTATTTACAACTAGAAGTTTTGAAAAGTTAGAGTGGCAGATTTTACAATGTACACTTCTTCCTTTTGCCTCTCAAGGGGTGAAGGGGGTGGGGAAAACAAATCTGAAATGTCATCATTATTGCAAAAAAAAATTAAATGTTTTGGGTTTTGGAAAGCCAATAAAAACACAATTCTGTGAAACAAAACAAATTTCCTTTTGTTCTATTTCAAAATTTTCCTGCAAACCACAACATGGAAGAAAAATTGAACAAGAATTGCTGAATAAACCTTTTATTGTACTAAGGTTTTTTTGCAGGGGGCGGGGGTGGGCTTTCCACCTGCTGTAGGGAGAGAGGTAGAGATGGATAGGCCAGATTGGCAGACAGAGGTAAAGGAGGCAATGGGTGAATTTATAGGACTGCCATTAGGAGCATATTCCCATTGCTTCCCATGGCCATGCCCTCAGACCCATACGGACCCTGCCTGCAAATGACACGCCTGCTCCCCATTCCATGCTGGGAGGTCGCTACAGTTTTCTGCACTGGATTAACTCCATTCACACTAGTGACCGTGGCTCATGACATCCCTCCCTGGCCCATACAGGGGTGCAGAGTGTCCAAGTGAGGAGACACAAGGAAACTTCCCCCTTGCGTAGCCTGGGAAGAGCCAAGGTAGGAATGCAGTCCATGTGCTCAAGGAAGCACAGGGCAGCTCCATAGCTACTCTACTCCCTGCTCCCCTGAGCCTCCGCGGGAGACTGGACCATGGTTCTCCATCCACACCTACCATGAGCCAGCCCAGGAAGCTAGCTGACTGTGGGAGGTGATAAGCAAGCTGTTCTCGTTCTCTCTCTCTCTCTCTTTCCAATGGTCCCCCACGGGTCATGGGGCTCTGCAAAGCAAGGCTGTGCCTACTGGGAACAATTGAGCCCTGTCTGAGCATGTCATTAGAAAGGCAAATGAGATCATGGAGGACTTCGGGACCGAATCCTGCTGACTGATGCACTTGGCCTCATGCTGTTCCCATCTCCCCCATCTTCCCCTGCTTTGGCTCTCTAAGTTACAGCATTACTCTATTGACTTCTGTGAAACTGCTCGCAGACTGAAGATGGCAGTGTTGGTCCCGATGGGATCGTGCAGGGAGTAAGATGTGACTCAGCATAAAGAAGGGGGGGAGGGCAGAATCAGCCCATGTGACAATAGGGCAAGCCACTAGATTCCACTGTGTAGTGGATGTAGGGTGACCAGACAGCAAATGTGAAAAATCGGGACAGGGGGTGGGGGGTAATAGGAGCCTATATAAGAAAAAGACCCAAAAATCGGGACTGTCCCTATAAAATCGGGACATCTGGTCACCCTAAGTGGATGGTGCGCTGCAGAAAGCGAGGTCATCTAGAGTCTCCCTATGGGACTGGGAGTCTGGAGTTCACACCCTGGATCTGACAATGCTAGCGGCCGGGGCCTTGTGCAAGTCACTTAACCTCTGTGCCTTGGTTTCCCCCGTCTCTGAAATGGAGATGATGCTGTTTACCTTACAGGGTTAATTTGCTGATGTGTATAAAGGGCTTTAAATATGGAAAATGGCTAATTGTAGTTACTAACTTTGCTATACTGTGAGTGCTTTGTGGTGGGGATTGTTTAAAGGTCCCTAATGGCTGATTGGCCCTGCTACATGCTACTGTAATAGAAATGATAAACAATGCTTTTTAAAGAGTAGGATTCTCAATTAAAAATACATGGTGCATCTTGGTTTGAACTGCTTTCTGGGGGAGTAAATTCCCTGAGTCTGCAAACAACCCCCCACCACACACCACTGCACCTAATAATAACCAGCAAATAGGCACCCGTAAAAGTATGCCTGCATCAGACTAATATTCTGTCTCCCCAGTTCTGGCTCTGAGGCTGTGAATACTAAACATGTGCTGTTGTCACATCAGCATATCCATGAATTATAGCAAAAGGCGACCGGGATGTTTTCACACAAAATGTCGTCTTGCAGAAAGAAGATGATGGTTCAGAATCTGGCCCCGATCAAGATTCATCCATCAAACAAAC
Source organism: Chrysemys picta bellii (assembly GCF_011386835.1). Classification (NCBI taxonomy): domain Eukaryota; kingdom Metazoa; phylum Chordata; order Testudines; family Emydidae; genus Chrysemys; species Chrysemys picta. The sequence continues at coordinate 15,863,334 of NC_088813.1, forward strand.
TACAATGACAGCTCAATAGTCCCACTTGTAAGCCAGTGTGATTGCAATCTGAGACAGCTCCCTCAGTCTGGTTCGTTACTTGCTACTTATTTTGACTGATTTTTTTTTTTTTGAGAGGCACAGGAATCGGAATGGAACTGCAAAAACCAGTAGGAACCTACAGAGATTGAGGCAACATGTAGCTAATAGAAATTACGCCTAAATTTTGATGAGCATATGTTAATTATATCCCAGCTTCTTGCAAACTCTGTTCCATTGATCTTCGTTTTACAAGGAATTCATTTGAAGCCTCTTTAATGAGGCAGACCTAGAGAAAGAGAAGTCAGAAAGGAGCAAGGTTATGGATAGATATTTCTTCTCGATGATCCATATCAATTCTCCTTCAGTTTGTGAAGTGAGGCTGTCATGGAAGAAATTGAACCCCAAATTGGTTTAACTGCCAGCCCAGCTGGCTTCAAACCAGCATCCGAGCACAGCTTGGTTCTCATTCTGCCATATTCTGGCCCTGAGCAAACCTTGCCTGTTTCACTTGGTGGGGGTTTGACTTCACTTCTGATTGGTGCAAGGTTCCGAGTCCCTGAAATTTGCTTCTGAGTTTGGAGTTAGACTCTCAAGGGGAAACTCAGTCAAAATTGCTGAGTTCACCTGATTAAGCTTCCAAACTACATCTTTGAGGTTCTTATTCTGGGCCTGTCACCTTGGTCTCTGAGCGACGTCCAGGCTCTCCAAAAAGTTTGTGATAACCCTTTTGATGAACCTGGTCTGAATCTCAATTGTGTAGTGAAAGCTGAAACAAAGGAGTTTTGTTCATACAGCAACATGGCTACCAGAGAACTATGCTGGCAGCAGTGTTGATGTGCTGCACATCACATGGATGGACTGCCGCTAGCCTTTCCTTTCCTTTAAAATTAATATTTGATTAAGCCATTTGCAGTAAAATTAGTACAGATAGACTCTCAGCGGGGCAAGCAAACCATGTCACCAATAAATTCAATTAATGGAGTGGTACACAGTAATGACGGGCATTACGGAATTGCTGCTAGTTCTTCTGTTAAGGCTGGACTCTATTTTCTGCTTAAAATATACAGAAAGGGACATATCAGCCTGAAAGTTGATAGGCCCAGGATAGAATTTGTGGGGGGAAATGGAGGCCGTTCCATTGAGGGGTTCCTGAGATACAGAACCTCCAAAATGAGCTGCTTTCAAAGTTTCAGAATTTTTCAAATATTTTTCCCTATATTAAAAAGGGAACAATTGAGGAATGGGGGGAAGATACAGATGGAAATTTCTCCTTCTGGAACACTCCCCAAAACCAGAACAGGTCCAAACACATATCACGTCACATTATTGATTAAAGGGCCCATTCACAACTCAAGAAAACCAGCCAATGTTAGAAAAGCATCTTCTTTATGAAAGCAGTCCTGCAGCAAGCAAGTCCATGACAGAAGGGCCAAGCAGAACCCTACTGTGCTAGATGCTGTAAGGACAATAAAGATCGCCCTTTGCCCTACAATCTCGGCGTATAGGTAAAACGGTAATAATCCACCCTGTTTTGTGGAGAAAGGGGAGTCATTTCACCATGGGGCAGATTCATTTGTGGTGTAACTATTGAATCCAGAGGAATTACATCAGGCAAGCCTGTGAAATGTCTGAGAGGATGGTGCAATTCATAATTGTGCAAGGCACATGGCAAATGATTCAGAACCAGCCCTTTTGGCACCTCTGGTTAACCAGAGGAGGCGCCAACTCCCTTTCTCACTAGTTTGGCGTGTGCAAAGAATTAGAGCTGCCCGCAGCATGATTGCCTGGGATTAACCTGCCTATGGAGTCTAAGGTCCTGGCAGCTTCCAAAGAGAAGTAGATATGGGACAATCCCAGATCCTCTGTTAAGCAGCAGCCTCTCTCCCTACTCCTACCACTGCACACCCATCTCTGGCAAAATGCCCCTTCTGCATAGACCAGCAGGGAGTCCAAGGAATAACCTGGATCCATTTTATATGGCATTGTCTTAGAATTTAAGTCCACATAACACATTGGGATATTAAACTCTGTCCTGCTGAGAAGGGTCATCAAGATTTCACTTTCCTAGTTCCCAGCCCCCAGGAGAGATCATACTTCTGTGTCCCTAATCCCCTCCAACTCCAAATGAGGTAGACCGCCCCACCACGCTGTCATCAGCCCTTTGCTTCTGGGGGTTCCAGATGTCGGGACCTATCTGGGCCACTGAAGGAGAGGTAGACGGAATTCTTCAAGAGCAAGAAACCAGGAGCTTGTCCTGGTTCCTTCATACTGGTCTTGGTTTCTCTCCATCCCACAGCTAACCTAGTGCATCCTTGACAGGTTATCTTCCCACCCATTCCTAGCATCCTTGCAACTCAAATGCCAATATGAGTGCCTCTGTGGGAAGGAACGTCTGGCCTACTTGGGTGTCCTATCCTGCTCTAGCATTTGTCCCACAGAAAGCTAGTGGGAGTTGTTTTCTAACTCCCTGGGGTGAGAATCCCACCCCTGGGTCCCAACGCAATGACCGGCAACAGGAGACCGCTGTGGCTTTGTTGCAAAGGCTCCTGAATCTTAAGTACTGAGGGTAGTGAGTCATGCTGGGCGGAACACCGCAATGTCTAGTGCGGCCATGGGTTCGTTGTAGCCATTCCTCTGGTTCCCAACTCCTGTGGCTTTATGGGCTCCGCAGTGTGGAGAGCAAAGAAAAAGTCTTTGCTTGGCGTGTGTTATTTGTGAAGGTGCGTGAAGCAGTTGGGGTGGGAGACCCAAGGGGAGCAGTCACAAGACATTCCTTAACACGGCGACGTTCATCCTGACTTGACTGCAGCTGGCCCAGCTCTTTGTTACTCAGTGTTAGCTGGGGCCCTTTAGTGCTGGAGGTAAAAGAAGAGCCAGTCCTGTTCTCCTCCCCTCACAAGCTTTTGCCCAAAACTTTAACTATCCCTGAGCCAAAGTTTTGGGCGGGTCTGAAGACGTTCTGTTCTTTCTCCGTTCCCCTGATGGAGGTGAGCCCATCATCCTCATCTCCTTGCTTTTGTCCTACGATAGCACTATCCGTGGCTTCTGTGGACTAGATGATGATTGTGTATTATAGTAGCCAGGTCTCATTGTGTTACACACACACACACAGTAGGAGAGAGTCCTTGCCCAAAGCACTTACACGCTGATTAGGCAAGGGGTGGGAAGGAAGTCGGCGGCACAGAAAGGAGAAATCACTGGCGCAAGGTCACAAGGGAGGTCATTGGCAGAGCTGGGGATTGAACCCAGGGTCTCTGGCTCCCTGATCATCTATGCAGCAGGCACCAGTGTAAGCGCCTTGCATTGGGCAAACGCCCTCTGTGCCTCCCAAAGCTCCCTGCGGCAATGGGCCTTCTGGAACCATGCTGCCTACAGGTGTTGCTGCTGTGGCACAGATCCTTTTCACGTGGATGGTGATTTATTTGCACACCCGTGTGCTTCCGCTTTGTGAGCGCAGCCTGAGCACTGTAGAAAAAGCTGGTGTGACTGGACGTGTGCTGGAAGAATTCCTAGGTGCCATTAAATGCAGTATCTATGGGCTCTCTCTCACTTCTTGTGCACACAGGAAGCAAAGGGGCGAACATTAAAACTGACCCTGGGGGCAGTCATGAAATGCGGCAGCAACATAAAATGCTTTTTATTTTCCTTCCTTAATGTGGCTCCGCCATAAAAATGGGGGTTTAATGAATTAAAAGGGAGCAGTGTGTTGCTGGGCTGGGATTCAATTCACCGGGGCAGTTTCTCTTTCTTTCATGTATTTCTTTTGTTTTCTTGCTGTTAAAGGAAATCGTTCAAATGAAAGATGCAAACAAATCCCCCCCCCACACACACACCTTTCTAGAGCTCTCTGTACACTGGTGCATGCTGGGAGAGTGGGATGGTTGGATAAACCAGCGTGACAGCTGTCAACACGCTGAGGATCTCCAGAGCTGCTTGAGTTTGAGTCATGGCTCTCTAGCAGACTCGTCTTTTGTGGATTAAACCCAAATGGAGCCCTGTAACACACCCTTACCACTGGGTTATGCTAGCACATGGAAAGATGGTTTGGATTGGACGAAAATGGGCCTAAATCTTTAATGGAAACCTGAAAGGAACTCAAGTCCTTCTCAAGGTTCGGAAGAGTTCGGCGACCTACCTCCCAGCCGTTTCGGCTGCCTTCTGCTATTCCAAGCTTCGGCTGATCCAATCCAATGAGTGAGTCTGTATTTCTAGCCTGGACAGCAGCAGGAAATAATAGAAATATGGAATCACATGAGATTTTCAAACGAAAATGTCTCAAGATAAGCACCTCTCCCTTTTGAGATTCACCTGTGTCTAAGGACACTTCACATGAGAGCACTCCTTTAAAAAAAATCTTGGTCCACCCCTCTTGAGAAGCAATGTCATTGAAATCAATGGAAAGGATAGATTTTTTTAAGGCCAGAAGGAACCTTTATGATCCTCTAGCCTGACCTTTAGCATAACACAGGACATAGAATTTCAAGCAGTAATTGCCCATCTCATATGGTGGATTTAGTGCCTATCTTTTAGAGAGACATCCAATCTTGATTGGATAGGACTCCAAGTGCTGAAGAATCTACCAAGGCCATAGGTAAGTTATCCAAACAGTTGGTAAACCTCACTGTTTAAAAACTACTTAGTCCTGGACTGAATTTGTCTAGCTTCAGTTCTATACATCAAGGAAGAGTGTAGCCCATTGTGCTTTACACTGGCTATTCAGGAGAACCAGAACAAAGATCTGAGGGACACCACAGCTGGAACCCATGTGGTTAGCACCGCTCATCCCAATGACAGAACAATGGGCTCTCTAAAGAATTTCTCTTCCTACCCAATCTTGAGTCATCATGATTCCGTTTTGAAAATGACAAATTACATCCTTCCCAGCCCCATCAATGTCCTTTGCTCATTAGCTTTCTGCTGGTTTGACTTCTTTTCATGCACCTGGCTTCCACCTCCACTCCTGTAACATGCCGGATGCTTTCCCTTCTCCAGTCCCAATCTCTCTATTGCATGAGCCATTGAGAGAAGCATTACCATGTTTATACAACATAAACTTTAAATTTGATGGCATTATAAACAGCTGACAGGCTCTTTTTGTTCATATTTCTCTGCTAAGACATTTGCCAAGACATGTTGAAACATAATAACAATAATCCTTGTTTAAGCAATGGCATTTACTAAGGCTGGGAGGGATGTGCATTTAATTAGCACAACTGAGTGAGAATCAGGACTCCTGTGTTCTTTCTCTAACTGTGACAATGGTTTATTGTCTGGCCTTGGGTGATATAAAAGTCTAGGTGGATTGCCAGAGGCTTCAGTAAAATGGGCATAATAATAGTGCATAGAAATTGGTCTCTAAAAAGTCTGGTAAGCATCATCAACCCAGTGTTAGCTATGGGGAAACTGAGGCACAGAGAGGGGGGAGAATGACTTGCCCCAGGGTCCCTCACAGAGTCAGTATCAGAACCAGGATCCAGACCTCTTGATTCTCATTCATGTGGTCTATCCATTGGACCACACTGATCCAGTTAACAGCAGTCATAGGAGTAGATGAATAGGCAATTAATAGGCAGCAGGTTTAAAAAAACAAAAGGAAGTATTTCTTCACAGAACACACGGTCAACCTGTGGAACTCCTTGCTGGGGGATGTTGTGTAGGTCAAAACTATAACAGGGTTAAAAAAAGAATTAGATAAGTTCCTGGAGGATAGATCCATCAATGGCTACTAGCCAAGATAGTCAGAGATGCAACCCCATGCTCTGGGTGTCCCTTGCCTCTGACTGCCAGAAGGGAGGAGTGGATGACTGGGGATGGATCACTGGATAATTGCCTGCTCTGTTCCTTCCCTCTGAAGCATCTGGCATTGGCCATTGTCAGGAGACAGGATACTGGGCTTGATGGACCATTAGTTTGACCATTCTTTTGTTCTTAGATTAGTTGTAATACATCCTCCTTCGTTTTGATGCGGCTGTGTGCATTGCAGTGTGGACTCCAGAGCCCTAGGTTCAAGCAGAGGTTAGAAAAGTCTTATCGTAGGGTTAAAATACAATGTAGATCCTCAAGCCCAGGGTTTCCCTAACACGGATGAGCTGACTCTAGTCCCAGCTAACCCTGGGCTTACATTGCAGTGTAGACATGCCCTTAGTGGCTTCAGTGAGGTTGCTGAACACTTTACAGAATCGATTCCCTAGTCAGTTCTAAGCTTTTCGAATGCTTGAACTTCTATTACAAAATATTATGCATGTTCCCTTGGCTGACATGAAGAGAGTGACTGCAGTGGGCTATTTATATAGGAAAGAAACCACTTCCATTTCCACCGTTTAACAGCTAAACTAAATACAGCAGCAGCAGCAACAGCTTAAAAAATAAAAGCACAATGACACTGACTGTAGAAATTGATCAATTGAAATTGATTCTTCCAGAATGATGGTAAATAAAACCCACATTTTCCAGGCTCTCTGCACAAAGCTTATTGTAGTGTCATGTAAAATATTTATGCCAAATTCATTTGGAAAGCTGTAACGTACATTATCTGCGAAATGAGTTCAGCCTAATCTTTTCAAAAGGCATTTTACTTCTGAGCAGAAAAACGCTTTGTTATCGAAGGCCTCGTGTTCTTGGCTTTGCATCCGTTACCCTCCCGAGCTATAATTTTTATCCACCAAGGAATGATTTGTGTTGAAAGGATCATTGTTAAGTCTTTTATTTCTTTGGTCTATTTAGAAAGCCCGTCTCTTCTGGATTTTCTCTCTGCATGCTCTTTGCCCCTAGCAGATGTGTTGCGTCTTTGTTTTAAAACAGGGGAAATATCGTCCAATGAAGGCACTGGACTGGGAATCAGGGCTCAATGTAGGCATGATGATCGGGAGGAAGGCTGGTGCTTAGGACACAGGAACCTCGGTTCAGTTCCTGGATCTGCTAAAAACTCCCTGTGTCTCTCTGGCCAAATCTATTTCTATGTGGTATTTGTACGCCACTCAATTGCCATTTTATCTGATCCCTTCAGTTTTTAAATGTATTCCCCTACCCCACAGAGGTGTTGTGAAGATAAGTGCTACGTATCCCTATTTTACAGATGAGGAGCAGTGGCTAGCTTAAGGTCACAGGGCAAATCTGTGGCAGGGCAGGGATTTAAACTCAGATCTTTAAGTCTTAGGCTAGCATCCAAACAACTGTACCATACTTCCTCTCAACCTCTGTGTACATCCGTTCTCCCATCTGTACAATGGGGATAATGACACTTCCTACCTCTCACTTTTTGTCTTGTCTGTTTAAGTTGCACACTCTTTGGGGCAAGGACCATCTCTTCCTATGTGTCTGTTCAGTGTCTGGCACATGGGGGCCCTGCTGTCAGTTGGTGCCTCTCAGTGCTACTGCAACATAATAAGTAAAAATATGGGTAGGCCACTTCCCATGAGACAGCCACAAGCTGGTGTGCGCTTCTGAACAATGGCTTGACAACACATGAGTGTGTGCTTGGTACAGCAAGAGGTGTGTGTTTGTAGAGGAAAATATTTCATTTTCCAGCCTGTCCAGGGTAGAATTGAAAGAGAAGAGTAAGAGAAAAATCAACAAGCCCATGATTTTGCAAATTATAAAAGGTGCATGTAAGAGACAATTTTGCCCTTGGTGACCAGCCTTCACTGGGGTTAACGTACCTACTGTAACAGCCAAAAGAGATTACCTTTGGCCCAAGTACTAAAGGCCTCTGTTCATGGAGCAGAGTGGTCTCCCCAGCTCGCCCCCTGTGTGTGTGTGTAATTTACCTAGCACTCGTATCTATTCTCTGCAGCTGATGAATTCTTTATCCTCATCCAGATCATTTTAAGGGCAGCTAAGCACCGATGGTATTTTTCATCCGTGGTGTTGGTTTGTTTGTTTTTTCTTAAGGCTGCTATCGCTTTTCGGAAACCACAAGTGTCTTGTTCCTTGCGAGTGTGGGTCATTTACCCGCCTGCCTGGCTCCTTCAGGAAACCTTTTTAAATTGCAGAAAATAATGAGCTGATTCATTTGCGGGGTTTATTTATTTATTTTTGTGGCAAGGGCTCTCCTCTAGCGACAAGGGAAATTGGGTTGTGACTGAAATGGGCCTTTACTGCATCCCTGAAAAATGCCGTAGCGTCGGGCGGACGCTGCGGCAGTGATAAATATGCAACTTTCATGATTTTAATAATTAAAAATGCACTTTAAAAAATCCTTCTGTACATGCTACAGAGGGGACTGTGGCGTTTTCTCCTAGCCTCTCATGGATCCTTAAGTTTTTATGGACACTTTAAAGCAGAAATAAAGATCCTTTTTTCTATTGGAAAAGCAGATGTCTCTCGAACTGCCACCTCATTCCACACAACTGTAGTTATTTTCTCTTTTACATGCTGCATCTGGACCATCATTTAACAATAAGCTGCTGGGGAAGATATAAAACGACCCACAAAGCACTGAGTCAACAAACTCCGCTGCCTCCGATGCACCTTTATAGAGATGCAGACTGGGGTAGGCCCTGAGGACAGGTGGAGAGCTCACAGACCTTACCTAAGCAATCTACCCCCTTGTCTCAAACTTTTACAGGGCCATTATATGATGACTTCATTGTTAAGCTGGGAAGACCCTGGCCTGATTCTCAGGTATACGTCAGTAGTTTAAAGGAGCTTCAAAGGCCCATAAATGCCCCCCTGAGAATATCCTCTGCATGGCGGGACTCCCAGGCTGGTACAGAACTGGCCTACAAGATCTACACCAGTCCTACTGCTCCGCAAGCCCCAGGTAGTGATGCTCCAATGGATCTGTTGCTGGACTAAAACTCGAGAGAGCTAGCTTTAATTTCTGGTTTAGGTATTCACTTCCTATGTGACTTTCTGCAAGCCACTTAACCTACTGCGTATCTTAGCTCCCCATCTGTAAAATGAAGCGAATACTTTCCTACCTCTTCAGGTTAAGGCTAAAATCCATTAATGACGTCCTTAAAGGCTTAGGTAATGAGGGTCACTTAGGACCCTAGAGAGACCTGGCTTTTCTTTGCTTCTTGGAGCCGATTGTGGAGGAAGAAAAGTAGTTGGGTAATGGAAGCTCTACAGTTGACGCTGGGGATTGTTAAAGCCTAAGAAAATGCAGGGAATGAAAGGGAAAGTTTTGTTCTGTACAGAGGTATTTTTTGGTATGAGACTCACAGATGAAATCTCCCAGAAAAATAGAACTGATGAAGCCGGTTTGCTGGGGTGGTATATTTCATTACTCTTTTCTGGCAGAAAATGTTCCCTGTAGAAAATAAATAAAAACAACATTAGATTGGAAAAACCAGTAATTTTTGGAAGCCACTTTCATCCCAACTTGCTTTTTTTGCGGGGGGAGGGGTGTCTTTTTATTTCTGAAGTTTCTTTGAGCTCATTTGTCTCATGGGCAACCGAGGAAGACTTACAGTGTGAAGTTTGATTAGCAAGGCACCATATTGCATGATCTAGAAAAAACAAGAAGGAAGGAAAAAAACTACTGATCTCGCTGATGCGTGAGGTGAGTTTCTTGACCACTAATGGCTTTGACTGGGTTTGGGCAACAGCAAAATACCCTCATGAGTGGATTTAGTGAGGGACTAATCATACTGAGAAGAGCTTGGAATAATGCAGTTAGGTGCTGTGCATTAGCTCTGCCAGTGCACCCCAGTTCTGACCTACAGAAACCGCCCATCTCCCGGCACTTCTAGTCCTGGGCTCCGGACAAACAGCTCTGCCAGCATTTCTCGGCGTTGCCCTGCAGGACCTGTTGCTCATGGGCTCCCTCCACAGCTCTGCCAACACCATTGCTGTTCCATTCCTGGGCTCCCCCTACCACAGCTCCCCTCGCTCCCAAACCACAGCTCACCCTGCTAGTCCAGTCCATGCTCCATTCTCTTGATGCTACTTCAGCACCTACTGCTTGCAGGCGGGGGTACTGCTGTTAAACGCCTGCCACTTGTGGAGAGGATACATTTTCACTAGAGTGAAACCCAAATCTACTTTTACTGGTGACAAACAAAATTCGCTGAGGCTGAGGCTGGTGCACTAACCTACTGCAACAACCTACTTCACCAGTGGTGCATTAGATGACGGCAAAGTGTATTGGGCCACGTTCACTCCTTGTGTAATCGGGTTCCTCGGGCAATGGCGTTACATCACGGAGAAATTTTGGCTCATGATTAAACAGTGTAGGGCCAAATGCTCCCCTTAGATACACCGGTTTGAATCCGGAGTAACTCAGTGAAATTACTTGGGATTTATACTTCTGCTTGAGCTGTAATTCATCTTTTAGAAAGATTTTGAGTCTTGGATTAAAACTGTCAAGTGATGATGGAGTGCCCACAAGGTTCCTCTGTAAATTGTTCCAATGGTTAATTGCCCTTGCTATTAGACATTTTTGCCTGATTCCTACTGTGAATTTGGCTAGCTTCTGATTCCAATCATTGGACCGGGTATGCCTTTTTCTGCTAGATTTAGGAGATGTCTGCTGTCAGAACTCTCTTCCCATGCAGGGACTTGCAGACTGTAATTGAGTCTTAACTTCTTCCGCAAAGGCTGCGACATTCCATGTGTCTTTCACAAAGACACAAGTCTAGGAGCCAGATTCTCAGCTGGTATAAATCGATGTAGCTCCATTGAGATCCATGGAGCTTTGCCAATCTGCACCTGTTGAGGATCCGTTGCTTGGGGTCCGTCCCTGTTGTGGACTAAATTTAGACACATGCTTATCTTTAAACATGTGTTTAAGTCCCAGGGACTTTAAATAGCCTTAAGAAGGGTACTTAAGTACTGCCCTGAATTAGGATCTCAGTTGACGCAAGGTAGCAAATGGTTTGGTAGTGAAGTCTGTTTGGACAGGCGGGGATTACAGGCAATTGTAACAAACTGACCAAGAACAATGTCTAACTGTTATGGAAAATTCTCTGCAGCCCAGTACACAGCTGCAGTGGGAAATGCAGGCAGGCTAGTAAGCTGCGTTGCAAGAAGAATCAAATATAAATCAAAGTGGTTAAAATAGACTAGAAGTGAAATATGAGGCTACCTTCTCACTGTCTATGGTAGAAGTTAGGCTTCAGATGGTGGGCTGGGAATAGGATTATCAATTGTTGTACCACAATCCCTTAAAGGCTGCAGATTAAACCAGTCCTAGGCAAACGTAATGAGATTAATCTCTCTCCAACTGTGGGAGATGGGAGCGAGGTATAAGATTGTCTATGCAGGAGAGGAGAGTCTGTGATGGCTAGTTGGGGATTTTTTTAAAAGCTATAATAAAAAAGTGCATCAAAAATATCTTTTGTAAGCAAAATGTGGTGGTGCCTGAAGGAGGATGCAGGCAAACTATTCCGTGCACAACTAAGTGTGCAGGAGTCAATTGTCAGAGGAGGAACAATTCTGTGCAATTTTTGTCGAAGGGCTCACGACTCTTTGGAAGCATTGACTGAGTCACAATATCTCAGGGTGGGGATTCATTTTTATCAGGCCAGATTCTCATCGGGTGTAAATTGGTTTAGCACCATGACTTATATCAGCTTGAATTTCATGAACGTTCTCTATATCGCAGGGCAACAGAAGCAGCAAGGGCCAGGAAATAAGGTGTTGACCTTTTCCCATGGAATTGATGTTCTATTCCCGGCTCTGTTATGTGACCTGGGGGCCAAATCTCTTCCCCTCTCTCTTTCTCCTGCTGTTCGTTCTTTGTTTAGCCTGTAAACTCTTTGGGGCAGGGACTGTCTGTGTTTTTGTACTGCACCTACTGTGAGGCACCGATCTCAGTTGGGGCCTATATGTGCTACTATAACAACAATAATTGAGTTATTTACCTGCTGGAAGGAATTTTAAATTCCTGCACAGATAATTTTTTCCCCATTTTGGGTCTTTATCACTCACTGCCCCCTGCATTAGGGGCCCCTGGCAGTTGAGGGGCATGAGCCATCTGCAGCACTCCCCTGGCCCATTAATTTTTAAATGAACTGACCAAATTTCTCTGGTCTGATTCTTTTTTCCCTCTCTCCATAGGAAAAAAAAATCCTAATGCAGTTTAGATGTTAACAGCCAGGTACCCCTTTTCTGCTGTAAAGCAACAGCATGAGACAAAAAAAAGGACTTTGTAAAAAGATAATGTCCTAAGGGAAGAAGAAGAAGGAGGAAAAAAAAGAGCATTCATGCTTGAAGGAATAACTTGTGTAAATGTCTGGAGTGAGTAAAGAGAAAGGACACGATGCAAGGGGAGAGGACCAGAGATGTGTGAAGTGAGGGGAGGTGCATTTTTTTCCCCCTCTGTGCTTCGTGACAAGTAAAACAAAGCTCATTCTCTTCTCCTCCCCCAATTTGGATGTGTGTTTTGTTTTAAAATTGGCTAATTTATGCTATTTTAACATCCCTTCAACGCAGTCGACAATTGTGCCACTTCTGGCTCTGTATTGATGTACACGTTGGGAGATGATTTTTTGTAATGTATTAAATGAGCTTTGTCTTCATTTCACCTGAGGAGGAATTAAAGAATAATAATAATGCCTGGTTTCCAGTGGTGCTGAACACCCACGGCTCCAGGTGCCTTCTGAAAAGGAAGCCCCCTTTTTGTTACAATAGCAACTTCAGGCCAAACAGAGATTAGGGCCCTACTGTGCTTACTGCTGTATATATGTATCCCATGGGTGAGTGGATGATTATTATAGATCTCTGTCTGTGCCCATTCACAGAGGGTCTGAGGTCTTACAGCCCCCCTGCTCCTTAGCTCAAGATATGGTAGCTGAATTTTCCAGTTCTGGGAGGCCCCGTGGTTGGAGTCTCCCATAGTGGTTGACAGATGAGCCAGTTTGTTTCAGTGCATCATCTTCTGCGAATGTAAAGCAATGAGGGATCTGCAGATGTGTCCACACGTCCAAGAGACAGGGCCAAGTGTTTTTGCTGCAGCCTGCTTTCTTCCCTCACGCTTCTCTTTTGTTTTTTTCCATTCTGCTGTTCATGATGGCTTTTAACCGCAGACCAGTAGGTCTGCTGCCATCTTGATCTGTTGGGACCTATGTTCAAGCTTTTAGGTGAGCTTTGAGAGTGTCTTTATACTGTTTTCACTGGCCTCCCAGTGTACGTGCTGCCCTTTTCAACTGGCCCTAAAATATGGCCTTGGGAGTCCTTTATCCCTATGTACGAGGTGACCAGCCCAGAGAAGTTGCACCTGTATGATTAGGGATTCAACGCTAGTCATGCACCACTGGTCCAGGATTTTGAATGTTGGTATCCTGTCTGACCATGAGACACGGTGCGGGCATGTGAAAATGCTCTAATAAATTAATGGAGATAGCCCATCTCCTAGAACTGGAAGGGACCCTGAAAGGTCATTGAGTCCAGCCCCCTGCCTTCACTAGCAGGACCAAGTACTGATTTTGCCCCAGATCCCTAAATGGCCCCCTCAAGGATTGAACTCGCAATCCTGGGTTTAGCAGGCCAATGCTCAAACCACTGAGCTATCCCACCTCCCTTCTAGTTGCTTCAAGTGCCTGCTATACAGTGTCCCTGTTTCACAGCCATAGAGAAGCGTGTTTAACACGATTGCATGATAGATGCTAATTTGGGTGTGACGTCGAACTCCTTCTGCAGGCAGTGACAAAGTCTCCCATAGGCAGAACTGGCTTTAAAAATGCACAGCATGATTTCTTCATCGAACAGGGTATTATTAGATAAAGTGCTGCGAAGACAGCAGCGTTTTCCTACTGCGTTAAGCAGTGTGCCATCAACTGCGATTTAAGGGACAGAATACATTTTTCCCTGGAGCAGGCTGCTAAAGCACTTTGGTTTTCTAGGAGGTTGCAGAAAGAGCTGTTTACAAGAGCAAGGAATGCCCCAGCATTATTTCTGCATGCATCATTTTTGTGTCCCATTTCCCCCCCCCCTCCCCGATCACCCATTTTGGGTCTTTGTCACACATTGGCTCCCACATTTGGGCCTTGGCAGGCTGAGAATTCAAGCCTTTGCTGTCCCAGTGGGAGCTGATGAGAACTGAGCCCTTTGGAAAATCTTCATGAGTGAGAGGTTAATTCCTTCTCTGTGGCCTGGCAAGGCCTTTTCCATTTAGAGTGCCAGCAAGGGGGTCCATTTGAGGTCATAATTTTTGCAATGTGGCCATTTTTTCACTGGGATCCGGAGTGAACCCGCCAGCTCCTTACTCCCTGAGAAACACTGGCCCAGATTCTGCACTGTGGAGCAGCCCCTTGGCACCACGGCACTTTGTGCCAAGTGGCTCTAAAGCTGGCAGGGCTGCTGATGGAAGGATTACCCAGCTTAAGAGGGATCCCCTGGTGGTGTGGCTAGTGGCAGCTTCCTTCCTCTTTTGTTGCTCCATTGGGTCTGGTAGGTAAAATGGCAGCATAGCTGAGTCTTCTACATTCTCAGGAATCCCCAGTGACCCACCCAGTGACTTTAGATTCCTTCTGATCTAAGGTTTCAGAGTAGCAGCCGTGTTAGTCTGTATCCGCAAGAAGTGGGCTGTAGTCCACGAAAGCTTATGCTCTAATAAATTTGTTAATCTCTAAGGTGCCACAAGTCCTCCTGTTCTTCTTTCTTCTGATCTAAGGCTTCACAATCATGTATCAACCCCCTGAGCCATCCAGTTCCCATCCACGGTGTATTTTAATGAGTGGCTCTATTTAAAAAAAAAAAAAAAATCCGCTTAGCTGTCACTAGTAATATTATACAGGTGATTGGTATACATGGCCTTTATTTGCAAGCAGTTTGCAAATTGGTTACCTCGCTACCGCTGTCTCTTCACGAGATGCATAGAGGAAAACAGTAATATAGCCAAAAGCTATAATCACTTTCTGCAGATATTCCCTCCTGTTTCTTCCACTTTTGATATATCTGGCTACCTCATTGGAGTCACTGGTTGAATTATAATCTCTTTTATTACAGCCCATCAATCAGATTTCATCATGTGCAGACCCTATTACTGATAATGCGCCTTTTTCCTTCAGCGAATGCCATAAAAGAAAAAAATAGAAAGGGAAGAGAATTGTTTCTGGGGAAAAAAACACAAGTTGGTTTGTCCAAAACTTGACAGGAACAACAGAATATTTTGCAGTCTGCAGGAGCTGTCTAGATATTTTGTTAAAAAAAAAAAAAAAACTGCTCTCAAAAAGACAGATGATAAAAATTATTTCATTTCCTTCGGTTGCTTTCATAAATACCAGCGCGACTCCGATTCAGCAGCTGTTTGAAATAAATGTTAAAATAGGATGTTTTGTATCATTATCATGCAATCTGAGAAGATCATGTCATCTTCGCTGTGTTGCCTACAAAGTTGGGGATGTATCATAGAATTGTATATCAGAGAGCTGGATTAAATTGTTCAGTTGTGTATTACAAGGCCAGTAATGTAATAAATGAATTTTGGATAGTGTTGTTTAAACCTGAGTGATTAGCTGGGCAGCTAAGGAAATACACAGGTGTTGGAAACCTTGTAAATTTAAAGTGGTTAATAACATACAGCCGGCATCTAGGGCCCGGTGCGAGGTAATTTAGCACATTGTACACTTTGAAATACCAGGAAAGCAAAACAATAGCTTATGTCAGAGAAGGGGAAAAACCAGACATGTTTCTAGAATGGGAAATGAGGTGCAGAGAAACCATGACTCATGTGAGCAAGGAAATTATCTTTGCTTTGTTTGCATCACATTAATGCAATTGTTCTACACATAAGAGGAAGAAACCAAAGTCTTGATTCCATTAGCCTTTCCATTCAGCATCAACACAAATGCGTTGGGTAAGAAAAGAAGGGTCCCAAGAAGAGCTCTTTGAAAAATGCCATTTGTCTTTCATGGGAAGTTTAAAAAACAAAACAAAACAAAAATTAAAAAAAAAACTCAAATAGTTTTCAGTTTTTAATGAAAACCCCAAACTAACTTTTTTCTGATTTTGATTTTCATTGAAAAACTGTAAAATTTAGACCAAATTAAAATGTTCATTGGGGCCAAAAAGCCATTTTTCTTGGGAATCTTTTAGACAAAACAATTTCAACTGGCTTTATCCCTAGTTTCTAGGCCAGATTCATCACTGTGATACTGCCGTTATAATAGGGTTACCATATCTCATAAATAAAAAAAGAGGACCCTCCACGGGCCCTGGCCCCGCCCATTTCCCCGCCCCCTCCTCCCTCCCACTCCCAGCCAGGGGGAAAGGGCTGCCTCAGCGCTACCGGCTTCAGGGTTTGCCGGGCAGCCCCCAGACCCTGCGCCCCCGGCCGGCGCTTCCCCAGCGCAGCTGGAGCCCGGGAGGGGAAGCGCCCAGCCGGGGGCACAGGGTCTGGAGGCTGCCCGGCAAATCGTGAAGCCGGTAGCACTCTGGCTTTGGGCAGTCCCTATGCCTCCGGACCCTGCGCCTCCAGCCGGGCACTTCCCCTCCCGGGCTCCGGCGGCGCAGGGTCCGGAGGCACGGGGGCTGCCCGAAGCCCGTAGCGCTCGGGCAGCCCGGTTCTTAAACAGAGTCAAAGAGTCGGGGAGGAGCAGAGCCGCCATTTTCCCGGACATGTTCGGCTTTTTGGCAATTCCCCCCGGACGGGGGTTTGACTGCCGAAAAACCGAACATGTCCGGGAAAAAGAGGATGTATGGTAACCCTAGTTATAAACCCGTCAAAGTCCATTGATTTTCAAATAGTAGTGAAACCGGAGCAATGCAGTGGTGAATTAGACCCTGTGTTTAAAAAATGCCACCTGATAAAATTCATTGGGTCTATTTCACTGACATAAATTTGTACAAATGCCTGGAAATCAATGCAAAGTGGAAATCCATAGTGGAAAGATCAAATTTCATTCACTGATATTTTTTATTTTTTTATGGTCAGCGATTTTTGTCTGATTCTTCTATCACTCCCACCAGTTTTACACCGGTGTAACTCTGATCTCTGCATTGTTCTTCCTGATTTATGCCAGCCAAAGTGAGAGGAACATCAGTCCAGTGTGTGTGTTTACATAGCGAGATTCTCAACTGGGGTAAATCATTGTAGTTCCACTGGTGTCAATAAAACTGTGCTGATCTACACCGCCTGAGGATCTGTCCCAGGAACTTCTTTTCCTAATACTTTTCACCAACCTGCTTATCTTCTCTATTATTAGAAACTCATCTGATTCTTCCTCTAATATTGGGTCTCTCTGCTTAATTGGGAGAATGGGCTAGTGGTTAAAGCAAAGGCCGGTACTGAGGCAGGACTCGTAAGGTCTACTCCCAGCCCTCTGTAAATTGGTGTAACTATTCTGGGATCTTACAGTGAGTGGAAATAGCCCACTGAGAATAACTCCTCTGCAGATGCCCTCCCCGGCTGGGGTAAGGGCTCTTCGCCCTCAGTGTAGGTGGTATATCAGAGATGTGGCCATCACGTACTCCACTGTGGCCATTCTCTGCTTCCCAGGGCCGAGTAAAACTCTAGGCGGGTGGATGCAGTTATTAGTGTAAAGATGTTTCCTACTGGGGACTTGTCTACATTAGAAAATGTTTACTGGTATAATTAAGCCAGTATCCTTGTACCAGCAAACCCCCTTAGTGCAGGTCTTCACTACGGGTGGGGGGGGTCAATTTAAGATACGCAAATTCAGCTACGCGAATAGCGTAGCTGAATTCGACGTATCGGAGCCGACTTACCCCGCTCTGAGGACGGCGGCAAAATCGACCTCTGCGGCTCCCCGTCGACGGCGCTTACTCCTACCTCCGCTGGCTCCCCGACGAGACGCGATAATTCGATCCCCGAGAGATCGATTTCTACCCGCCGATTCAGGTGGGTAGTGTAGACCTAGCCTAAGGCTATTGTTGGCACAGGTATGCTGGTTTGGGGTATGATTATTTTTTTCACCCACCTAACCGCCATAGCTAGGCCAGTAATATTTTCTAGTGTAGACCAGGCCTGGGGGGATAACTATATGGGTATAAGGCACCTTTATACTGATATAACTGTGTTTACCCTATTGGTTAAAATCACACTCCTAACTGATCTAGTTATACTGGGATAACTTTCAAGTGTAGACCAGGCCTTAGGATGATTTGTGTGCAATGTTGTCGGATACATACCCGGTGATACACTGTTCACCTCAGTTTACAGCTTAGAGATTTTTATGCAGCTTGCCCTTTTCTAGAGATTTGGGGTAAAATTCATCCCTGTGCAGAAAGACAGCACAGGGCCTTTGGCCCCCTTTAAGCTGTGCTCTTTGAGGTCCTAAGTGGGACTTACATGCTGTATAGGGCTTGTGCTGGACCTCAGCACAGGCTTAAATTCACCCATGTTGAATAAATTGCTGTATTTGGGATTCTTACATTGTACAGCTCTTTGTGCTGACGTTCCCACAGGAGTTGTCTATTATTCCGCCAGCTAGAACCTGGCTTTTTAGCCCCTAGCTGTAGCCTCTGATGACTTTAACTCTGGAGATCCCTGGTTCAATCACTGGCATGTTGGCTAAGGAGGCAGCTGTCAGACTTGAAACAGTGCTTGCGTCGTGCATTGCTTGTAACTTAATAAATTATTCCTGCCCACCTGAGCTGGGGCTTCCGATAAAATCTTAGGCTTCACCTGCTTTTTATGGTGTTTGTTTAAAACATCTTCGCTATGTTTTTGTTCTCATATTTCTTTCCTTTGTCCAAAGGAGCCCAACTTCTTTACATGAAAGGGAAATCTTTCTTTGGTTTGTTTTAAAGAAGGATGTCAAAAATAATTAGTTTCCTGGAGAATAAAGACAACTGCTCGCTTCCTGAAAGTTCCACCATGTTACATTCTACACAAACTAGTCACAAGAGACTTGGGCATGGACTTACGCTGTTGTATGTCACCAATTTAAACAGGGGTGGATGTCTAAATGGGGTAGGAGTATTTTGTTTGCTTGTTTGTTTTTAGAAGCACAAAAGGTGGTTGAATATTTTGCTTGTACTTTGGAGCACAAACTGGCATTTTGCTGCTGGAATACCTCCAGTACTTAAGGTTGCACTGTCTGTTTTACAAGATGGTTGATGTGCATCTCTTTACCTCCGAGGTATCAGGATGGATTCTGATCTCCGTTGTGCCAATGTAAAGGCAGAGTTACTCAAACGCTGAAGAGGTTCCTTTCTTTCCATTTAAACACTTACCCTCCTGCCGTGCTAGAAACCCAAATCCAATAAAAGGATGGCAAGGCGCTATAGATGTGATCCAGGAAGATGAAGTGAAACTAAACAGTATCTGTTAATTGCACTGTGTCCAATTAGAACTAAGTGCAAACAGTAAAACACACAGACCTAATGGTGAAATATATTATGATTTCAGTTTAATGAACCTTCAGTTTTCAATGTATGATTTTTATCTTGGTGGTATCCCTTTAATGTTGTGTTTGTGAAAAGTTTTCTCTTTACCCATATTACAGCAGAAAATGAGAATCTTTTTTTTTAAGTTGTTGGCTAGACAAGTGTGGGTCCCTTCCTCCCCCCAATGGAGCATGTAGCATAGACAAACAAATAACTAGGTAAAAAGGAGTGCTCTAATCCCTCATTCCTCCACTAGGACTCTAACACAAAGGGAAACTGACATATGATGCTTTTGAACATTGATTCAATGGCGTGGGCTGGTGTTCATGCATTTTAAAGTGACATTAAGGTCAGTGAACATTCATCCTGACACAAGGTGTCATCCTGACATGGCAATTACAGATTTGCTATCCAGGGGTGTTCCTTTTTCTCCAAAATTGTATGTCAACCCAGCATTCCCTCCCCCGCCCCTGTGATTCAAGCCATAGCAGCTCCTAAAAGGGTTTAAATCCTGCAAATGTTCAGTGGGAAAACCTATAATGAATAATCCACAAGGTTGCCCCATAAACAACAAGATACTGTATTTCACAGGGAAGACCCCTCTTTCTAAATTACAACCTGTGCGGAACGTTTAGAAAACATGGCTGAGGCTTATCGATAACAGATTTCTGCAGCGCTGTGCTAACCGAGAGCTAATGCAAGGAAGAGACCGTCTTATTAATGCTGATTCCAATGCCTGAGAGCCAGATACTCAGCTGGCATAAATTGCCATTGAAGTCCTCAACCAGGATATAAAAGATCCTAGAGTGGCAACTCCAACCACAATATCAGGGGCTGGAATGTCTCTGTCAGAGACAGAAGAATCTAGGGTTTGGGACACAGGAGGTCCTGCAAGGAAACAAAAAGAACAACCAATTTTTGGGGAGAAAGCTTAGGCTGAGGGGCGGGCTAGATTCTGCTGATGAGTTACCATTAAAGCCAAACCCCAGGAAGGGGGTAAAGCCAACATAGTTAGCCAACTCCTAGCTGTATCTACAGTAATGAGCCAGATTCTCATTTGGTGTAAACCAGGAAATCAGTACATCTATGCTGGTTTATACCAGCAGAAGCTCTGTCCTAGTGTGTGTATACATAGTCTGTCTAGACATGGGTAACAGCTCCACCCCCATCCAGGTGCTTTTTTGTGTGTGAAGTGTCCTCCAGGTATTTCTTCACACAACGCACAGTCAACCTGTGGAACGCTTTGCCAGAGGATGTTGTGAAGGCCAAGACTATAACAGGGTTCAAAAAAGAACTAGATAAGTTCATGGAGGATAGGTCCTTCAATAACTATTAGCCAGGATTGGCAGGGATGGTGTCCCTAGCCTCTGTTTGCCAGAAGCTGGCAATAGGCAACGGGATGAATCACTTAATGATTATCTGTTCTGTTCATTCCCTCCGGGCACCTGGCACTGGCCACTGTTGGAGGACAGGATACTGGGCTAGATGGACCTTTGGTCTGACCCAATATGGCCATTCTTATGTAGGTATTGAACATGGCCACCATCCCCTTTCAGACTGGCAACTACTTATAAAGTGCTGGTGCAATAAATTAGCCTCTCCTGCAAAGACAGTCAACATCTCTATTAGCTTGATAATTACTCACCAAAGTTCTTGTTTTCATTGCAGCAGAAACAGTTGTTAATCACGTGCTGAGCCAGGATTGCACCTTATGCCAATCCCATATATTACTCTGAAAACTTGACACACCAGCCCCAAATGCAACTTCGTGCATCTACCAGCAAGTTTTATTCTTCCTGGACATAGAGCGTAAGGAGATTTTTGGAGACGAGCATAACAATGGCATAACGCTCACTTATGTGGAGGGAGGACATCTGTTGGCACAGACGTAGTGGGTGTAATGCAGAGCTTCTAAGAGAAACCTCCGCAAGGCGTGAAGAGATTGGGGGAGAAGCAGTGAGGGATTAGCAGAGAGGAACCTGAGACTGTGGTGACTGTAGTAGTGCTCAGATGCCATGGTGATGGGTGTGCTATAAGAACAAGGCTAGCTGGCTAGACAGAATTAAAGGATAAAATGGAAGCCTGGATGGATGGGGGAGGGGGGATTTATAGATATCTGTGATAGATAGGATAGGAAATACCAAGCCCATTGACACTAATGGGGAGGACCTACCAAATTCGCCGTCCATTTTGGGTAAATTTCACAGTCATAGCTTTTTTAAAATCTTGAATTTCCTGGTTTCAGATATTTAAATCTTAAATTTCACAGTGTTGTAGCTGTGGGGAGCTCCTGATCCAAATAGGGGGTCAGGGTGGGGGCCAAGTCTATTGTAGAATGGTCATGGTATTGCTACCCTTGCTTCTGCACTGCCTTCAGAGCTGGGTGGCCGGAGAGTAGTGGCTTCTGGCCAAGAACCCAGCTCTGAAAGCAGTGTTGATGCCAGCAGCAGCGGAGAAGTAAGGAGGGCAATACCATACCGTACCACCCTTACTGCTGCTGAAGGCGGCGCTGCCTTCTGGCCTAGGTGCCTGACCCGAAGCTGCCACTCTCTGGCCCCCTAGCTCTGCAAGCAGTGGAGAAATAAGGGTGGCAAGACTATTATTCCCCCCCCACACTCACACACAAGAGCCAGATTTCATGTGGGAGACCAGATTTCATAGTCCGTGACGTGTTTTTCATGGCTGAGAATTTGGAAGCACCCTACTAATGGGACTACTCGTCTGACTAAGGGACTGTTAGACTGAGGGTTTGCGGAAGCAGGCTTATCACAAACACCTTTTGAATCAAACTTTAGTAGTTTCAATGGGAAAGTGTCGGTCTATTTATCCATCCATCCCACTTCCAGGTGAGTGAAGGATGGACAAACAGGCAACTATCTACTATATACTTTTATGAAAGCCTTTTACTAAAGCATCTAGTACTGAAGACTAAAGGTGTGATCCTTCAGTTCGCTTATATTTGAGGCCTCTCTATATATATATTTCACTGATATAGATGGATAACTGAATTCTGTATAGCCATGAAACAAATTTAAAATATCTGCCTATTTGCCAATAGAATGACTGCACTGCCTGAGCACATCACACAACCACTGAAAACACACATCCCCAAAATGGTTAATCATAAAACATCCAGTGTCTGAGCTGTTGCATTATCCCTTGATATTCTTTATTGCAAAGTATAATGTGGCAGAAGCTAGTCTGAAAGGGTTCATAAAGTTAGTGTGATAAATGAGAAGAGGAAACACGAAAGGAGTGCTGAAAAAACCTCCACAAACCCCCAGGTAATAGGGAAAGATATTTCAATTTTTATCCACTTAATATTGGTGATGTGCCTTGTACACAGACCTTTGAGTGCTGAATCCTTAACAGCTTCTTCTGGCCAGAAGGAAAATACTATCCAAGAAAGTGACAGCTGAAACAGGAATCTCATAAAAGAAACGAAAGGGTCAGGAAACGGGAATATAGGGCCAGATTCTCAGTTGGTGTACGATCAGTGGAACTGCACTGATTTATACCATCTGAAGATCCAGCCCGTCATCTTTAAGTCAATTCACTCCGCTCTTTCCAGCTAATCTAAAACCTATTGCCTTGGGATCGTCCTGTAGAATTTCTCAGCAAGCCTGATATTCTAATATGCTCGGGTGGCTGGGATGCAGTGTGACAGGTGATACCATCTCTTGTTTAGCATGCAGATTATATGGATTGCTTGGGGCAAGCAAAGAAGAACAAGCAATTTTAGTGAACATTAAAAGCAGTTGGAAAAAATGCTGTGGGAAAGAACATGTTTTTCTTTCTCGTCCCTCTGAAAGCATGAACCCTGAGTAAATCAGATGCTTCTGTGAATACATGACATGTACAGTTAGGAGAACAATTGCATATCGTTCAACGGCAGCTGATGCTAGAGTTAGTTTCTAGCCCTTTAAAAAAGAACAAGCGCAACCAAAATCCCTTCTGTCCCGCAGTGAGACGTCGATTGGATAACAGCGAGTTCCTATAAATTGGACAGTCCCCTTCCTGCAGGCAAAATTAAAGGGCCAGGTCAATAATCACTACAAAAATGGCCACTGACTTATCAGCAGAATCCCCTAGTCCTCTCATTCGAAAGGAATGAGGGAGAGCCACAGTTAAAGGGAGGGTCTTTGGAGCTTAGCATGTGCTATTGATTACTGAATGGTTTGCACCAGATGAGGAAACCGTCACCCCCCAAAACAGGAATGATCTGGGCTGCTGCTAACGCTGCCCCTGTTTGTTTGTTTGTAACAGCAGCCAGCATGAAGCTGAAAGCGCCACAGCTCTGTTTTTAGGTATCCGTCTCGACAAGGCAGCGGATGGTCAATGCAAATAACCATTTTTCTCAGGCTACTAGGTCTCTAAAGAAATGGAGCCATAAACAATGTTGGACTTGAATTTATTTAGCATGGCATAACCTTGTCATGGGGGGGGGAGCCTCTCCTGGAATCAGCTTGATTGATAGGGAGACAGTGTGGTCAACTGGTTATAGGGCACTGACCTGAGATTCAACAGATCTGTTTTCATTCCTGGCTCGGCCACTTCTTGCTAGGTGACCTGAGAAAAGAAGGTCACTTCTCCTTGCCTCTGTTTCACTTCCCACCCTTTGTCTGTTTGAAACGTAAGCTCTTCAGGACATGGGCTGTCTCTGAGGCCCTGTCTACCCAGCAGCTAGGAGGGGTAATTCCCAGCTCGGGTAGATGTGTCCCTGCTAGCTGTGCTCAAGCGACTATGCTAAAAACAGCACTGGGGCCCTGACGTCTTGGCCTAGCTGCCGAAGCACCCACCCATGCTGCCGTCACCACTCCGCTGTTTTCAGGGCACTAGCTGGGGACAGAGCGCCACACCAAGCAGGCAGGGGTTGTAAAAACAGAGCCTGGGCTCCAACTGCTAACCCCAGCCAAGTCATCTAGCCCAGGCTTTCTGCGCCTCCATATGCAGGTCAGGGGGGTTTCTGTGTGGATGATAGAGGATTTGGGTTCAAAACCTGGGTAAGAACATGGCTTGGCTGTTCAGTGATGACACACCCCATGGGTCTATGTATCAGTAGCCCATCTGGAAAACGAGACTAATAATCATTCCTTTCTTCCGCCTTTCATTTGTCTGATCTATTGAGTTTGTCAGCTGTGCAGGACAAGGGAGTCTCTCGCTATGTGTATGTACAGCACCTAGCACAACAGGGCTCTGATCTGCCTTGAGACCCCTCGGCACAGTGGCAATCAAAGAATAACAAGGGGAGTGAGCAGGACACGCACACCGCTGCGGGTGGACAGATGGACGGCAGAAGGTTTCTGTCTGAACTTTATTTCCTTGGGCATTTGCTCAAAGAAAAAACGCAGACAGCAGGAAAAAAACAAATGCAACAACGAAGTGATTGCTGCAGGGGAAAGAAAACCGACTGATGCTGACTGATGCTGGCACAAACCAAAATAATTTCCTTTCTCCGTGACTTAATTTTCTGCAGCCTGCGTCTTGCATAACGAAGAGATTGAAGTAAACCCCAGCTAGGGTGACCAGATGTCCCGATTTTGTAGGGACAGTCCTGATATTTGAGGCTTTTTCTTATATAGAAGCCTATTTACCCACCCCCCCAACCTCTTTCCCGATTTTTCACACTTGCTGTCTGGTCACCCTAACCCCAGCTGATCAAGATCACCACATGGGGCTAAACTGACAGGCTACTTCCTCCAATAGCAAGAAGACTTTTCAGACGGTCCCTGTTATGACACATAGTTCGGCTCAGCCAATGCGTCCTGGTGCTGGGGACCAATAGGCTTTGAATGCTGTTTGGCAGCACTTATTATGGATAACTGTCTGGTTTGGGGCCTTTTGCCTCTGCAGCAAACAAATATGGATTTGCTCGCTGCACTTGGGTTAGAAAAAAAATCTCTTTTTAAGGTGACTCTCTGAATAGGAGGGGATCGTTCTGAAAGATCCGTCTTTTTGCTCCCGTGCCTGTCTATGGCACCTCTGAGTGAGTGGAGTCGCCGTCTGTGCTCTGCTTACTAGCTCTCTCACTCACGCCTTCATGTGCCTGGGAGGGCAGGTATTGCCAGATGGCCAGGACTGCAGTTATATCCAATTAAAGTGTTTTGTGGGGGGGCTGCCTCCCCAGCTTCTCCCAGCAACTGCTTTGCCTTCAGAGACCACCCCCAACATTTCCTCGCGGCCAGACTGTGGCTGTCTGCCATGGTCCAGCACCAAGACAGGCTTAAAACCCAATCCTCTTTGACCTGAACCATCATTGTGAGCGCTCCTTCTATCTGGCCTTCAGGTGTGCTGTGTGGGAACATGCCTCTCTCTCATGGCCTCTGAAAACCTGCAGCACCATAGGCGCGATTGACATGGATCGGGGAGAGAGAGGGGTTACTGTGACCGATTGGGTCACAGAAACCCCCTTGGGACTGCCACCTGCTATGCTTAGGCTACCTCTGAACCCATATTCCCTGGCAGCCTGGGACTTCAGTACCCAGTCATGTTCTGCCATACACGCTAGCCTGCCACAAACACAGACCCAGGTCTGAAGCATGCCCCCCCAAAGCTGCAGACTTAACTGAAAATGGCTTTAAAAGTGTTCCTGTCTCTAGCACCCAGATACCCAGTTCCCAATGGGATCCAAACCCCACATAAATCTGTTTTCCTCTGTATAAAGCTTATACAGGGTAAACTCATAAATTGCTCGCCCTCTATAACACTGATAGAGAGATATGTTTGCTCCCCCAGGAATTAATTACTTGCTCTGGGTTAATTAATAAGTAAATAGTGATTTTATTAAATATAAAAAGTAGGATTTAAGCGGTTCCAAGTAATAACAGATGGAACAAAGTAAACTACTAAGCAAAATAAATAAAACATGCAAGTCTAAGCCTAATACAGTAGGAAATTAAATGCAGGTAAATCTCACCCTCAGACATGTTCCAATAAGCTTCTTTGACAGACTAGACTCCTTCCTAGCCTGGGTCAGGCAATCACTCACACCCCTGTAGTTACTGTCCTTTGTTCCAGTTTCTTTCAGGCATCTCTTTGGGGTGGAGAAGCTATCTTCTGAGCCAGCTGAAGACAAAATGGAGGTTTTTCCAGGGGCTTATATAGTCTTTCTTTTGTGGGTGGAAACCCCTCTACAAGCTGGAGTTTTGCAGTCAGCTGGGCAAGTCACATGTCTATGAATGATTCCACATTTTGCAGGCCCATGCCAGTGTTTACATGTTAGTTTGAATGTTCCTAGAAGAGTTCAGATGTGGATTGGTGTCTCTCAAGGTCCATTATTAGCTAAGTACTCCCAATTACTTGAATAACCCCTTCACACTATGTTGACCAAATCTGCCTTATGTGCTTTCTACAGCAAACACTTTAAATACAAGCATAGAGCCAATGCTCATAACTTCAGATATAAAAATGATACATACGAATACATTCAGTAGATCATAACCTTTGCAAAGATATGTTACATGGCATATCTAGCATAAAACATATTCCAGTTATGTCATATTTACACTCATAAGCATATTTCTATAACGCATTATGGGGTGATACTTCACAGTAACACCTTCCTCTGCAGTATGGGGTGTGGATCTCCTGCTGGGATTGTCTGGGCATGTCTCACATGATCAATCCCCTGGCCCTGGTGCCCCATGTTCTGCCTGTGGCATAACCGTTTAGTCTCCTGAGGACTGACATGCTTTGTCTAAAGTCATCGGGCTCAATAAATGGATATCTGGTGACATTTAATGGCTTGTGATGTGCAGCAGGTCAGACTAAATGATCTAATGTTCCCCTTCTGCTGTTAAGCTGTGAAATCGATGAAAGCACAGCAAAACCCTGGTCATCAGTGTCACTTGATACCTCATTCAAAAGATGGAACTCAACACGCCTAGCTCCTGGGTTTCATTATGACCCCTGTGGGGAGAGTGGTAAAAAAGTGTCAGTGGGTCACAAGTAGAAACTTTTTTACAAGAAACATTTTCTCAATGAAAAATAGCTTTTACGTCAAAATGGAAATGTTCATTTCCGATGCAATTTTGGAGGAGATTTCCTTAGGGAAAACCGAACCCTTTTGGGTTTTCCGCAACTGGAAGCTGCAAAATTTCCATCAAGTCAGGAGAAAAATGTCAGTAAACCAACATCTTGCCCAACCTGCTGAAATGGCAGTAAATTCCATTTTTAAAAATGTTCAATTTTTGGTTTTTCGATTAAAAAAAAAAACCTCCCCCCCCCCCCCAAATTGTAGAAAAATACTGACCGACATGAAAGACGTTTCGTTTTTGCCAAAAAAAAATAAAAATTAAAAAAAAAATGGTGGGAAACCTCCCACTACCACATCCCAACCAACCCTAATCATGACATCTCCCCCGTTTCTTATGGCTAGATGGGTGAGAGGTCCCTAGTCTTATTGCTGTTCTAGCGTGGAATTCCTGTATGGAAAAGGCTGAGAACCCTGGCACTAGCCTAACACCGGGACTTTGGATCAGTATCCCAGCCAAATAAAGACCAATAACTTTGTCTAACACCAAAGATCTGCTCAGCCCTCAGTTTGCTTGACGTCCCATCCCTCCTGGAGTGATCCAAGCTCTGTTTGCTGCTGCTTCCTTATTTTGAATATTTTATTGAATCCCGCATCCCTTTTTAAAACATTCACATTTTGCAGCATGCAATCCTGCCA
This sequence comes from Chrysemys picta bellii, assembly GCF_011386835.1. Taxonomy (NCBI): domain Eukaryota; kingdom Metazoa; phylum Chordata; order Testudines; family Emydidae; genus Chrysemys; species Chrysemys picta. The sequence goes on from NC_088813.1 coordinate 15,891,262, forward strand.
ATCTCTAGCTACAGCTTTAAAATAAATACACCGCGTGGAGACCATTCTGAATGCACCAGGAGAACTCATTACCACGGCCCGCTTGAATGCCCACTCGCAGGAAAGCGGTAATGTTGCCCGTGTGATTTGACTTCCTGGAACCATCAGGTTTCTTTCTTTTTATTTTTCCTCCCCTTATAACCTTCTCACCTCCCATCCAGTAAGTGACAATTATTTACCAGCTGCAGGACGTCGGGCTGAACAGATTTGTTAGGTAACTTTTCTTTCGTCAGAAAATGGGATGAATTCTGACTCCTTCTGCTGGGGTTGGGAAAAGGGCTGTAAGGTGAAACAAGGAAGGAAACAAATGATTTTAATTTATTTTAGGAGCTGGCTGATGAGATAGCGAGGCTTACGGGGCTGAATCCTCAGCTGATGTAAACTGGCATAGCTCCATAATATTTGACATGTTTGCTTAATGCCCTAGGTGTAACTTTAGTCATTACTACAAATGCTTAACAATGGCACTGCAGAGAGCCTTGAGACACCTGGACTGCGAACAGTGCTGTAGAAAGAAAAGAAGACACATTGCTTTGTTCCCCACTACCCCCTAGGAGCTACGCCAATATACTCCAGCTAAGGATCTGGCCTGTATTTTGGTCCTTGGCATTTGGCTATTGTCCCACTTAAACATGAGTTCTTTAGAGGCTGGTCCTCTGAAGGTTTTAATGTAATATACCGTATGGAGAGACGCGGTTTTGGGAATTCTGTGCTACAAATTCAAAGGCGCATCCAGGCAGTCTAGATTTGTGGGTTCACGAGTGCTGCACTGGGTGTGTCTATGAGATCATAAAGACTGTCTTATTGTTGCCTATATTCCCGGAGGGAGAGTGTTCAATGATTCAAGCAGGGGAAGTCAGAGTTAGCATTCCTATCTTCTGTTCTCAGCTCTGTTGTGTAACCTTGGGCAAGTCACTTAACCTCTCCGTGCCTCGGTTTCCCTATTTGTTGAACAGATAAACACTCATCCTGTTACTGCTATCACCTTACATCTGACAATCTCCAAACCTTAAATGGGTTTGACCTAACGCTCTCTATTTGAGCTGGTCAAAATTTTTCCTCTGAAGCTTTTTTGGCAAAAAATACATATTCATGAATTTGTGTCAAATTTGCCGAGTTTTGTTTGGGGGCTGAGGGTGAGGAACCTAAACAAAACAATAAAGAATTTTAGAAAACAATGAAATATTCTCTTTTGATATTTTCAAAATGAAAAAATTCACTTTTTTTATTCAGAATTACTTTCCCCCCAATTTCATTTTTTTAAAACAATTAAACATTTTTAAATAGCTCAAAAATGTTGTTTCAGGTTGAATGAAAAGTTTTGTTTCGTGTTAATCAAAATGTTTTGGTTCTCTGGTTTTTGTTTTTTAAATTTTCGCAGACCCTCCAGACATCCAAAAATCCATCATTTGCACAAGCTATAATTACTCTCCTTATTTTATAAATTGGGATTTTAGGCATAGAGAAGTTAAGTGACTTGACCAGGGTTAGAGTAAGTCAGTGGCAGAGCCAGAAAGAGACACTGGGAGTCCTGATGCACAGCTTTCACCAACAAACATTTCTTCCTATGAGCTGCCTGGCTAACATCTCCTGTTTGTTCATACAGCCGAGGATTTGGAGCTGTATGTTCATAAGTGGGATCTGATGCTGAGCATGCGGTGGAGCCAGACTCCCAAAAGAACTCAGGTAGATTTTTCAAGTTCAAAGTTCCCATATAAGTGGGCACATCAGGGCCATTGCTCACGACCCAGCAGCTCCGGTTGTGATACAGAGGACCAGCTCTTCAATAGGGCTCACATCCAATGCCACTGGCCATTTGGAAAGTAACAATTCCTAGCTCTTATATGCGTCAGACGAAGTGGGTATTCACCCACGAAAGCTTATGCTCCAATACGTCTGTTAGTCTATAAGGTGCCACAGGACTCTTCGCCACTTTTTACAGATCCAGACTAACATGGCTACCCCTCTGATACTTAGCTCTTATATAGCATTCTTCATCAGTAGATCTCAAAGCAATTTACAAAGGAGGGCAACATCATTATCCCCATTTTACAGATGGGGAAACTGAGGCACAGAGCAGGGAAGTGACTTGCCCTCAAACACCCTGCAAGCCAGTGACAGAACCCAGGTCTCCTGAATGCTAGTCCCGTGCTCTATCCACGAAGCCATGCTTTATTTAGGTGACTGAAAGGGAGCTGAGATTTTTGGAAAAATTTGGGCCCCTCTATGGGTGCTGAGCCCTTCTGAAAATTCCAGCTAAGGGGTCAGACACTCGGCTTATCTCCATTGACTTCAAAGTCGACTGGCCATCGGAGAAAATTCTTCCTCTCTTTGTTTGATATCTTTTCAGTTGTCGCTGATGCCAAATGAGGCTATTAATGTTGGTAAAGCACGTTGGGATCAGTGCATGAAAAATGTTGTATAAATATAAAGTATTGTTATGTTTATGAGATCTCTTGGCTTAAATTATAACCCTTTTTGGGGGGTAATTTAACATGAAGAATAGCCTGGAGGGCTGTCAGGCAGAAATGGCACATTACAACCTTTTTCTAGATTATTTGCCAGAAAAATTGCAATAAATAAAAAGGTGTTTAAAAATCCACCTTCCATTTAAAAGACATACAGTCACATTTAATATCAAATGATCTCTGGTATGAATAATAGGAAAGGATAGCAGAGAACAATACAGCGTGGCTTCTTTTTACATCCCCATTCCTGCTCCATCTCTCCCAAGGCAGCCTGCCAAGCAATTATGAAGCATTTTGAAATAATGACTAAATGTACTGATAATGCAGTGACTGTGTTAGGCAAATGTGGCAGACGTTATGGTCCAGATGCTGCACTGGTGCAAATCAGCAGATCTTCCCTGAAGTGAAAGGGGGCCATGGACTGGAATAACAGGGGGGAGGGTCTGGACTAAGGTGTATTAGCAGAGCGGCCTGGGTGCGCCAAGACTGGAAGAGCAGGGGCAGGGCCTGCCGGTGAGAATGAAGAGGCACTGGCAAAGCATTGGGGTGGGGGGACAGGGACTGGAATAGCAGTGGGTGTTGCAGGTCTGCACTGAAGTGCATAAGTAAAGCCGCTTGAGGGAAGCTAACTTAGCATTCTCCCAGTTAGTGTTTGATCGTACGGTGCAATCTTGCAAGGTGCTGAGCTCTCACTGAAGTCAGTGGGAACAGAGCGCACCTGCAGCATCAACCCTGTGCCTTCATGCGCACTAGAGTCCCTGTTTAAATAACATTTAAAACAGTCTTTTGAAATGAATGCCTTCCAGTGAAAGTCTGGCTGTTAATTGTAATTTATAGTGGAAACGTTTAACAAAATCTTTGCTTTCCCGGAGTGCAATCCGTCATATTTTGAAATATACAAACAAAATAGCTTGGGGAAAATCAGAGTTGAAAAAACACAATCCAGAACACTGACTAATGGTGCTTTACTCAGTCTTGGATACTAGCGCGATTATTCCTCCCCTAATGATCTAAAGAGGTTTTCTCTTCGCTTAAAGGATCCCTAATGAGGGTGTGTTTTTTTTTTTCCCCAGGAACAGGGGGAACTTTGCAATGTGACAGAGATACTGATTTGTCTCTCCCTTGTATTTGTTGTATGTTGCGTATCATGACGCGTGACCTTCAGTGACTTGGATAAAATGGAACCCAGGGTCTAAACCACCCTTGGTTTTAGGTTTCCAAAACCCAAATCCACTCTGCTCCTCTTGGGTCAGATGCCCAACTGCTCTAAATCAGTGTAGCTCCATGGGTGACAAAGGGCCAGGTCCTGGGCAGGTGTCAATCAATGTAGATCCGTCAGAGTCAATGGAGTTATGCTGATTTCATTTATTTTAATGGGATTTGAGCCCTGAATTCCAGCCTTGGTTTTGCCCATCGCTTTCCTGTGTCCTTTTTGTTAAAGTCAATGTTGTTTCCTTTGTCACCTTATCGGCAGCACCTATTTTCATGTATCTTAGAGGCACAAGTGACTTCCCAGCTCACTCCTGGGCTCTCCTAAAGTAAGCCTGCATTTCAAACAGCGCTCTGCTTCCACAGAGGCTGGGTTTTAAATTGTATAATAAAACTTAATGGACAAATGAGTCTCCTTGGGTCTCAGGTGTCTGATATCAGCCTCTCTTGCTGATGCATCACAGTGACATTCCAGTAGGGCAATGGGCCCCTAATGATGTATTATTATAATTTCATATATCTTTATTATTAATAAAGGAGAGAGCTGATTAGTTGGGTTGGGGAATTGGTAAATGGTGGAGAGTATCAGACATAGTGATTGCGAGACTGGGCAGATGGGAATATGGGGGTGGGGGAACAGAACTAACGGCAACAGAGTTTGATCTCTAAAGGCAAGTCCAGTTCATTTACACACGCTGAGTGAAATTCACACGGGTGCAGGCAGCCTGTAGAAGGATTTAAATGGTGCACACACCTGGTGTGAACAGGAATCAATTTCACCTATAGCTAGTAAAAGGCATGCAGCTTGTCTCACCTTCTAAAACAGCATTTCTCAAACGGGGGTCGCCGCTTGTGTAGGGAAAGCACCTGGCGGGCCAGGCCGGTTTGTTTACCTGCCCCATCCACAGGTCCAGCCAATCACGGCTCCCACTAGCCGCGGTTCACCACTGCAGGCCAATGGGGGCCGCTGGAAGCGGCGGCCAGTAAGTCCCTTGGTCCGCGCCGCGTCCCGCAGCCCCCATTGGCCTGGCACAGCGAACTGCGGCCAGTGGGAGATGCGATCGGCTGGATCTGTGGATGGGGCAGGTAAACAAACCGGCCTGGCCCGCCGGGGCTTTCCCTACACGAGCGGCAACCCCAGTTTGAGAAACGCTGTTCTAAAAGGCACCACACTTGGGTTCCAGGGAATGGGTCGGGCAGTGAAGCTAGTTTCTAAGCTCTCGCCTGGGCCCCAGTTCAGAAAAGCTGGTGGATTTTCAAAAGTGCCTCAGTGACTTAAAAGCACGAATCCCACTGGTTTGTGCTCCTAAGGCATTCAGGCACCTTTGAAAATCCCACGTAGTATCTCTGTTCAGGAAGATCACTTAAGGATGTGCTTAATGTTAAGAAAGTGCTTACGTGCTTTCCTGAATCAGGATCCCAGACCAGGAGCTGTGTGGGGCAGGGACAGTCCTCTTTGCTACTTCTCCATAGAATGTCTAGCGCCATGGGGCCCTGATTCCTGACTGAGGTTCCTACATGCTACCGTAGTAGAAATAATCCTCACTAGATTCCAGCGTGGAAGGACTGGGTTGGGCAGGGGATGCAGGCCTGTTTGGGGCTGATAACTGTCCATTGGCTCAGCTAGGAGACGGCATTGTGGGGCGGCCGTGATCCGGTCCCTTGCAGATGGATTTCTTAAGGAATGTACTGCTGCTTTCCAGTTGCTCGGTGGGTGGTACATGCTCTTGCAGGACCAGAGCCGGCTGAATTATGAGGTTCTTTTCCTCTCCCCTCTTCCTTCTGTTTTTGTGTGGTTCTGATTCTGGGTGATTTTCCCAAAGCAGTGTCTTTTATTTTTTTTCCCTCTCTATTACTTTTCCAGTCTCTCTGTGTGAGTCACGCTGTCAACCTGATTCCTCGTGAATGGGGAAGAGGCTGGACAGCCCAATTAAGCAAGATGTTCTTAGACTTTGCTGCAATGACTGGGAGAAACGCATTCAGATATTAAGCAGCACAGAGGATGAGGAGGCGCCCGATGCGTGAGAGTGGATGACGTTTATTTCATTGCTTCTCCTTCTCTTAGCTCACGCTGGCCTAGCAGATCACAGCGTGCCCTGGAATACACCTGAGGACTCGTCCACCCTGGATGTGTTTGCCCAGAGGTGGCCACATCAGAACTGTGCTAGTGCACGTGCCTAGCGGAGGTGCTGTGGAATAAGCAGCATCAGTGCAACATACTTTTGACAGGTAGGGAGCCTGCCATAGCCCCGCTGTGCTGCCGGACTTTTAGAGGTCTAAAATCTCCTGGATTAGCTTCGGTAGCCTCCGGGAGATGGAGCCCGATTCCGGAAGACTTCTGGCCAAACCTGGAGGGTTGGCAACCTTGCCGGTGCACCTTTCTGCGCAGACCTAGGCTAGCAGTCTCTCTCAAGCCTGAACAGCTTCGTACCTCCTATCCACTTTGACAGGACTGTGCTTTGCAGGATTGTGACCTGTGCACTAGGAAAGTAGGAGACCTTTTGCACAATCCTGGCAAAGCTGATAGGAGACCACATGACGAGTGAGCGGTGCAGGGGCAAACAGTATAATCCACCCAGGAGACATGGCAGGCAGATGCTGGCTAAGCCTGTTCTGAAGAGACCTGAGAAATAATACCCCAGAATATCTGCGCAGCAGAAAGTGGCATTTGCCCATGCAAAGCAGGCCGTTGTCTACACAGAAGATGCAAAATTGTGAGATTGCTCTTTAAATTGGTGAATACTTGATTTCAGAGGCCCTTTGAAAATCTGACCCCTAATTTCTGTCCTGACTGGCTCGTTACATCTCTACTGGAAAACTGTGCGTTGGTGGGTGTATACTATCCATCCCAGGCCACTACACTGGAGAATTAAATAGGCTCGTGTCTCCACCTTTGGATGCAAATTAATTATTTGGCAAGGATTTCACAGCCAGGCTCCTTGAAAACAGTAAATCTGAAAGAAAATCCGGGTTTAAATCATTAAAAGCATTAAAAACGACCTTTACCTGCTGCAAACATAATCCATTAATAATGTGTCTTGTACTGGAGAGATAATGGGGCTCTTTCACCAGGGGATTAAGGGATTGTGGGAACTCAGAACTGCCGATTCACTGAGAAAACGGTTTTTATTGCAGGTGGGACTATTTTAAAAAAAACAACAAACCTAAAACACACAGGACAGATTTAACAATGTTCTTGTTTTATTTACATTCCCAGAACAAAGGTTTTATGGAAGAGGCAGGGAAGAAAGTTTAACTCTTTGCCTCAAGCCTCTGAGGCTATCGAATGTGCAATAAAACCTTTGATGCTCTACAGGGACTTGTTTAAGGGCCTGATGTGCAGTCACTTTATTGCAGAGAGAATTTCATAAAAGCTGCACTGCCTATGCATATTGGTTTGTTATTATAGGGTTGCTCATGAGATCTTAGATAGCTATCTATCCTAGCTCCCTCCTTCCCTTTCTAGTTGGGCTGGTTGAAAATTTTTGAACAAAACATTTTTACATCAGAAAATGGGATTTTGTTAAGAAAAAAATATTTCACACAAAAAGCTGAAAAAGCCAAACCTACACGACGCGTTTTGATTATGGTTGGGCCAACATTAATCTCTGCATCTACCTATGCCATCATGGCACCTCATGGGAGTTGTAGTTCTGGGTCCACCATACCCCCGTTATAAGACTTGAGTCCCACTCCGCAACCTGAGCTACCTATCCCATGATGCATGGCAGTCTCTTCTTGTGCCTGAGCTGCTGTGGTTCATGGTGTGAATCCTGTGATGCACTACAGTGACTCCACCATGGGGAGAGGCTGAAGCGCATCTTGGGAGATGTAGTTTGGCTTTGGAACAAGGCCTAGAGGGAAGAATGTGGGGCAAGAGGGAATCTTTACAACAACTCCCAAGAGGCATCTCGGGTGGGTGCAGAGATTAATGTCTACCCAACGCAAGATGAAACATTTTGTCTTTCCAAAGTGAAATATTTCTGAACTTTTTGTGCCATTAAAAGTTTTGATATTTTGACTTTTTGGGAACAAAGACAAATGTTGAAATAGAATCATGGAATATTAGGGTTGGAAGAGACCTCAAGAGGTCATCAAGTCCAATCCCCTGCTCAAATATTAGAGTTTATCCCATGAGATGGAAATTTTGTTTTTTGATCAGCTATGCTCTCTAGGTTCCTGGCCCATGCTATTAGCCATAGCTTCTGAATGCATATACGTACTATTTTGTTAATGCTAGATTGTTCATGCAGGCTGGACTGTGAACACTGGCTTGTTATAGGGTTGCCTGTGAGGTCTGGGAGATGCATCTGTTAGTATAAGATTCCTGATGAAATCTTGTCTGCACACATTGGCTTGTTATTGTACAGTAGTAGTATTACTATTTATTATTTGTGTTGCGGGACTGTCTAGAGGCCCGAATCCTGGATCCAAGGCCCCATTGTGCTAGGTGGATATAGGGGAATGCTTCAGTATTAAACTGTTGGCTGGTTTTTGTTTGCTTGCCTGCTTTTTAAAGAAAAAAGGCACTGAAACGCTTTAATGTCAATGTCGCTATGTTGACTTCCATCAGCTGAGAATCTGACCCAGTGCTCCGATAAGACATTGTGGACCACAGTGTAGAGAGAATTCGACACTGGGCTGTACAACCAGAGCACTGATATCCTTGTGGCTACATTTCTGGTGTAACCCTGTGAGTGCTCTGTGGTAGTTTAATGGCACAGTCAGGGCAGATTTCCCAGCTTTACGTGAATAAGGAAAGGGGCTTAGCTAGCCAGCCCCTCATCCATCTTGACTAACTCGAGCGGCTTGCACAAATAGAAGTTAAATGTTGACAATGTACCGAGCAAGGTGGACAAAATGTGTCGTGACACTATTCTTACAACTGAGGAGGCTTCATGGTGGCTGAAGCGTGTCAGGTTGATTTATCACGCGGCTTCAGGAGAAAATAAACAATTCTGGTGGCAGGAAAGAGCTTTGCTCACTGACGAGCCTTTGGATTTTCCAGGACAGTAAAGGGCCCTGGAGATAACCCCGGATGGCAGCGGGGGAGCTAAAGCTGGAAAGAGAACTGCCACGTGAAATGGCAGCGAATGCTGCCTGTCCCTGCTAGGAAGTCGAGGGAGTCCCCCTGACTTACAGGCTCTTTAAAGGTTGACCCCTTTTAATTAATCCCCATTTATTTTATTACTAATAACAGCAGCTCTCAGTGCACTTTACAGCATCATTATCCCTGTTTTACAGAGAGGGGAAGTGACTTGCAGGCTGGTGGCAGAGCTGCATCTAGAACCCAACTCTCCGGAGTCCCACTCTAGTGCTCCATCCAGAAGGCCAGTCTGCCTCCCATTTGCCTGCTGGAGAGCGAGGCACAGGGAGATTAAGTGGTTTACCAAGGTCACACAGGGAGTCTGTAGCACAGAGAGGAATTGCACCCATCTTTGCCTGCTGCCCAGGCCACTGTTTTAAGCACAAGACCCTCCTTCCTCTGTAAGCAGCACTAGTCCTGATCTTTCTTTCACGGCAGTCAGTGGAAGGTTAGTTGTTCACCCTACCGGGGTCAGGATTGGGTCCCATGTGTGGATGGGAGGGGGGAACTCACTTTACGAAATGTAGAACTTACCTAGAATCACAGGGTCTGATTCTCCTCTCTTACAACAGTTGTACACCAGAGTCACTCCACTAACTTAACAATCCCTCAGACAGAGACAAGCACCTACAAGATCTCTATCAAGCATTCTTAAAACTACAATACCCACCTGCTGAAGTGAAAAAACAGATTGACAGAGCCAGACGAGTACCCAGAAGTCACCTCCTACAAGACAAGCCCAACAAAGAAAATAACAGAACACCACTAGCTGTCACCTTCAGCCCCCAACTAAAACCTCTCCAGCGCATCATCAGAGATCTACAACCTATCCTGAAAGATGATCCCTCACTCTCAAAGATCTTGGGAGACAGGCCAGTCCTCGCTTACAGACAACCCCCCAACCTGAAGCAAATACTCACCAGCAACCGCACATCACTGAACAAAAACACTGACCCAGGAACCTATCCTTGCAACAAAGCCCGATGCCAACTCTGTCCACATATCTATTCAAGTGACATTATCATAGGACCTAATCACATCAGCCATGCCATCAGGGGCTCGTTCACCTGCACATCTACCAATGTGATATATGCCATCATGTGCCAGCAATGCCCCTCTGCCATGTACATTGGCCAAACTGGACAGTCTCTATGCAAAAGAATTAATGGACACAAATCTGACATCAGGAATCATAATACTCAAAAACCAGTGGGAGAACACTTTAACCTGTCTGGTCATTCAATGACAGACCTGTGGGTGGCAATTTTGCAACAAAAAAGCTTCAAAAACTGACTCCAACGAGAAACTGCTGAGCTTGAATTGATATGCAAATTAGATATAATCAATTTAGGCTTAAATAGAGACTGGGAATGGCTGAGCCGTTACAAACATTGAATCTATCTCCTCATGTAAGTATTCTCACACTTCTTATCAAACTGTCTGTACTGGGCTATCTTGATTATCACTTCAAAAGGTTTTTTTCCTCTTACTTAATTGGCCTCTCAGAGTTGGTAAGACAACTCCCACTTTTTCATGCTCTCTGTATGTGTATATATATCTCCTCAATATATGTTCCATTCTATGCATCCGAAGAAGTGGGCTGTAGCCCACGAAAGCTTATGCTCTAATAAATTTGTTAGTCTCTAAGGTGCCACAAGTACTCCTGTTCTTTTTAACTTAACAAAGTTCCTCCTGATTTTCATGCTAGCGGTAGCAAAAAGAGAGCTGAGCCCCAAATCACTTACGTTCCTAACTCCTTTTCATAATCTTCCTGATTTGGAAGGCTAATGTGGGCCTTCAATAGCACCTAGGCAATTTGCACAGGGGTGGATTTCACCCTTGGACAATATTCACTTAGATGCATAGATGTTAAGGCCAGAAGGGACCATTAGATCATCTTGTTGGTCCTCCTGCAAAGCACAGGCCAGAGAATTACTGCTCGTTACTTACTTAGCAGGACCACAAGGCCTGCGTTCAGACCATTCCTCCCAAGGTGTGTGGTTATCTCTGTCTCGTATCACAAGGTATTTTTGCCCAGTCCATTAAATAGGTAACATACATGGTTTGCTCCAGCTAGTCCAACAATGGATAGGCAGCTGCTGTGCTGTGACAACTGCTTACCACACTGATCACTCTTTACCTTGTGCTCTGGGACGTGTTATATCCACCTTATATCTTGCCTTATATTTTATTTAATCTTTATATTGCAGTGGTGGCAAAAGGGCACAGCTGGGTGGCATCCGAACTGACAGCCCTGGACCACTTGGACAGTAAATTCCTCAGCGCAGGGACTGCCTTTTCACGACATATTTGCACAGCTCCTAGCACAGTGGGCCTGGGGGTCTCTAGGCACTATGGCAACACAGATAATCAAGGAGAGTAACAATAGTCCAGCAGGTCTCAAACTGTGAGTTGCGACCCCATTTTGGGGGGGTTGCCAGGGCTGGCTTAGAGTTGCCGGGGCCCAGAGCCAGAGCCAAAGCCCGAGGGCTTCAACCCTGGGCAGCAGGGTAGGTTACAGGCCCCCTGCCTGGGGCTGAAGTCCTGGGGCTCTGGCTTTGCCCCCGCCTGGGGTGGTGAGGCTCAGACTTTGGACCCCCCTTCTGGCGTCATGCAGAAATTTTTGTTGTCAGAAGGGGGTTACGGGGCAATGAAGTTTGAGACCCCCTGCAATAGTCTGTCCAGCTCTCCCCAGGAAACCACCCCAATTCATTAGACTTCTGAGATGTGACCTCTCTGGATTTATTTTCCCACATCCAGCATTTAGTGACAAACAGGACAACAGAGGGGAGCTGGAGGAGGCAGCCAGCGCTGGAGCAAAACCTTTCAGTGGCAGAGCTGCGTGCAGTCAATTAACCCAGGTTTAAATCTCAAGCCTGGCTGTATAATTACGCTTGCCGCTTCTCTGGCTATTCCCTTGGATTAATGATGTAGGGGTGTGGCCGGGCTGATTCGTCCTAATGCTAGGCAAACCTTTTCAGGAGAAGATGACAAGGAGAGGCAGGAAAAGCACTTACCGTGTGTGTGTGTTTGTGTGTGTGTGTGTGTGTGTGTGTGTGTGTGCCCTGATCTTGGTTGGCATCTCCAGGCACAACTGTGATACAACGCCCCACCTCCACCCCCTTATCTAACAGTTGTAATTGTACCTCCAGCAGATTTTATTTTTGTTGTGTAGTATTTGCCAAGAACGGATCATGTCGTCAGTGCTACCGAACTCAGTAACGACACTCCAGATCCTTAGCTGGTGTAAATCACTATACCTCCATGTATAGTGATTTACACCAGGAGTTTGGCTGATTTACACTAGCTCAGGATCTGGTCCATCCTCTCTGCCCCTGGGAGCTTTCAGTCTGAAGATGTGATCAGCTCTCATCGAATATACGTAATGGGTGAAATTCAGAAGAGCCGGTATGAGACGTGCACCACTTAAGTCTTACTGAAGCTCCCTCAAGAGTCACATAGGCCTTGTGCTGGACATCTTTGTACGAGGCTGAATTTCCCCCTGTGCCTGTCTCCTGGGGAAGCAGCTGTGAGAAGAGGGTGACCAGCTCAAAGTGACCCTGACAAATTGGAGAACTGGTCTGAAATCAACAAGATGAAATTCAGCCAAGACAAGGGCAAAGAACTGCAAGAGGATGGAAAGAAAAATCAAATGCCCAACAACAAAACGGGGAGTAACTGGCTCAGAGGTAGTACTGCTGAAAAGGATCTGGGCATTAGAGTAGATCACAAATTGAATGAGTCAACAGTGCGGTGCAGTTGCGAAAAAAACAAATATCATTTGGTGGTGTATTAATAGAAGAGTCATGTGCCAGACACAGGAGGTGATTCTCCCACTCCACACTATGGAGACCTCAGCTGAAGTCCAGTTCTGGGTGCTGCACTTAAAGATGTGGACAGGTTGGAGAGAGTCTAGAGGAGGGCAACAAAAATGACAAAAGGTTTAGAAAACCCGACCTACGAGGAAAGAGTAAAAAAACCTGGTAGTGTTTAGTCTTGAGAAAAGAAGACTGAGGGGTAACCACATACCAGTCTTCAAATATGTTAGGGGCTGTTATAGAGGATGGTGAGCAGTTGTTCTCCATGCCCACTGACGGTAAGAAGTAATCAGCTTAATCTGCAACAAGGAAGATTTACGTTAGATTTTAGGAAAACTTTTCTAACGCTAAGAATAGTTAAGCACTGGAACAGGCTTCCAAGGAAGAATTTTGAATTCCTGTCATTGGAGTTTTTAATAACAGGTTGGACAAACTGTGAGTCTTGGTCTAGGTTTACTTGGTCCTGCCTTAGTGCGGGAAGCTGGACTAGATGACATCTTGAGGGCCCTTCCAGCCCAACATGTCTCTGATTCTATTATTTTTCTTCTTTGTCTGATGCATCTTGAATGGAGGGAGCAGGACAAATGGTATATTCCCTGTGAATTATATTTTGTCAGCTCAGTTTCTCTCTTGTTCTTCTTTCCCCTTTAAGTTTGTGTCCTGTCTCAATGCCTTTCCCTTTTTCCACACTTCCCTCAAGAGTTGGAGAGAGGGAGCGAGCGAGCGAGGCCTGGAATATTTTATGTCCAAATGACACAGGGTGCAATTTTCAAAGTCACTGGGACTTGTGCTCCTAACTAACTGAGGCGCTTTTGAAAATCCAGCTCTTTATACCTTTCTGCATGGTTTTTTGGGTGCCCAGCTGACTCTGACGTGCTGATCAACCACACAACTCTGGTTGAAGTCAGTGGCAGCTGTGGGGGCTGAAAACCAGGACCCAAGGTCTCAAGCTGTGCATCAAGATTTAGCGTCTGCTTTGACCGGAATCTTTAGGTGTACGATGGACTGACAGCAATGAGAGAAGTAAGATGCCAGCCTCTCTTAACAAGGAACACCATGACCTTCAGCTAATTGGTGATGCCCAAGGGTTACAGTGTTGTCTTCATTTCAGAGCATGCTTTCAAGCTTTTCTCTCTCAATATGTTATTCTGTAACGGTAGGGGAGGTTGCAGGCAAGCCAGGGATCAGCCATGGGGATCAAAAATTTAATTCTGTATAGGAGATGACTTTTTTCCTAATTAAGGATGATACACCTGGGATGTGTTCCTTAAAGTAATTGGGCAGCAAAGCAGGCTGCTCGCCCAGCCTTTTAACAGCACATGCATTCCAATGGGCCAGGGCCATGGAGATCACTTATCCAAGAACACTGTGCAAGACCATGCGGCAGAGGCTCGGTTATCATTCCAGTTCCGTACCTAATAATAATACTTAGCTTGTATAGAGAGTTTTCCATCTGTAGTTCTCAAAGCATATCACAAGGGAGGGGTGGTATCATTAGCCCCACTTTACAGATGGGGGTACTGAGGCACAATGAGGTGAAGTCACTGGTTTGAGGTTGCTCGTGGTCAGGTCAAGAACTTTGGTCTCACAGTTTGTCAATAGGAATCATTCTTGACAGGGCCAGGTTAAGGAAATGGGAGGGCCTGTGCATATCACCACGTGGCCCTTGACCCAGTGCCTTTCTTGGGATCATGGGAGTTATCTACACAAGAGCTCTTTGGTGAGGGATCCCCCATCAATAATAATGCCTAGCTCTTATCAGCCATCAATCTCAAAGCATTTTACAAAGGAGGGTCAGTATCATTATCCCAGGGGAAACTGAGGCACGGAGCGGGGAAGTGACATACCCAAGGTCACCTAGCAGGCCAGTGGCAGAGCTGGCACTAGAACTAAATCTCCTGCATCCCAGGCCAGTGTTCTGCCCATCAGGTCATACTAACCACTCATTAGCACACTTGTTAAAATTAATGATTTGTTGTTCCCAAATAGAGAAAGTTCCACCCATCCAAGCAGGGAGCAGGGGCAACACCAGGTGATTACAGTGACCAATGGCACATGACAAATGATGAACAGTTATGGTCAATGGTCAAGCCCAGGGGGTGGAATTGTTCAGCTAAACTATTTAGTATTGAATTAATTGCCTATGTCGAGAGGCCATACCACTGCCTCTGCACCATCATTCTGGGATCTATTAGCGGAAATGTTGTAAGCAAGAGGCGAGCAGTAATTCTTCTGCTCTACTCCACACTGATAAGGCCTCAACTGGAGTATTGTCCAGGTCTGGGCGCCACATTTCAAGAAGGATGTGGACAAATTGGAAGAGCAACACAAATGATTAAAGGTCTAGAAAACATGACCTATGAGGGAAGATTTGAAAAAAACTGGGTTTGTTTAGTCTGCAGAAGAGAAGACCTGGTAAGATGGGGGACATAACAGGTTTCAAATACATAAAAGGTTGTTACAAGGAGGAGGGAGAAAAATTGTTCTTATTAACCTCTGAGGATAGGACAAGAAGCAATGGGCTTAAAGTACAGCAAGAGCGGTTTAGGTTGGACGGTAGGAAAAACTTCCTGTCAGGGTGGTGAAGCACTGGAATAAATTGCCCAGGGAGGTTGTGGAATCTCCATCATTGGGGATTTTTAAGATCCGCTTAGATATAAACCTGTCAGGGATGGTCTAGATAATACTTAGTCCTGCCATGAGTGCAGGGGACTGGACTAGATGACCTCGCGAGATCCCTTCTAGTCCTACAGTTCTATGTGACTTTCACATAACTGGTAAATTGCTCTTTGCATGGGGGTGAATTGTACTCACAAGCTTGGGCGGTGGGTGAACCTTGGGCTCTTGGAGGCTAGCCCCTGGCCTGACCTGCTCCTTCTGCCTGAGGCCCTGCTCCTTCTGCTGAAGCCCAGAGCCCTCTGCCCCCCGCATGGCCACCAGCCCTGGGCCACCCAAACAGCCCCCACCCCCTCGGCACAGTGGGCAGGTGGCACAGCTCCCCCCCCCCCCGCCCCCGGTCCCGGAGCACAGGCTGGTCCCCATTAGCCCCAGCCTCGGGGCCCATCCACAAGGGGAAGCAGCACAGAAGCAGGAAGGAGCCCGGGGGCGAAGCATGGGGGGGGGCATGCAAGGCTGTTTTGGGGAGGCTCAGCCTTCTCCTGCCTTTGATACCCGCTGCCCATGCTCACAAGGCTTTATTGATCAGTGTAAACATATTGGGCTTGATTCCGCACTTCATCACGCCTACCCTTCCCCTGGGGTCACCCCGCAGATTTTCCATGTATATCTGGTGTAACGGAGCAGAGAATCAGGACCTTTCTGTTGCACTTAGGAAGCCAGAGCGGTCTTTGGGCGCACAAAACGATTTGTTGGAACAGGAGGTGAAGGGACCTGGAGAGAAGATGTAGGGCCTGCTTATCCAGCTGGCGATGCTCATTTCTACCCCCCTGCCCCATAGCACTTGTGAAACCCACAGCGCATTTATTAGCTACTGCAACACACAGGCTGGGATGTTTTAAGGATGTAGGTGCCCAAATCCCATTAACAAACGAAGGGAGATTGGATGCTTAATTCCCACGTGTGCCTTTGGACATCTCCTCCTTAACCATTTCCTGCATCTCTTCCTATCCACAGAGCTCTCGCCTCATCCTTCTGCTAGGCACGGGGCAGGCTACAGCTCCAGAGAGCTCCATGTGCTACCTGCTCTTCGGTTTCAAAACCACTTACAAGGTACGACCTGGCTAATAAGTGGGGTGCTTTAGTGCATTCTCGCGACAGTATGGTGCAGGGATTGAGTCACTGAAGTGATTATCCTGGGAATGTATGGGGCCATAAAAGTGTCTCTTGCTCATAACCCAGCTGCAAAGGCTAAGAGGCGCTGCTGGGCTGCTCTGATTCCACCCGGCTCTGCTGCATTTCGATTGCAATTAGCGTGTGTTTGGGTGGAAAGGGGAGGGGGGGGTTGACTGTGCTGTAATTCAATGCAGGTGAAATTCACCCCTACCCAGGAGGATAGAACAACACTTGTGCACCACTAATGTCCCTCTTAAGCCCCTTAAAGCTTTTGAACAACTTAAACCATTAAAGGCCCCAGGAGTCTCACACTGAGCATCGGAAACGTGGAGGATTTTGCAGTTTAGATCTGTGTTCCGCTCCTTGGCTGGAGTGCTGGGTGGTGGAGCAGGGCAAGCCCCCGTGCCCCGACCCTGCTCCCCAGAGGGACGCCTGGGCCCAGAGGGACCCCTGGCCAGCATGTCCATCGCCCCCTGTAAGGCTGGGTGGGAAGCAGCCCCGATTTTTCCTGTCCCCCCTGCCCCCTGACCCCATCATTGCCCACACACCCGAAGTCAGGGCCCACCCAGGTGTCCCATCCTGGCTACGCCACTGGGTGTTTGTAAAGAGCAAAGCAACAACGTTTCTGGAGCTGATTTAAGTCACTTTTTTTTTTTTTAATTCCCCAAACAAGCCTTGCCCAAGCTGACAACTTCCAGTGCGCGCTAAACTGCCCCTAGTGAAAACATCCCAGTTAGAGGGCCCTTGACACTGGCCTGCAAAGCTGCGAGTGGTCCGTTCTGCTGCTCTAACCAAACAGGCCGAGCTCCCAGATGGCTGGTGGGCCCTTTGCTGAGATCAAAAGGGACATTTTAATGAATACTAATAATCTGGAAATCATAACTTTCAAATGATTGAACAATTACTGTGACTCTGAGCAACCCTCGAGCCATTAATGAGACAGCCGTAAAGAGGTGGCAAACCCATTCTGATTAGGGGCTCACAAACCTTCTCTTATAATATCCAGGAGAGTCTGCACTCTCCATTTCTGCACTCACCCAGCACATGCTGCCTTCAGGCAGTTAATTCACTCTGGACACCAACTCACCAGAGCTCTCTGATGACCATTTATTAATTGGGTGGGAGAAGAGGGAAGAAGCCACAAGGAAAACACATCTGGTCTGTAACGAGCTGGCCCCTTCCAAAATTCATTCCTCAGCACGGTGACTGATAGAGAAGTTCAGATGCACCCTGGATGCATGTGCTGAATATATTATTTATAGCTCTTTGGGAAAGGTTGCTGCCCCATTTGGCCATAATTGTGGCTTGATTTAAAGACTTTCTTCCCCCGTCTTTGAGCTAAACCTTTTATATCCTTCCTTGGAAAGCACCGAGCTGAGGTTCCCAGTCCAGGAAAGGTGGTCTTGCCTGCCGTTATCAATGGCTATTTCTGTTGTCAATTTGTGTGTGCCAGGTGAAATCAATGTTTACTGATGGCTAACCATTGAAATCGAAAGCCTAGCTAGACCGGAGGTTAGACTAGATGATCACAGTGGTCCCTTCTGGCCGTTTAATCAATTAATCTATGAATCTTCAGGGCAGGAGTTGCTATTTACTACACATCTGAGCAGTATCCTGCACAATGGGGCTTGATCTCACCTTGGGTTTTAGGTGCCATCGTTAGTCAAATAATTAAGCACAAGATGTAATGGTTGTTGAAGGAACGTCACTTTAGTAGATGGGGTAAAACGTTAACTACAGTCAGATTAGGGCACTGAAAAGCTCCTGGGGTAAGGCGATGGGAGGGAGTGCCATCTAGTGGTTAATGCAAAGGTTCTGTAGTGGGGGGCCCAAAACTGGACGCAGTACTTAGATGTGGCTTCACCAGTGCTGAATAGAGGGGAATAATCACTTCCCTCGATCTGCTGGCAATGACCCTAGTTATACAGCCCAAAATGCCATTAACCATGTTGGCAACAAGGGCACACTGCTGACTCATATCCAGCTTCTCATCCACTGTAACCCCTAGGTCCTTTTCTGCAGAACTGCCGCTTAGCCAGTCGGTCCCCAGCCTGTAGCAGTGCATGGGATTCTTCCATCCTAAATGTAGGACTCTGCACTTGTCCTTGTTGAACCTCATCAGGTTTCTTTTGGCCCAATCCTCCAATTTGTCTAGGTTACTCTGGACCCTATCCCTACCCTCCAGCATGTCTACCCCTCCCCCTAGCTTAGTGTCATCTGAGAACTTGCTAAGGGTGCAGTCCATCCCATCATCATTAATGAAGATGCTGAACAAAACTGACCCCATGACCAACCCCTGGGGCACTCTGCTTGATATCGGTTGCCAACTAGACATCGAACCATTGATCACTACCCATTGAGCCTGATAATCTAGCCAGCTTTCTATCCACCTTACAGTCCATTCATCCAATCCATACTTCTTTAACTTACTGACAAGAATAGTGTGGGAGAACGTATCAAAAGCTTTACTAAAGTCAAAGTATATCACGTTCACTGCTTTCCTCATATCCACAGAGCCAGTTATCTCATCAGAGAAGGCAATCAGGTTGGTCAGGAATAGCTTGCCCTTGGTGAATCCATATTGACTGTTCCTGATCACCTTCCCCTCCTCCAAGTGCTTCAAAATGGATTCCTTGAGGACCTGCTGCATGATTTTTCCAGGGACTGAGGTGAGGCTGATCGGTCTGTAGTTCCCCGGATTCTTCTTCTTCCCTTTTTTAAAGATGAGCACTATATTTGCCTTTTTCCAGTAATCTGGGACCTCCCCGATCACCATGAGTTTTCAAAGATAATGGCCAATAGCTCTGCAATCACATCAGCCAACTCCCTCAGCATCCTAGGGGATCTGGACCCAAGGACTGGTGCATGTCCAGCTTTTCTAAATAGTCCTTAACCAGTTCTTTCACCACTGAGGGCCGCTCACCTTCTCCCCATACTGTGCTGCTCAGTGCAGCAGTCTGGGAACTGATGTTGTCTATGAAGACCGAGGCAAAAAAAGCATTGAGTACTTCAGCTTTTTCCACATCATCTGTCACTAGGTTGCCTCCCCCATTCATTAAGGGTCCCACACTTTCCCTGACTCTTTTCTTGTTGCTAATGTACCTGTAGAAACCCTTCTTGTTACCCTTCACAGCCCTTGCTGGCTGCAACTCCAATTGTGCTTTGGCCTTCCTGATTATACCCCTGCATGCTCGAGCAATATTTTTATACTCCTCCCTAGTCATCTGTCCAAGTTTCCCTATCTATACTTAGAGCATCCTGCTCTGGCAATGTAAAGAACTCTTAGAGTATGTGGGAAAGGCCCTATGAACATCCCCCTCCCCCTACACAGCCATAGAATTAGTATAAGGCCCCAAACACAGACCTCCCCATCTGGGGTGGATCAGGTTGGGTGTGGCCAAAGCACATTGCACTATGGTTATTCTTTTTTTCTTGGGAGTTAGGGGAAGCAAAGGATAACTAGAGCAGCCTCGAGGCTCCTCTAACTTATACCAAGGACTGGGCTGACCTCTGCCTGGACCCGTGATATGGGGTTCACAAAGGTGGCTTCAAGACACTTCAGCCCCACCCCGTCTTTCACTGCTGCATCCCTGTTCCAAGTGCAGGACTGGAGTAACTGAGAACCAGGCCTGTTCACTGGCTTGACATCCCCATATGAGGGTAGGTAGGGGAAGCAGCTGCTATTCTAGCCCATGGGATGCAATGAGTGTGTTGCATATTGAGGGGAGTCCAGCCTCCCTATCTGCCCCCCATGTCCCAGGCCCAGTTGCTAGAGCTGTGCATGGGCGAAGGGTGGATTTTTTATACTAGGTGAAGAAGGAGAGCGCGTGTCTGTACACAGCTACAGATGGGTGTGTTACATCATATTTATTTATACTGCAGCGTTTCCACATGGCAACTGGCAGGTTTGCTTTGTTCTTCACCAGGCCTTTTATTAACACATGGCTGGATCCCTCTGTCTATCTGCTAGTGATCAGACAGTGTGTAATTGTGCATCTGCCCGGAGAAACAGGGATGTGATGCTTGGGCAATTGGAAGTGGATGTATCTTGTGCCATAGAATCATAGAATATCAGGGTTGGAAGGGACCTCAGGAGGTCATCTAGTCCAACCCCCTGCTCAAAGCAGGACCAATCCCCAGACAGATTTTTGCCCCAGATCCCTAAGTGGCCCCCTCAAGGATTGAACTCACAACCCTGGGTTTAAAGCAACAGAGGGTCCTGTGGCACCTTAGAGACTAACAGAAGTATTGGGAGCATAAGCTTTTGTGCGTAAGAACCTCACTACTCCCAATACTTCTGTTAGTCTCTAAGGTGCCACAGGACCCTCTGTTGCTTTTTACAGATTCAGACTAACACGGCTACCCCTCTGATACTTAACCCTGGGTTTAGCAGGCCAATGCTCAAACCACTGAGCTAACCCTCCCCCATGCTTTCAAAGGAGGTGGCAAAAGATGGTCCTAGCAATATATGTAACTCCTATGCTGGCACATGCCATCCTTTCCCTAATGTCTGCAAGGACAAATGGACTTTGAATTAGTGTCTCTAACGTATCCTCTACCAGGGCCTGTAACCTGCCTCAGCAGGGGCACAGAATCAATGATCTAATGGGCTTCTGTGATCCTACTTTTTGCCTAAGAAAAGGTGGGTTTGGGTGGGTTTTCCGAGAGCACTGCCCTTTGGAAGTGCTGCTCTTCTCGTTGCCAGCTGTACACTTGCATACGTGTGTGTGTGTGTGTGAGAGAGAGAGAGAGAGAGAGAGAATGAGAAACAGGGAGTTGGAGGGAAAAGGAAGACTGTGTATGAGAGACAGAATGAGAAAGGGAGGGAGAATGTGAAAGACAAAAAGCAAGTGTATCCGATAGGGTTGGCTGCATTCCTGGAGATTCCAGGACAAGCATGGAGGGCTGGCAACCCTATCAGAGAAAGAGCATAAAAGACCATCCGAGGGCAATTTTCCCGGGCAAAGGCCCTGTGCATTTCATACCCTCAGCTGGAACACACAGTTCCATCTCGCTGACTTCTCAGCCGTCTCCCTTTCAAGTCACCTCTGGGCTGAAGCCCGGCTCTGCTGTGCGGGGCTGAGTGAGGGACTCTATTTTCAGATGAGGAGTGCCAGAGTGCATGTTCTAGGCACAAACTGCTGGTGGCCCCTGCTGCCAACCCATTGCTCTTTGCAAGGAGCTTTAACTGGAGCCATCAAATCCCTGCTTTGGAGTTATTCTCTCTCTCTCTCTCTCTCTCCCTTTTATGCTGGTTTTAGGGGTGGTTAAAGGGCCAGAAGATTAAGTGCAGCAGCCTCTTGTATAGGATCGACCATCTCCGGAGCCTTTAGTTAGCTCCCTTTCGTTTTACAAGCCTGCAAAGCTCTGTAACCGCTATTATGAGCTGGCTCTGCAGAGCCACGCTACTTCCCACCGTCTTTTATTCCGCCCCATAAAAATCTAAGCTCAGTGTGGAGAAAACAAGCAGTTAAACACAGAGAGCCAGAAACAGGGAATTTAAATAAGGTCTAATAACCCACCCTTATCTTCACGCCCCCTCTGGAATGGCTATTCTGAAACAGCCAAGGACACCAGAGAGGCTGGCAGGAATGAGCAGGAATGGCAAGGAATTAATAAGTACGGCGTGTTTTCGCTCTCATGAATTTTTACCTTCTATTTCTTCCTGTCTAACAAACTGATCAGTTTTATATTAAGGCTGCAGGGATCTTCTCCTCTCACATATGCTGGGATAAATTAGGAGTAACACCATTGTAAGCCAGTGGGTTTGATTCTCCTCTCTCTCACCTGGTTAATCAGGAGTAACTCCACTGAGCTCAGTAGGTCCAATTCTCCTTTCATCTGCCTTGAATAAATCAGAAATACCTCAGCTTAGCCAGGCTAAGCTGCACTGGTGCAAGCCCTATCTGCATCAGTGTAGTGCATCTGCACTGGGGGGTTGCACTGGTGTTGTTACATTGGAGCAGCTACAGCAGTGAAAAAAAATCTAGTCTGGCAAGGACCTGAATAGCACTCCATCCTCTGCACTTAGCTTATCTGGAACAAGAGACAGAATCAGGACCCCTGTATCCTGTCCCCCCTTTTGACTCTGTGACACATCAGCTCTGACCACTAGAAGCGATACCATATCTTGATGTCTTCTTGTGAAGCACCAGTCTTCTCATGCTGATCAGTCTGGTAAGAGCTCACACGAGGCTCCTGTCCCCGCCCTGCACAGAGAGACAGATTGCAACAGAAAAACAGCTGAGCTTTAACTAGCAAAATTCTCTGTGTTCATTGGGTTTCTGCTGCTGAACACTTCCCCACGAGGACTTTGGGACTCGCCTAATTCTGTTGCGGTTATTTCTTGTCCTCTCCTTGTGGCTGTGGCGCTTGCTGCAGTTTGAAAGCAATGTCACAAAACGAAGTGACTTCTGAGTAGGAGGAAGGAGGTTATATTGTCTCTGCATTTGGCACTGGTGCAACCACTTCCAGAATAAAGTGTCCAGATCTTGTGTCCACAATTCAAAAGGGTTCAGAGAAGAGCCACGAGAATGATTAAAGGATTGGAAGACATGCCTTGGAGTGGAAGACTTCAGGAGCTCAATCTGTTTAGTTTGACAGAGGAGGTTAAGGGGCTGACTTGTTCACAGTCTAGAAGTACCTACATGGGAAACAGAAATTTGATAATAGAGGGCTCTTCAGTATAGGAGATAAAGGTACCCTGGAAATAGAGGGGGTGTAAAACCTGGTGGATGGATGGATAGATAGATGGGTGGGCATGGGGATAGATAGCTACGGTTGATACCTCTTTGGAAATTTGGTTTTCAACTCCTCCAGTAGTTTGCAGGAATGAATGGGTATGCTGGAACATGGAGATTAGGCAATGAGTCATAGGTAAAACAACACATGGGAAATCCCTAGAAAGTGTTTTGAAACTGGAAGAAGGAAGGTTTAGCTGTAAGTGATACTAGCTGGTTAGCTCTATGGGGAAGGGACGGTCATTTTGCTGAGCGTTTGTGCATTACCTAACACAGTGGGGTCTACGATTGGGGTCCCTAGGCACTATCCAATACAAATTATTACCATTATTATTATTATTTATTATTAAAGAATGTGATCTATTAGTTTAGATGCCAGTGGTCCATGAAGCACAGTATCTAGGGTGATTATACTCAGGCTTCAGATGAAGGTGATAGTTTCCCATAGCACACCTGGCTAACTGTGCAGAGCTGTGCATGTGGGTGGAACAATGCTGCCCCATTCCTGGCCCTTGTGATGATTGGCTCATGCCCTGAAGCATGAGGTTGATTTATCCTTAACCTTGTGATTGTATAACGACAAACATTAATGGCTGTAAAATGCCCCAGCCTTTGTTTATACCTATCCGTTCCCAGGCCTCAAACTGAAATCTCAGCCCCTCCCTGCCCCAACTCTTCCTGCAGCCAGTCTTGCAACCTGGGAAGAGCGTACTGGTGAGAGGAGGAATGTTGCTGGTAATAAGCAGAAAGGCTTTGGCCTTGACCATCTAGTGTTATTCCTTTTAAAGCCCATCCCGGCTCTGAAGCTCTGATAGGAAGGAATCAGTGGTCGCCTGCTTGCTAAGGTGCCTCTCCCTCCTGCACCCTCTCCTCAAAACACACTCCTCTGCCACCACTAACCAGTCAACTCTTGTTCCCAGTGCTGAGATCACAGCTATGAAATACCGTCCAGAATGAAATCCAAGTCCCATGAACATTTCCGACGTGGGTGGGGAGAGGAAACAAAGACTTATGCTTGCCTATCCGAACTCGTCCAACTGATGGATGTAATAATCCTTTGGCAATACTCTACAGCTTCCGTTGTCCCCAGGGCACATGGGTCATGGGGAACGGTTTAATAGCCAAAGGTTTAGAGAATCGAGGGGCTCCCCACTGTAACTATTAGGTGGTGGTAAGAGATTTTACCCTGGTTTGGGTGATAGAGCGGAAGGATGGTTCACTTGCCTGGGACTCAGGACACCTGGATTCCATTCTGTTCAAAGCCTCTATCACAGACACCTCGGGCAAGTTACTTAATATCGTTGGGCATCAGTTTCCCGTCTTTGGGATAATAGCTCTGCATTACCGCACAGGGGGGCTGCAAAGGTCAATATGCTAGAGCTTGTGAGGTGCTCAGAGATTCTAGTAATGGGGGCCAGAGAAGGTGGAGAGGTTTGGACAACAGGCTCCAATAATTGAGGTTCTGCTGTGCTGCCGAAGGGTCTGATTCTGCCACCCTTATTTACATTAGGCCGGATCCTCCATAGCCTTGCACCTTTGCAGTCATTTATACCAGAGCAAAATGATGCTATTCTGATTTTGTCCTGCACTAGTGTGAACTAGGTGCAGGGCAAGAGGGAATCTCATCTGTTGAACGGTAGGTATTCTGTGATTAGTCACACTGAGATTGAGGAGACGGCTTGCAGGGGATGGTGGTGCTCCAGGGGCCGGCTTGCGAACCTCTTACGCTGCTAAGAAGTCGCTCGCATGAGTAGTCTCTTTGCAGAGAGCACTGTTGAGGTGAACAGCTGCTTAGCAGTTAGGGTTGCCTCCAGGATTGTCCCAGTGTCTCCAGGAATTAAAGATTAATCTTTAATTAAAGATAATTTCATGTGATGAAACCTCCAGGAATTCATCCAACCAATGTTGACAACCCTATTAGCAGTGTGAATTAAGAGCTCAGGAACCCAGACCGAAGTGAATAAGGATTGTAGAAGCAGGCCCTAAATTAGGGCCATTTCTGTTCTCAATCATGCCCTCCTCAATCCAGTGTAACTCTACTAACAGGGATAGAATTGTTCCGGCGTTATCCTGGTGTAATTGAGAACAGAATTCAGTCTGTCAACAGTAAGGGCCAGATTCTGCCCCCTCCCCGTAGCATCACACTCCACTAATAACCCCCTGGGTTTCATCAGGACTATGCGTGGTGTATGTCACTACTTCCCATGAATAAGGGAGGCAGTGTTTGACCAAGTTCTTCAGGGTGCTGGCCTCACCAGTTCCCGGCCTCATCTTGCAGGAGTCCCCAGGAGGCATAAGACTATTACTGGGTGCCTGTCTCTTCTAATCATAGTGCAGTGTCCAACGCCAAGCAATCACCATCGCTGCCCGGGTGGGATGGGGCCTGGCAATGGGCACTGAATGACATTATCTAAACCGGGAGGGCTTGTGCGTCAAATGGACGGATCTGGTGCTACTCTGAAATCGGCTAGATCGAGTGACCCAACGCAGATTGTCTAGGAGATTATTTATTTGTCTCATAAACAGTGGCGCCGCAGGCAGCTAGAAGGAAATTTTTGTCTCTCTCTCCTTCTCCTTTATGCTTTGAACATTATATTTCACTCTAGCAGGATAGATTTGTCTTGACTGGGAAATTGATTTTAAATCCTACTGCTCATCCTTCTGAAGGCTGCTACCTGTGTCTATGGGTCTTTGCTGTCCTCTCTCCCTAGGTCTTTTGTGCTTTTGCTCCTCTGCCTTTCCCCTCCCTCCTCTGACTGACACAATATACGCAGCTCTGAGCAACATCTGGCGTTTTATGTCTTCATTCAGCGTATTGATTTGCTTTTATTGCTAAACCCTCTTACTGCACCAGAGGGAACGGCCACTTCTTGGCCCTGCTGGGTTGAATAAGGCCTGACAGGACCTCGGGACTTCGTTCTTGAAAACAAACTCAACGACAAAAGTTGGCTGTGAATTCTCTGCCTGACAGAGCTGTGCTGGGATGGACGCCAGAGCCAGTGCTTCTCAAGAGGAGAAAAGATTCCGGAAGTGCTGGGCTGACAGAGGAAAGTGGAAGCCTTGTAACGCGAGACCACCAACTACAACCCCTCTGAGGTCAGACAGCTGTTCAGTGGCCCCTATGTGAAATGAATCTAGTGGCCACTGGGCAGTTCAAGTGCATGAGTGTCCACGCCATGAAACCACTACCGCCCTGGATGTTAGTTTGCCCCCTTGAGTGATAGTCTCAGTCTCAGCAGAGGAACCAAAGACTGAATAAGCCAGAGCCAAACTTCATGGGCCAGGACATCAGCTGGTATAAATGAGCATTCAGTAGATTGACATCTGCTGAGGGTCTGGCCCCATCTCTCGAGTTGGCTGAATCACAGAATCATAGACTTTAAGGTCAGAAGGGACCATTATGATCATCTAGTCTGACCTCCTGCACAACGCAGGCCACAGAATCTCACTCACCCACTCCTGTAACAAACCCCTAACCTATATCTGAGCTATTGAATTCCTCAAATCATGATTTAAAGACTTCAAGGTGCAGAGAATCCTCCAGCAAGTGACCCATGCCCCACACTGCAGAGGAAGGTGAAAACCCCCCAGGGCCTCTGCCGATCTGCCCTGGGGGAAAATTCCTTCCCGACCCCAAATATGGTGATCAGCTAAACCCTGAGCATGTGGGCAAGACTCACCAGCCAGCACCCAGGAAAGAATTCTCTGTAGTAACTCAGATCCCACCCATCTAACATCCCATCACAGGCCATTGGGCACATTTACCGCTAATAGTCAAAGATCAATTAATTGCCAAAATTGGGCTATACCATCCCCAGCTCCGAACACTCCGAACAGGGGGGCTTGACATCCAGTTCCCAACTGGACCTTTCCCCAGATTTGTTGTTTGGTTTAGGCTGGGCTCTGGGCAGATCCGAACCCGGGGTGGATCAGGGACTCACGCTCAGGGTTGGAGCTTTTGGTGTCAATGGAACCTTGAAACTGATGCATAAACTTCATATTGGGGGTGGCCTTGAACCCCTGAGAAGAACAACTTGCCAAGTTTTTCTCTGATGTAACAAAGACCCTTCCAGAACCGTTTCCCACTTCTGGAAACCAATCCAAATGAAACGGTTTAAAAAAAAATCTACTTTGTTCCCCAACTTCCCTCCCTTCCTCCCCCCGCTAATTCGGCGTTTGTGCCAAGATCAGTTCAGCTTCCAGCATTTCACGGCATTTCCAGGTGGCATCAGGGCCTTTGAGAACTGATCCACTGAACCCATTCATCTGGGATGCAATTCACAGCAGTGCATAGGAAGGATGGTCTAGTGTCCAAATATTTGGGAGACTTGACTTCACGTCTCTGCTCCGCCCCAGACTTCTTGTGTGACCTTGGGCAAGATATTTAACCTCTCAGGGCCTCAGTTTCCCATCTGTAAAATTGAGATACTAGCACTGCCCTGCCTCCCAAAGGTGTTGTGAGGATAAATACATTAAAGATTGTGCCGTGCTCGGATACTAGAATATAAATACCATAAATAGTACAAGGCTTATGCATCACTTAATTCCCAGTGGATCGTCAATGGTGCATGGGCCCCATGCTGGGTTACACACAGGAGTGTGATTTCCTGCACACTTTAACAGAGCCAAGGCATCAGGATAATTTGGATCAACTTTGCACAAGTTGTCCAGACATTAGGGTGCTGCTCAGAATTGAACCCCGAACAATTTCAGGTCCCCTCAGTCCACTATGGAAACTGGCAGCACTCTAAGTTGCAACAGATTGTCATGATGACAGACAGAATCAGAAAAGTAATTTTCCAGCTGCCCCTGGGGTAAGTGTTTTGCAGGTTTTCTCCTTCCAGCACGGTGATAGGAAGGGCTGAAGTTAAATTGAAAAGTGAAAAAGGGCTGGTTACTTTATTGTCAAATACTATTGATCAAAGCTTGGCTGGCCTCTGCATCCAGCCCCATTCGTCAGCTTGCCCTAAAGATGTTAAACTGAAACAAACAAGTGGAGGGGAGGGGGAGCACTGGATTCGTAAGGACAAGTTAAGTGTGTTTTCTGCTGGGGGTCTTTTACCTCCAGGATGAGTCATTGTGTCCTCCACACACGTCTTCCAGGGTGAAGGAAAACTGAAAAGTGACTATGTGTTGTTGATATGTCTCCCAGAGACACAACTTAGAGGCATGTTACATTTCACCTGGAAAGTGGTGTGTGGGTGTGGGTGTGAGAGAGAGAGAGAGAGAGAGCGCACACCAGGAAACTGATTTGTGTGTAAAAACAACGAAGAGTCCTTGTGGCACCTTAGAGACTAACAAATTTATTTGGGCATAAGCTTAAATTTGTTAGTCTCTAAGGTGCCACAAGGACTCCTCGTTGTTTTTGCTGATACAGACTAACACGGCTCCCCCTCTGAAACCTGATTTGTGTGTGTATCTGTGTGTGTGTGTATATGGAAATGAAATAAATTATTCTGTATGAAAAATGGAGGAAAACAACTTATGCATGTGTGTGTTGATATGTGAAAACCACAGGAAGATGGTTCCTGCATGGCTTGAAAAGGACCCATCACATCTGTTAACAGCTGGGAATTCAGACAGGGATTGATTGGAAT
This sequence comes from Chrysemys picta bellii, assembly GCF_011386835.1. Lineage (NCBI taxonomy): Eukaryota > Metazoa > Chordata > Testudines > Emydidae > Chrysemys > Chrysemys picta. Next base: position 15,920,011 of record NC_088813.1, read on the forward strand.
CTTCAGCCTGGATCTCTCCCAACAGCAGATTTTTGCTCACTTAATTGTAGCGGGGCCCTAGATCCATGTTGTTGCTAAGTAGCCACAGAACAGGCTGGGGGGCTGAGTGGGAAGCAGGCCTAATTTCCTACACTTTTATCACTAGCTCCCCCTGTGGAGGGTCCCTTTTGCCCTTCACCCCTGTGATGTAGTGGTCTCTTAGGTCCTGATGCAGTGTTCACAGAAGCCACTAGAAAGGCTCCCAGTGACTGTGGCAATGGATCAGGCCTTTAGTCAGGTTCTTTGTCAATGATTAGCCTGGTCAAAAATATCAGGAGAGGGGGAATGAAAAAAGGTCGCCGGTCTGGGCGGCAGGATGGTCAAGGGCTGGGTTAGGATTCTTGGGTTCCACTCCCAGCGGTGCGGCTAATTTTCTGCAGTCACTTCACTTCTTTGTGCTTCTGTTTTCCCATCTATAAAATAGGACTATTAATGCCCACTCTCCTCTATGAAGAAACTATTGGGTGGAAAGCAGCCATCTATGTGTTAATGACTAGTATGAGTAATTGCAGCTGGCAGCCTCCATTCAGGCAGGGCCTAAAACCCGAAGGGTGGGGGTGATGCAGGATTAAGGAACAGCAGTAGGATTGTGTGGGGAAGCCAGGACTGGATTGGCAGGTGGCTCTGTGGGTTGAGATGGGAAGGTATTGGCAGAGCTCTGTGTGGGTGGAGAGCCCGGGGCTGGGATTGCAGGAGAGGCTGTGGTAACGAACTGTGTTAGCAGAGCTGGAGTCCAGGGGGGAAGGGACTCAACTGGAAAAGCAGGCACGCTGTGGACCAGGCTTGAGGGGCATCAGCAGAGGGGTGGGGGGGTGCACCAGACTGGAATAGTGATGGCGGAGGAGGGGTCAGGATTGTGTTAGCAGAGCTGGGCCAGGAGGAAGCTTGCATTGTGCAAGCATTCTGCCCACCGCTACGCAGTGCTTTTTCCTTTCACAAGCAGCCGCATGATTCACCAAAAAAACAAACAAAAAAAGACAAGCAGATGCAGAGCAAAAACTGGACTCAGAGGCCTCTCCGATGGAGACTTATTGAATTAGCGGATAAATAGTGCAATAACTTATTGAGAACTGTGTCTTGCACTCAGTGCTGAAAATAATGTCTTGCACTCCTCATTTAAATCAAAGAACTGGGCCCCAGGTTCATCAGCCCCATCTCTGATGGGCTGATCCTACCCTGAGAGCAGGAGGCTGGGTAAAATACTGCTCTGGGTTGCTCCAGCATGAACCCGGAGTACCGTCCTTGAGATCAGTGGAGTTACTCAAGATTCACACGGGGGCAAATGAGATCAGGGTTGGGCTCCTGGTTCTAGCAGCTATCGAGCCCGATTCTGCTCTCACAACTCTACAACTCAACTTACAAGAGTTACTCCTGATCTACACCAGGGCAGGTGAGAGCTGGATCAAATTAACCCTTTCAGGGGTGTCGTTACACTGTCTGCAGTAACACAGACTTCCTCTCCTCTTCCCAGGTCAATCTTTCTCTCTCTCCCTCTGTAGTAGCTACGTCCTCCACTCCCTGCAGAAGTAACCTTTTCCCTTTCTGTTTGTCTCTTTCTGAGGGCTGGTCTACACTGGGGTGGGGGTCGATGTAAGATCCGCAACTTCAGCCACGGGAATAGCGTAGCTGAAGTCGACGTATCTTATTTCGACTTACTTCCCGTCCTCATGGCGTGGGATCGACGGCCGCAGCTCCCCCTTCGACTCCGCTACTGCCGCTCATCCTGGTGGAGTTCCGGAGTCGATGGGAGCGTGTTCGGGGATCGAGCCCCGATAGATCAATTGCTACCCGCCGATCCGGCGGGTAGTCTGGACGTACCCTGAGTGTCTCTGTTTCTTTCACACCTTCCTCTTCATCTCACTCTCTCCTGGAGTTTCTTTTGGTCCAAAGCCTTGTCATTCTGAGTGGGGACTTTGCTCCATGTTACAACCACTGAACACTGTAGATCAGCAAATTAGAAGCACGGCCATGGCCAAACACCGTACTGGAAGGAGCCAGATATCAGAGGTAGATCTGAAAGCAAGAAAACACTTCTGACCAGCTGTGACAGGCCGGTTAAAGCTGACCAGCAGGCCCCCTGCTTAGATTGGAGCAGATCTCGGCTCTCGACTCACTTCTCTTTCAGATCACCAGGGAGAGAACATCTCCTGGTTGACAGGATTGATCCTTGGAGTTAAAAGTTTATTCCTCCATCAGCACATTAATGGAAAGCGAATTCTGGCCCAGGGAAGCAGCTTATCAAAAAAAAACCATATCAATCCCCCAACTTGCATACATGAATGCATTAGGTGGCACGGTGCCTGGAAGAGGTCAGAGATAATGGGTATTCCATGTGCAACCACCAAACCTTTTAAATGCAGAACAGGGGAGTGGCAAGGGGAGGTCTTCTATGTCTCCTGTGAACTGTTAGCTCTTCCTCCTGAGCCATGGCTTCGTCGTCACTCCCCTCTTTTTATTAATTTGTATTGGGGTAGCACCTAGGAGCCCCAGTCATGGGTCAGGACCCCATTGTGCCAGGTGCTGTACAAACAAAACCAAGCCACTTCCGTTTTCAAACAAGCACCTTTGTACCTTCTCCCATGCTACCTTTCGTACTTAGGAGGCACTCCCTGCAGACATCCACAAAGCTGCCTTATTATCCTGCTTCAAACCCCTCCTTTAAATTCTCCTTTGCCCTGATGCCTGCAAAAAACGTGACCAGGTGTAGGCCACTGGGGTGCTGAGACCACCGCCTGTCCTGCTGGCCAATACTGCCGTATTGGTTCCTTGTACTCACCCATCTGTCTGCCTGTATCCACTTGCTGTTGCTTGTCTGACACTTACATTGTAAGCTTTTGGGGAGCTGTGTTTGTACAGTACCTTGCACAATGAGGGTCCGGTCCATGAGCAGGGCTCCTAGGAGCAACAGTAATACAAAGAAATAATAATAAAAAAAAGACAGTCCTCCCTGACGCTCCTCCTCCGCTGCCTCTGGTTAGGTCCTTCTAGGTCAGTAACATTGACTTGTGGTGATGGGGATAAGAAGGGTTAAATGCACCAGCCTTTCTTCTCTGAAGATCGAGGCCCCCATTGCTGCAATTGGGACGTGGTGTGGGGAAGGTGGCTCGGTGTCTTTCAGCCCCCTTTGCATTCTCTGGGTTTGATTCTCTGGTGCCCAGCCGTATTGGGCCGTCCTTAAACCTAGTGCATACAGAGCATGAAAGCAAGTTTCATAGCCACCTTGCACTGGTGTCAATGATTGCCCAAGGTGCAAGGCCAAGGGTAGCAAGCTCCACTGAAGTCAATTGTTCCAAGTGTGCTCTCTGCATAGAGGGAAATCGCAGGTTAATAAAAACGTGCCAGTAGATGGCACTCGGGAATATGTAGCATTGTTTCTGGGCTTTGGACGCCCGGCGCAGTCCAGTGTTGTGCACTGCCCGTAGCTTCCTTTGGGAGGTCTTTACAGCCACTCTTCACATAAGTGACGGTACAGGGTGCAGGACGATGGTGAATCAAGCTGCTTACATCCTGGGTCCAGGTGTAAATGAGAGCCGCCCCTGGCCTCGCTTCCCAATTGTGGTCATTGCGATTTGAAACCAAACCAAACCTTTGGGGATGAAATAAGCAAGGCCGGCAAAGCCAGATCACAGCCAAGCTGGCCTAGGTATATTGCGGGTACATCACTACGCTACCTGCTGTGACAGGAGCAATTTATCTTGCGCTGAAAAAAGCCGCTTCTCTCCATCCTGTGCAGTGCAGGGTCATTCATCACTTTTTGTTATTTTTATAACCGTACAGGGAGTGCTCTGGTTTCCCCTACCCCAGCCAATCCCCTCTGCCGATGGACAAATTAGCAAGTCTAAAAAGGATGAGCTCAGGGGCTATTTTTATTTATGTTTTTAATGCTGAAGCAGAAAGCACCTGGCCTCCCTTTGCACAGCTCCATCCCGCATTCTAGGGGATATCGAGGGGAACGGTCTGTTTGAGCAAAGCCGCATGTGCCAGTGGGTGGGGAATGGGACTGGGGGATAGGGCTCCCGGGTTCTGTTCCCGGGTGTGGCTGTGGGTAGTTCTGGGCCTCCCCTTCCGTTCTCTGTACAATATAGGGGATGATCAGGCTGCTTGGAGAACTGCAGGTGAAAAGCTTTAGGGATGGTAAGGATAGCGGCGGTGTACATGGTACAAGCAGGAGCTCTCTCCCCTCTGCCCCTGGGAAGGAGCCGTTCACTCTGACCCTGATGCTGCACTGAAGTCTGTGTGTGGGCCCAGCAGTCCAGCCAGCTTGGTCATATCACGGGACTGGGGCTTTAGATTGCATTGTGTTCTTTTATTCATATCGGCACAAAGGGGGCCCTAACTCCTCCATAGCAGGACAGCTGGGTGCAACCCTAGGGCAAAGCCATTATCATCAAAGCCCTGGCCACCACCTGCAGCTGACTCGCGAGGAGAGAGAATATCACAACGGAGCCTTCCCTGCACCTCTGGATAATGCCCTGCTAGCTACACCCTCCTTTCCACTCTGAGTGGACATCTCCTCAGTGGCGTCTGCCAATCACCTGCCACTCAGCCAGCCTGTCAATTCTGCTGCAACCAAGAGACTCGTTCTGCAAAGTGGCATAAAACAAAGAGGGGGCTTTGCATAATTCTCCGTGTGAGGGAACAGAAGCGGGAGGCTGGGTTCAGAGCCCTGCTTCCATGAAAAGTTTAAAGCGTGCTGGTGAATCCTCTCCGCTCTGTTAAGTTATTAGGGCACAGCAGCGCTCCGAAGGTTGTGCTTGTAAATTTAGAATCCGCTTTTGAGTTTTATGCATCATTTGAAAGAGTTTTCCAGTGAGTTTGTTCCGAGAAAGGGCAATGAGGAGAAAGGAACAGTAATGCCTCACTCTGAATTAGCCTTCTGCCCCTGCAGAGAGCTGATGGGGATACCTGCCCTTCTTGTATCCTCAGCACGGACTCGCCAGAGATCCTCTCCTATCGGAGTCGGAAGTTGCTACCATAGACTCATAGACTTTAACGTCAGACAGGACCATCATGATCATCTAGTCTGACCTCCGGCACATTGCAGGCCACAGAACCCCACCCACCCACTCCCGAAATAGACCCAGAACCTCTGGCTGAGTTACTGAAGTCCTCAAGTCATGGTTTAAAGACTTCGAGTTACAGAGAATTCACCATTGACACTAGTTTAAACCTGCAAGTGACCCATGCCCCACGCTGTAGAGGAAAGCGCAAAACCCCCCAGGGTCTCCGCCAATCTGACCCAGGGGAAAATTCCTTCCCAACCCTAAATATGGTGATCAATTAGATCCTGATATATGGGCAAGACCCACCAGTGAGATGCCAGGGAAAGAATTCTCTGCAGTAACTCAGCGCCCTCCCCAGCTAGGCCCTCCCCAGCACCCTCCCCAGGGCCCTCCCCATCTCCAGCCATTGGAGATATTTGCTGAGAGCGTTTGGTGGCTCATGTGACATAAGATCAATGGGTCATAGTTTAGGGTCGAATGATGGTCATGTGGGTAAAGTGCTGGCTTGGGAAGCACAAGAGCTGGATTTGCTTCAATTCCGGGCTCTGCTCCTGTCTTTCCGAGTGACCTCAGGCAAGTCACTTCATCTTTCCCTTCCTCAGTTTCTCCATCTGCTAGATGGAGGTCGTGATGCTCGCTGTCCTGTGTAGAGATCCGTAGTTGGCAAATGCTATTGAAGAGACAGGTGTTATTGGTAAAGGCCCCAGATCTCTGCTGGTGGGAAGTCCAATGACGTTAAGTGCATCTCTGCGGATTTATATCAGCTGAGGCTCTGGCTTCAGATTTCGTCAGGAGCCTCAACAATAGTCACGTGTCTCCCCAAATCCTCGTGGCTTGAATTGGAGATTTGGGGTTTATTTTCATAATTAGTATCGTCATTTCTTACTTCGATAGAATCCATAGTCCTGCCCCATCCAGCTCATCCAAAGTGCGGGCTTGAAGATGCCCTTTAGGTGCCAGAGAGGAAGGATATTCCAGTGGTTAGGGCACTAACCTGTAACATTAGAGGCCTGGATTCAAGTCCTTTCTGTGCTACAGGCTTTGTGTGTGACCGTGGGCAAGTCTTGTCTCCCTGTGCCTTCGTTCCCCATCGTCCTTGAGGGTAATAGCCTTCCGCTACCTCGCAGGGTGTTGTGAGGATAAATACATTCTAGGCTGAGGTGCGCTCAGGTAATGTGGACCATGTAAGTACCTTAGATAATATTTCCCTTCTTTTAAATCCCACTCCATGTAATGAACTCAAACACTGAAGAGTTAACAGTATTGTATTGCTCTTGTAACCGTCCTTACTTCAGAGACAGGTCCCTCCCGGCAGCGTCAGCCTGGGCTAGAAGTTGAAGCCAATAAAGCCACAGGCAGCTGCCTTGTTTAAGTGTTTGGTCTTTCCTAAGCTATTAAAACTCTGCTCTCCCCGTTCTGCAAAGTGCTGTGCAGCTGCGTTCGTTTCTAGCCACAGAGGGCTAGATGCGACTCTCCCAGTTCTTGCTGAGACTATGAATCAGCAGGCCAAGCCGGGATTCAAACTGCAGTCCTGACATGGGGTTGCGTGGAGCTGGCTCTCCAGCTGGGGACCTTCCTGCCAGTTTTTTAAAAATCACTCTTGCACTTAGGCTCTTCATTATCACTGCTGCTTGCTGGGCCCGACAGCTGCTAACAAACGCTAGGGGATTCTAGACAGCTTTACAGCCTATCTTTGAGTGCCTCGGGCAAAGCCTGCAATACTGACAGTACGAGAATAGACTGGTTAAGTCATACAGCTTTATCCCATTGCTATCTATCCAGTTGTATCCAGACCCACCACTAGAGGGCAACCCATTAAATCATAATCCTAGCCATGGATGGCGCTTGATCCATTCACACCCCGTATCAAATTGGAAGGTGATCGTGTGTTTAAAGGAGGTGGAGTTAGGCTCAGGAGATCTGAGTTTAGTTCCCAGCCCCGCCACAGGCTCCCTGCATGACCTTGGAAAAATCATTTAGGCCCTGATTCAGGAAAGGCAGCTCAGGTTATGCTTCAGTTCATTCCTCTTCAAGAAGGCACGTAAGCATGTGCTTAACTTTAAGCACACGAGGGATAGACTCAAGGATGTGCTGAGGTGTGTAGCCTGATCAATGATTATAATTACAGAATTATTTATTGGAGTGCAGCATGCACTTGTCGCCGATGACAGGTTCCTTTTCGGGCGGCTACTTAGAGTTAATTGAGAAGATAAAATTTGGTGAAGCACACACAGAAACTTTATGGTCTTATAGTTAATTCAGACAAATATAATTGAAATCTTAAAAAAAAATCAATATCCCTAAGAGTGAGATGAGTGCAGTTAAAGTGGTGTTCTGCATTGTTCCTACTTACAATCTTATTTTGTACCTACTTAGAGTCTTGCGTTGTGGAGGCTATTGGAAACAAAGGTGGAAGTAAAAGTAAGTGGAGTCCATCAGAAGGGAAGTCCTGATTCAGTTTATACCATCTGGGGGATTTGATGAACCAGCACAATTAGGAAACTAGACTGGGTCTTTTGTACCCCTTTGTATGTAACTTATTGGCTATACAACCATATCGGATCAATTTCCATAACCATAACCCGATTAATATCTGCCTATTATTCATATGCGGCATTCTGGGTGTTTATAATCATACCCCTAATCATTAATATTAATAACTTGCTTTCATCATTTCTTAATCATTCCTGTGCATCACTGTGGTCTAACTGTCTCATTACTCTCAAGTTACCATATTACAAAAGACCCCCAAGTCCCCTCCAGCTTGGATAACTGGCAGTGTACTGGACATTTTGTGGTTACTTGTTTGTCCTTCCAAATGTGAGTGCAGAATTTGCGACCTGGGGTTATTTTCTTGGGCCTGCAAACTTTTTAGCTAAAATTCAGCCTTTAGCCTGATTACTCCCGCAAGGACTCACCCCAATAAAATAAGTCTTTAACCATTGCAAAGGCTAATAACCCAGTTACGTGTGGTCTCCTATTTGCTACAGCTTTCATAACTTCCTTTATTATTCCTATAATATGCGTAGCAAATCAATTATGTTTAACCCCAAACTATAAACCTTCCAAGATCAGGTCAGGGGGCAATGGGTGCTTGCTTAAATCAGGGCCTTTATCTCTCTGTGCCTCCATTATACACCTTTAAGAAGGGGATAATATTTCCTTTTCCCTGGTCTTTGTCTATTTAGATCGGAAGCTCCTTGGGACAGGGGCTGTCTCTTAGTACATGAAGCATATAACATCACTTGGCCCTGATCTCATTTGGGGCCTCATTGGAAAACTTTAATACACATCATCATAATTTTTTTTCATGCTACGTCATCAGCCAGGGAGTAAAAATCCATGGTCATTGATGGCAGAAATCTTGCCTGTGGGTTACTGATTTCTCTGGTTACTGCCTTGTGGTGCTGGAATTATTATAGGTGCTTGTAGGATTTATCCCTTCTAATCCCCCCTTAGCCAATAGGCTGCTCTGTCTTTCATTGTAAACAAACAAACAAAGCCTTAGAAAGCATAGTCCCGGTTTGCTGATTAGAACCATCCCGCCTGGCCTGGATTCTCGGCCTGAATTCACTCGGCCATCCTCAGGGTCCCATGGGGAATGGGTTATTGACGGACCAGGAGAGGTGGCTTGAAAAGCAGTTTCATTAAGGCAGAGGAGCAGATCAGAATTACCTGAGCTCTCTACACCACCTAGCTGGGGGACGGTTGATTCCAAAGGCACGAATGTGCCCCACCGAGTTTTAAGAGGATGTAAACGAGGTTGTCAAGAGTCTGTTAATGACAAGAGAACAAAGAGCATGGATGCCACAGTATGTTCCTGCTCTGCATTTATTAGCAGCTAAAATATTGTTGCTTCCCAGTGCCGTTGATGTTTGCTGACAGCAGAGACAGTACAGAAATTGGGGACAATTGGAATGCAGGCGAAAGAAAAGGATTTTCCCTATTGCACCACTCCTGAGGGATCCAGAAAAATTAGAGAGGCAAAAAACCCACTTCCTCATTTTTTCCAGGTTGGGGGGCCAGTGTGTGTTGAACTGGCCAGAGAAGGGGGTCAGGACTCCTGCATTCTATTCCAGTCTTTGCTACCAACTCGTTGTACCTTTGCAATAAATTAAACTCTACTTCCTCTTAGTTTATCTAAAGAGACCTGGCTCCCAGTCCCTTTCTCTAAGCACTAGATCACCCCCCCCCCCTCCCAGAACTGGGAAGAGAACCCAGGAGTCCTAGCTTGCTGACATCTGTACAAACCACACTCTTCTGCCACAGATGGGAAAAGAACCCAGGCCTCCTGACTCCAAGCCTCTTCTCTAACCACTAGGCCACAGTCCTATAGATGACGGGAATAAAGATCTTGTAAACAAAGGGTTATTTCTTGCTTTTCTGCCCCAGCTCAGTTAATGCCCAGTGTGTGTATTGTCTTCCGGCGCCTTCTTCAGGCGGTAATTTCTCGCCCAAGCCCTCTCCATGGTGCTGAATGCAGATTCTTAGAGCTGGCTCTCGGCAGCCGTTTCCCAAGTACTGCACTTTCTTTCCTTTTTCTGGTGACCAGGTGCATGGATGAAATGACCTGTTTGCAATCTGTACAGATGGGCAGGCTTCTGGTTGTATATTTCTTTCCCCGCTGCCAATCTGTCTCCAAGGAAGGATAAGACCCCTAAACTGCTCTTGCACAATTTTATGAGATTAGTAAGCATTATGTCCATGCAGGATTGTTCCCTACAGCATCTTCACTTGCTGCTGCAGCTGCATCCTGTCTGGTTTAAAATGTATCTTTCCGTGCTTCCCATGTCAGATCACTGCACCATCGAGTGTGTATCACTGTTAGGAAGTTTATCCCAATGTTCAGCCTAGATTATTCTGTGCTTAATTTTACCCCATTACTCCTGGTTGTACCCTCTTGGAGCAACCGAAACATGAGCAATGTGCACCGGCTTTCCTCGGTGCAACATAATTAGCTCCTTCACAAGCTATCTCCAAAGAGCGATGCAGTCATTATTCTGGGAAGAGGAGAATTCAGCAGCGCGAGCTGGCTCCAGCAATATGATGCATTTCACTTCCGAGAAAGAACAGCAGACAGCCATTGACCACCCATGGTTAGTTTTATCACCGGTCACCCCAGGAGCTTGGAGGCATGCAGTGATGCCAAATGATTGAAGCAAACACCTTTGGGCATCCATTTGTTTCTGGTAATTAAAATAAAGCCACGCAGCTCAGATGCCATGCTCTTCCAAGGAAGCAGATGCATATGCCGTGCCTTCTATGCTTGTAAAGACACGCCATCCAGAGTGTAAACTCAATGGGAATTTACATTGTACCCCAAAGGGTGGGCTACTGGGAAATAAGATTAGTTGGTTCTGTTTGTTTAATCCAAGAGGAAGGAACCAGTCAGTCCACTGATGAGGGGAAACGTGGTCTTGCAATTCAAGCACTAGGGACCCAGGAGATCTGGTTTCATTTCCCAGCACTGCCAGTGTGTGACCTTAGGCAAGTCACTTCCCCTCTTTGCGTCTCAGTTCTCCATCTGGGGATAATGATGCTTCTCTTAGCACGTCTTGTTTGTTTTAAGCAGGGGTCTTCAAAGGTGTCTAAGGACAGTAGGTGCCCACTTCCTATTGACTAATTCCTGAAGGCCCCTTTGGAAGTCCCCTCCTTAGCTTGTAAGCTCTTCAGTGCAGGGACTGTCTCCTTCTACGGGTCCGTGCAACATCTAGCACAATGGGGCCTTGGTCACGTCTGATGTCGGTCGGTACGACCGTACTAAAAATGCACAGTCAGTCAGCCAATTGACTTTGACTGGGAAGGCTTTTGGTTTTGCTTTTAACTAGTACTACTTACTACCTGCATTATGCAGGTAACGAAATAGAGAAAGACCTGAAGAGAAAACTCCAGGTCCCTGGAACCCAGATTTTGAATCCAAATCAGAACTGCAGTTCTGGACTCTTTCCAAATCTTGCAGAAGTTTGGACCTGGCTGAGAACTTTCCAGCTTGCACCTGTCTCTAATAACAATCATACCGTTTGCGTCTGTAGCATCATTCATCTAGGATCTAGGAGTGCTTTGCAAACATGAAGTAATTAAGCCTGCCATCCCCCCTCTAGGGTAGGCATTCTGATACTTTTTTAACAGGTGTGTAAACAGAGGCACAGAGAGCGCGAGTTTTTTCATGTTCAGAGCACTTTGCAAACATTGCCCAGTGAATCCTTAGAGCAGCCCTGGGAGGTATTGATGAGTCCCGTTCAAGGACAAAGCAAAGTCATTGGCAGAACCTGAAAAGGACCTTGAAGCCCGACTTCATGGTCCCCTCCCCCAACTAATGGGCACAGCATTGTCAACCTCAAAATGTTCAAAAAGCATGAGTCAGGCTCACGAAAAATCATGAGATTAGCTTCAAAATCATAAAATTATGTAAAAATAATAGATTTGGGGTTCTTTTCATTTGCCTTCTGCTATTTGACCCTTTAGTGCGCGCTGGGGTCACATTTTGAAGCTTTCTCTACAGTCACAAGGGCTAGAAACTTACTTTATCTTGAAGAGTGATGGCTGAAATCATCACATCCACTTATCTCCAGGAGCTGCAGCTTTAAGTAAAACAATAATTATCATGAGACTCATGACAAAATCATGAGAGTTGGCAACGCCAGGGGCAATATTAGCTCCACCTTTATTCTAGGTTTCTCAGAATCGGAAAGGATTAGATTTAAGTTTAAAAATGTGAAATCCATAATCCAGCTGAGAATAGAGGATATTAATAAACTGCTGGATATGGTGGTAGTTTCTTTTTCAGATATGTCACCTTGGTTTCCCCTTGTTAAATGGACTCATTGGTATGCCAGATATTTAGATAGTTTGCGTAATAACACGCTAAGGAGGGCATTTACAGCTCTCCGCTTTCAATCCATACCGACCGCTTACTTAGAAGGCCAATATACTGGTACTAAGAAATGTAACTGCCTCTGCCCATGTGTCTTAGGGCAGGTGGAAGACCTTCTCCATTATTTATGACATTGTAATCTATATTGCCACTGGAGGTTCAAAATGGCTTGCTGTGTTTTTGTCCCAGATGCCTTTTTCTACAACCTCTCAGAACACAGAATATTTGTTAGGAACTGACAATATATCTGTGATCCGAGCGGTTGCTCTAGTTGCATGGGCAGCCTCTAAAATAAGGAAAAGGCAAGTGGCATGGTAACCATATACACTTTAATGGTCTTTATCCTTTTTAATCTTATTTGTAACTATTTTAACATTTTAGAATTTTAGATTTAGTGTTAAGTTTCATTATCATGTTTTTTGTTTTTTTGCACCTTGGCCTAAGACTACCATTGCTCCTCCTTCCATCATTTGTGGGGCTACAGCTTTGAGATTGGAGATTCATTTGGTTTAGGTTTGCAACAGGAGTCGGAGTTGGGAGAGCAAAATGGTTGTTCGGTATCCTGCCGGATTTATATAGCACACGCTGTTGGCAGATGTGTCATTCTGCTTTGAAACCCCTTTGGAGTTTTGCTTTAACAGCGCCCTATCTAATTTTCCTGTCAGAACAAAAATATTGTTTTAGCTTTGCTAGCGGCCTTCTGCACTGCGCTGATAGTCTGAGACGGCTGGTTAGAATTGTTCGTTCAGTTGGTGAATTTAACTAAATTGGTGTATTTCACGTATCCATAGCACATCATATTGGACCGTTCACAGATGATTTCTGGGTCATGGTGACCCTCGGATGGCTTTGTGTGAGTCTTGTCTCATGATGCTTCCTCTTGGGTATTTAGCTGAAAACACTTTGTCCCAGTTATTTCCTACTGCAGTGTTATGAGCTCCAGGGCCAGAATCCTCAGTCGGTGAAAACTGGGACAGCTCCTTAAATGACTTAAATGGAGATATGTTGATTTACAAGTCCTTTGCGTTATTATTATTATTTACTCCAGCTGAGGATGTGAACCGTGGTTTCCAACTCTTCATGTACCAGTCCAGACAAAAGACCCATGACATTAAAGCTCCATGACAGAAGTTCATGACCAAATGAGATGTCACTTGGACCATCGAGGTCTCTTGGGCTGTGAAGAATGTCCCAAGGACAGGGGTGTATATTGGTCCTTTCTGTCTAATATCTGATTACTCAGCCCACCTTAGTGAATAGTTGCTTACAGAGCAAAGTGCCACTTAGAGATGTGGAATCCAGGACTCCTGGGTTCCTGATCCTGCAAGTATTTATTTGGCACTGTGACCCTTGGACAAGTCACTTCACCTCTCTGAACCTCCATTCACTTAGAAGTAAGCAGGGGTAATAATAATTAATGTCCTTCAGAAGTCTGTTGGGAGCCTTCCATGATATCCATAAAAGGCTTTGAGGTCTTTGGATGAAGTTGCCTACTATAAGAATAAATGCCTATATCTACGCACACTGTACATAGACAGGAAATACCGTGGCCCCATTACCTCAGCTGGGGTAAATCAGCATGGCTCTGTCAAAGTCACTGGAGCTACGCATATTTACCCCAGCTGATGATCTGGCCCCATGTAGTTTTAAAAACCCATTTACCTCCTAAGGAGCATCGGAGCCCTTTTATTAGCCTTTAAGAAGGCAGAGTTGCATCAAGTTTGGGCAGTGCTAATTATATTTTCTGCCGAGTTCTACTTACACTGTTAATTATTAATTAATCTCGCTCTCTGTTTTTAGCAATTACCTGCCCTGAATCACCTTGCTGCTGTAACTTCCTGGTCCAGTGCCAGCTCACATTGCTGAAATGCTCTGAAGCAGTTTAAGATATTAATATGAATGTAATTCTACTTCTATTGCTTGCCCCAGAGCCACGTGGGGCCCCCAGGGGCTGCAGGAGCGCATTGGCCCCTTCCAGGAGCGGCGTGGGGCCGGGGCCACCCGAAGTAAGTGCCACTCCCTTCAATGGGCAGGTTCTGAATAGCTCTTCCACCACCCAACCTGCAGCCTCCCAGAGCCGGTCCCCCATGCCCCCTCCTGCACCCCATACCCCCTCCTGGAACCAGCACCCATACCTCCTCCTGCACCCCAAGCAATATTACCAATAACAGGAATATTACCATATCAGCCAACAAAGAACTCAGAGTGTTCAACCATCTGTGGCGGGTTGATGGGACCAGGAAGGCATTCTCCTCCACAGTGTACTCAGGGTGGAGGGTTGGTTTCCTTTCTCTGAAGCATCAGAGATAGCCATGGTTGGAGATGTGACATTGGGAGGGGTGGGCCAGTGCTCTGAAGTGGCACTGAGCGTTTTCTCTCTCTCAGGGGTTTGACTGGCTGGTTCTTGCTCACATGCTCACTGATTGCTATATGTGGAGTGGGGAAGGAATGTTCCCCCAGGTCAGACTGGAAGTCATCTTGGGTTTTTTTGCCTTCCTCTGCAGCATCGGGGTGCAGGTCACTTGCCAGTGTATATCTCACTTAATTATTTCCCTGACAATGCAGAGGCCTCAGAAACTGGTGCACCTCAGTCCCTCCTATTCTCTGTCTGTGGCACATCATGGTCTAGTCTCCTGTGGGCTGTAAGACTTGGTCTAATTTTGGTTGCTGGGTTTAGCAAGCAGGTGCTGGGTGGAGTTAGTGGCCTGTGCTCTACAGGGGGTCAGACTAGGGGATCTGGGTTCCCTTCTGGGTTTAACCTCTATGATTCTACATGCAGTGGTGAATTAAACGCATTTCTGCACAGGGCATGCCCATTTGCACACACAGGTGCACTTTTGGCACCAATTGCACACCAATGATCTTTGAAGTTCACAGAAATTAGGACTGGACAGGACCTTGATAGGTCATTTAGTCCTGTCCTCTGTCGAATCCTCAGCTTAGTTCTCGTTGGTCTGCATGGAGCTCTGCCAGTTTGCTCTAGATAAAGGTCGACTTCTACATTTTAAAAAGGGTTAAGCAGCCAAAGCAATAATTTTTGGAGGGCTGGGGGCCAGCGTGATGAAGGAGATCAGAACATTTCCACGCGTTTATGGGCACTCTGGCACAAGACTTGGGGTCGTGCGTGAGACCAGGAAGTGAAAGTGACCAATGAGAGAGGAAGGATGGGATAAAATCGTGTCCCAGTTCTGGTTTCTAGACTATCGAGCTGGATCACAGAACTGATTTTTAGCCAGGTCTGCGAGTACTTTTAGCTCGTAGCTTCTCGGGGCTGGAGCCTCACTACAGCATCCTTCTCTCCTCCCCGTGTGGAGCACTAGTCCTAAGTCACACGAGCCCAACGTTACAGTCTGTGCCCCCGGCAGACGCTCTCTCTGACTTTTCAAAGGGATTCTGGCTCCGAGCTGGAAACGGTACTGACGGCTGACCCGATCTCTTACATCCAGCTCTGCTCTGGGGCTGCTTGTCTGATAGTCATCACCAGAGAGCTGGCTGCTCACGGCGCCGACCTGGGTCCTATATGGGCTGGTTTGTCTAAATGCTCATATCTCATCCCCCAGCTATATGGGTGGCATTGCGCCCGCTCGCGAGGTTGTCTGCTGGTTCCAACCTTTCCTAAGTGCCAGTCAAAGACAGGTTTATAAAAAGAACCCCCAACGTTTTAAGGGGCAAAAGTGGGATAGGTGCTACTCCCCTGAGGGTGGGGCATAGACCAGGGAGCACAGTTGCTAACTTTCATGCAGCAAATAAACACCCCGACTGGGTGGCTGGGAAATGGCAGAAAATCCTCTGAGCACCAAGCCACACCATATTAGGCCCTGTATGTTGCACCCCGGAGAATCGTATCTGTTATAACTTGCAGTTCGTACGCCATCAAAACATGCTTTTTCCTGGGTGGCTATGCTGAGTTGGAGAAGTACTGCAGGGCTGAACTGCCCTCTTGGCCCTAGAGAAGATACCTCTCCTAAGGGAGGGCTGAGATACCTAGGGCCTGATCTTCTGCCGCTGAGTTTCGATAGGTAGGATAGAGGCCGTGGTGGGGAGACCACGTGTAGGACTCTAGCGTGGCTGCTGTCTGAGCGTCACCTGTTCCGTGCAGAACTTCAGCAACCAGAGCTGTTGAGCCTTCCCCTTTCACCAGTGACAAATTCCCGCATATGCCAGAAGGAGAAGAAGAGAAAAATGGAGCCAGATTTGAGACTCGGAGCCAAGTTTTCTGCAGGCGTAGTTTGGAGTGAGTGCAGCTGCACCGATGTAGGCCAGTATAGAGTTTGACCGGCTCTATTGCCAAACTGAGCTGCCTGGGCATTAACCCATATCTTGACGCTGTTTGAAACGCACCATGCAAACCTGAGGCCATGAAGTCTGTAAGGAGGAATCATGTTCTCTACTGCTGAGCCAGCCCGCAGGTCAGCTGCTGACACCACGAGCTCCAAAAAAGGCCCTTTTTGTTTGCCAGCACTTGAGCGAATCAGCCCATGGCTGCCTGATAGCTGATGGTCAGGAGACGCGATGCCGTCTTCCTAAGCTCGTTGCCTGCAAGGTCCCCCTCTCGCATGGCACAACATGTCACGTAACGAATAGGAGGAGCGGGGAGGAAAAAGCCCCCACACATCAGCACAGACCATGCCTAATACACGCCAGGCTAGTCCGCTTCCTCATTAAGTTCCTTTTGCTTCTCACGTGACAATTATTCACACCAGGACGTTGCCCCAGAGCCATCCCTCTTAGCCACCCAGGAAAAAAAGCATCTCATTTGTGCAGGTCAGATCTTCCCAGCCAACTGTGCCGCTTGCATCCGCAGCTTCATTTGTGTGCTCAGGCATGTCTGAGACATAGGTTTCCAGGCACAAGATAAAACCCTGCCAGGCAGGCTTTTCTTCCGCCTTCCAATGGCTGCTTCCCCACCGCTTGGCTACTTGTCAGTTGGGCGGACGAACAAATGTCCGCGCAGCTGGTTGCAATGAGAGACAGTTATAGAAGAGAGCAAGGCTAAGGGTCCTTCCCGGCGACAGCCGGACACAGCTGTGCTTGTCAGATGTGGTGTGTGCCCCAGACCCCTATCAGCCTCGTGCAATTGGGTTAAAGGGCACGCTCCTCAGCTCGAGGAAATTGGCATAGCTCCATTGAAGATCAGGGTCCAGCCCGAGATGCTGATTCCATCCTGTGTTCCCTCAAGAATAACATCAAGCAGCTGAAGGGGCCCTGGCTGAAGCTAATCAGCTGTTTGCTGTTCTGTTGCAATAAGCAGGGAGGTGGCTCACGGCTCCCCAGTTCTGAATTGGATGCAGCGAGGAGAATGTTTTTCCAGGAGCGAGGATTCAGAAGGGCATTGTCAGGGACCAGCCGAGGGTCTGTATCCTAGGACAGTCCTTTGGGTCTCAAAAACACACCAAGGGCTTGTGCTATTCCCAGCATCTCAACAGCATGGTGGGAAAACGGCTGTGCTTGGGCATTTGTCCCTAGAAAACCATGCCTTTGTTGGGAGATGTTTCTGTGAACAAAGCTTTGTTTGCAGACGGAGACAGGGGCACAGCTGCGTGTGCAGATCCACATTTTCATGCGTGCTTGTTCCAGAAGTTCTCGCGTTCTCGTCTTCACAGCTGTTTGCAGGTTTGGGAATCATCCAGTCAGAGAACTGAGCCGTTACCGTGCTCCAGATTTGTTAACGATATTTAGGCGTTGCTGTGCTCAGCATTGCAACGCCTAACAGATTCAGGAGCCTGTGTCTCATTTTCAAAAGGGATTTAGGCACTTAGGAGACAAAATCCTATAGAAATCTGGGCCCATGTGCCTTAGGCAACCCGTCACACAGTGCCAAGTATGAAGATCAAATACTTAAAGCAAGATACATGGGAAATATTTGGAACTAAGACTGTGAATTGGACTCCATGACCACCCAGAACAGGTCTTGGATCTAAGCCTGTAGGAATAAATGTCTGCTTCCTGCTCTCTTACAGAGCAGGTGGGTGAGGTGGGGTCTGGCCGAGCCTTGGCTCCACCCCCGTGTACCAGACAGTTCAGCTAAGCCAGTGCAGGGACTGTTACAATTTTACTACTTGTGTAGTCAAGCAGCAAATTAGGAGCAAAGGCCTGGCAGAGGGGTCCCTGCTGGGGCTAGTCCTTGGTTAATGACACTTACACACTTAACAGGTACAATCTAGCCCTTAGTGAGCAACCCATAGGCTCAGGGCCGGCTCCAGGCACCGGCCCACCAAGCTTGTGCTTGGGGCGGCACCTGGAGGGGGGCGGTGCGGTGCTCCGGCTCCGGCCGCCAGGGAGAGCGGGGCCGCAGCGGGCTCGCCGCCCTCCCCCGGCGCTCTGGCCACCAGGGAGAGCGGGGCTGCGACTGGACTCACCGCCCTCCCCGCCCTCCTCCCGGGGCTCCGGCCGGTTGGGGAGAGCGGCCCGCGGCCGGGCTCGGCGCCCTCCCCTGCCGCGCTGGTGGGGAGGGGCAATGGGAGGCTTTTTTGCCTGGGGAGGCAAAAAGCCAGAGCCGGCCCTGCATAGGCTGAGGCATCTTTGTATCAGCCATGTGCTGAGTATCTTTGAACACAGTCTTCAGAGAAGCCTGGTCTCCACTCCTTTTCCAGTTAAAAAAACCCATACCAATCCTAGGCTGAAATCGCAGAATAGATTCACTCAGAATCGTTCACCCAGCTTTTTCTGCCCCACGTGAAAGGGGGCTAACCTGTCAGGCGAAGATCCTGGTCCCACTGAAGTCCATGGGAATCTCGGAATGGACTTCAGTGATGCCAGGAATTTAGCCCCTCTGGTCTATCTGGCCTGTTTGAAGGGAGTGGCTTTTCTGCAGTTAATCGCTGCCGTTCCTGCAAGGTAGGTTGAATTTAGGGTTCCTGGCTTACAGCAACGTTACTCAGGTGTACTCTCCCCCTCCCCTCCTTCCCGCAGTGGGGAACACTGCTATGCCAACCCCAAACCACAATCTCGCAATCATCCATCACCCACCTGCAGCCTTCGAGCAATCTCCAGCATGCCAGGAGAAGCCTTTTACTGCAAAGCAGACGAAGCAGCTGCTGCCCAGCAGGCTGGGAAATAGATGCCCTGGCACCATCCAATTGCTTGGCTGGGCCAAGGCTGCTCTGAGCGCTCTGGAACCAGCCTCGCTTTTATGATGCCATTGTGGAAGGGGATGGCCGTGACTCCGGACTCGGTAATGCCTGGAATCAGCCAGCTGACTTAAATGCAATTGCATGATTGTGCCCCGTTGATGCTTCTCTCTTGTCTTTGTCACTCGAGGGACATCCTCAAGTCACATGGGTCCAAGTGGTTTAGGACAGTCGCGTGGCTGTTGCACCAGATGGGGAGATCATCTCCTGAATCTGAGCACTATAGGGAATGCAGTGGGCATTGGAACAGAGGGGCTTGCCCGTGGCCTCTTGACAAGTGAGGGACCTCCTGGGGCATCTGTTTGAAAGCATCAGTGACATGACTTAGCAGGCCAAGCCCTCAGCGTGTCTAATTTGGGCATTTACTTTTGGTTTCCTGTTGTTTCCCAACTCCCTCTTTGCCTTCTCTGCAACAGGAATGAAATGGGATGAGTAGACATGGGTCAGAGCCAGATGTGTTAGTCCCTGGGGGATGGAGCCAGCTGTGAAGGGCACTTACTGTTTATGGTCTCCAGAATCCCCATCTGAGGCTGGTGACTGCTTGGCGGATTAACGTCCAAGATTTAGCCCCACACCTCTGACGGCTCAGCAAGAACCGCTCTCATCCAGGGGGGGCTTATGAAATAAACTCAGTACAAAGATGAAAACTTGGTCTTGTGGTTAAGGCATGGAACTGGGACCCAGGAAATCTGAGTCCAATTCCCACCTCTGATACAGGCTCACTGTATGACCCTGGATAAGACCCGTACTCTCTCTCTAGCCCAGTTTCCCATCTGTAAACTGGAACTAATCACTCTTGTGTGACTAAATTTGTCAGCACAGGGCCTGAAGCTTGCTACGTGTGTGTGTATATTGCACTTACCACGATGGGGCCCCAAGCTTGGTTGGAGCATCGAGGTGTCAGTGAGAACTAATAGCAGTTTTCAGGATTATGAGTTTTATTGTTCCTTTGTACATGGCATGATTAACCCCACAGCACCGACTGACCCCCCCCCCCCCCCCAAAGCTCTATCCCATCTAGTGCTGGGCTCAGTGCAAAACCTGGGGACAGTTTCTAGGTGCCTCAGCTGCTTGACTGGCTCTTCCAGAGTCCTGGTGGAGAATGTGGAAGGCAAATGTCCCAAGGCACTTCTACAACCAGTGACCACCAAAGTCAGCCATTGAAACTTCAGGTGATGAAAAGTTGCTGTGACTCCAGGATTTTGTGATAGCTCTGAGGTGGCGGATCCCTGTGCATTTACCCAACCTTGCTCCAGTAAATGCCAAAGGTGTCGGTGTGAGTTGAAGAAAGGCTGAGAACAGAGACGGACACCTCTGCTTTCATTCCACCTTCTCCTCCACCCTGAGCTTCACGTCGGAGAAGCATGGGCACTCCACCACCACCTGTTGTCTGGGCTCCAAGTGCTAACCAGCCACGTGTCCTGGTCAGCGATGTCCAGCGTGAAATGGGTTAAAAGCAGCCAGGAGAGGAGACGTTTTACCTCTGCCGAAGCACTGGCACATAGTACGGGTCTGTTCTTTTCCAAAGACAGCCACGCAAACTGATATAATTTGAACAGATACGTTCTGTGCCCGTGAGGCTTACACTAGGCTTAACGGCTGAGTTTGATGGTAAACCGATATGACAATGCATATGTTTAAAAACTATTAAGAAGTTAGTAAAGATTTACTGCCAGCCAAAAAATAAAATTCAGGAGGAAGAGGATGAAAGTGATTGCAAAGTCTAGGCTTGTGAGGGGACTGTGGTTGGAGGAATTATCGGCATTTGTAGCTTGTCAATAAGCTGGAAAGGGGCAGATCGGGCTTTCTCGGGTGTATCTATCTGTCAGCTGAAATAGACATTAATGGTAAGCTGAGTCCCAGAAGAACTCTGTTCATGGAGCCATGAGGAGGTGAGCGAAACCCACAAGAGAAAAGGGAAAATCGTGTTTGAGGTAGGAAGACATAATCACCTCGACTCAGTGAAGACAATAAAAAGAAGAACACAGCAGAAAAGAGTATCGGGGGTAGCCGTATTAGTCTGTATCTACAAAAACAACAAGGAGTCTGGTGGCACCTTAAAGACTAACAGATTTATTTGGACATAAGCTTTCGTGGGTAAAAAAAAATCAGAAGAAGTGAGGTTTTTACCCACAAAACCTTATGCCCAAATAAATCTGTTAGTCTTTAAGGTGCCACCAGACTCCTTGTTGTTTTAGCGGAAAAGAGGCAGAAAGAGAGAGAGAGATCCAGATTTTCAACCTTAGCTTTGAATGATCTTTTCTTAACTTCAATTCACACCTGTTGGGTCTGATTCTGAGATCATCACTGGGGTAAATCAGCAAGACAGGAGGAATGACGTCCATAGCTTCATAGCTTGCTCTCAAGTCTAGGTGCCTAGAAGAAGTTAGAATACGTGGGTGCAGAATTGGACCCTGTATTACAAGTGGAGCTGGTAACTTTGTTTACTATTAAAGTTGCAGACTCTTCCCATTATTATAAAACCCTGTTTTCAATTGCTTCTATGTTTGCCAAACTTTAAACATGGAAACATTAGGATGTGATCATGTCATTAAAGACTGCCTCCTAATGCATATGCTCAAGAGGGCCAAATGAAGGTTGCACAGGCAACCTTAATTCTGGCATTTCCTAGCTTTTAAGTGCAACCTTAAGGTTCTGTTAACATAGTTTTCAGTGTAACTGTCACTGAAATTGACTTTTTAAATGAACTTCCTTTGTTATAGCATCCAAATATCCAGGGCTAGTTCCTTATCTGGTGTAAATCAGTAGAGCACCATTGAAATCAATGGGATGATGCTGATTTATATCTGGCCCTTTTAAGAAAACAAGAATAAATCACTACCTATAGTGTGTGTTAATGTCTTCCGAATGCTGTGCTCATCTGATCATCCATCATTGTCTTTCCCTACATGTGTGTTGTTATTGACTGGATCAAGCACTTTTGAACCTCACCCATTGCTAATGTTTACTGCCGTACACTCAGAGGGCAAAATGCTGTTCTCAGCTATGTGCTGGTGCTATCATGCTCCTATTGGATTGCAATGTTGTGGTTGACAGTTTTCATACTACAGTAGCAGCTGAAGCCTCCAGCATGCGCAGTACAAACTCTTAGTAAGAGACAGTGCCCCCCCCCAAAAAAGAGTTCACCATTTAGTTAGAGAAGGCAGACAATCGAGCATTATTCATCCCATTTTACAGATGGGGAAACCGAGGCACAGATAATACAATTTTCAAAAGCACCTAGGGGACAAGGGCGCCAAAGTTCCATTTCCTAATCGCCTGCTACTTTTCAAAATGGGACTTAAGCTCCTTAGTTCCTTAGGCACTGTTGAAAATTTTACCCAAGCGAGATTAAGTGACTTGCCCAGTGTCTGAGAACGATCAGTTGCAGAGCCATGAAGTGACCCCAGATCTCATGGGAATCCCATTCTTGGGCCTTAGCCACTGTCTCAGCCTTCTCCTTTGGCTGGCTTTCCTCTCAAAGGATCCTAACCTGCTTTCCACATTTACAAAAATCCCTCGGGGTACGTCTACATTACACTGTAAACTTGGGTCTGTAGGACCCATACTTGTGGACTTGGTGTTTCGAAACCGGAGCTTGAGCATCCACGCAGAATAGTAAGCCCAGGCTTACAATTGCTGGCCCAGGTCTCACAGCCATGCTAACACCTCCCTATTGCATTACACAGACTTTCTGACTTATACCCCTGGCTGGGTTTTTAACCCCACAGCCCGGGTCTAGCAAGCCTAAGTCCGTTGACGTGGGTTTTGAGATTTGGCGCCATGGTTTTGTTTGGCTTTTTTTTTTTTTTTTTTTTTTTGCAGTGTAGACATATCCTTAGAGGCCCTGGCAAACTACTGGGGGTCTCCTGTCTGGGCCGATCTTGCCAACAGGAGACAAAGGCAGCTTTGCAATTTTGCTTTGCTAGATCTCTTTCATGAATGCCTCCCCCCAAGGTACTGCAGAGCCTGCAGACCCCATCGCCAAGAAATTCCGATTTTCCTCTTATATAACAATGTAAATGTAATAATTTCATCTCCCGCTCTGACTGTTACCCAATCGAAGTTTAGTAAAGGAATGGGCCATTAGAGAATTTGCTATGGCAGCTGCTGGCAAGGTTTAATATGAAGTTTGGTTTATTGTCAGATTACTATTAATAACATTTCTGATTAGGGACTAACTTTTCTCTGAGCTGTATAAATGTCACGGAGAGATTGTTTGGGGAAAAGGAAATGTGCTATCTCCTCCCCAACCTCAACCTGTGTGTCACAGGCACTTCCACATGTTACAATCTTCCCATTGTTTTTCATCCTATTGTAGAAGTGCTGCAGCGGTGACTAATTCTTGCATAAATCATTGCCATGACAACACCTGTACCATACGGCCAAGTGGAGCTGAAGCGGTGAGATTCCTTTGGCTCAGCCAAGGGGCTAGAGTGACACAGATTCAGGTTAAGTAACTGTGCTAGGCTTTTTCTTGCTATGAAAAAAGAGGTGATAAGCAACGTCGTTTCATTTTTTCAAGAATCTTTCTTTCTTTCTTCCTTGAATGGCACTTGCCCACTACCTCAAGAGTAAAATAAAGGCCCAGTGCCTACATCACAAACCTCTTTAAAGTAGATGCAGATACCAAATGCATCCAAGCAGTCTCACGTGTTGATTATTGTGCTCCCAGCCAATCTGGCCCTTCCTTTATAGATCCTTCCATGTGTTTGGGTTGAGAGACTCCATCTTTTTTGACAGGTTTCAGAGTAGCAGCCGTGTTAGTCTCTATCCGCAAAAAGAAGAACAGGATTACTTGTGGCACCTTAGAGACTAACAAATTTATTAGAGCATAAGCTTTCGTGGACTACAGCCCACTTCTTCGGATGCATTATGCAAGGCACTGCATTTAGCCGTATGGAGTGGAAATCCATCTTTTTTGAGAATGGTCATGCTGTTTGCCCTGGGACACTGCTTTTCTTTTTGACATTCTTCATTCATTCTTTAGTTGTGTGTTGTTCTTCCTTTTCACACCCATGAAGAGCTAACATGCTAGCTCTCAGCTTTATTGGCAACCAGGAGCCCAAGGCCCCGATCCTGCAATTTGAGCCCACTCCTACAGCCGATCTGCTTAGGTTATGGGCAAGGACAGCATTCTTGGTGCTGCCTGCATAGAAGACACAGTCTAGCTGCATTCAGCGGCATAATCCCTGGTAAACGTGTTTTAGGTGGGAAAAGCCCTGCTAGATGTTCAGATCTCCCACTGAGCCTGATAGTTTTAGAAAGAGAGCTCCACAAGGGACTTCTCCTTAGTGTTATTCATACTGCAGTAGTACCCAGAAGCTCCAGTCGGGGGCGGGGCTCCATTGTTCTGGGTGCTGTACTCCTCAGCTATACTGATTGACATGGTCCTCCCCAGAGTGATTCATCAGAGGTGTGGGTTTACACCAGGGACGGATTTGACCCAACTGGTACAAAAATAAGTGGCTGTGACTTTCCAAATGGCTAGTGATTTCAGGTGCCCAATTTAGAGATGGTTAATGGGCTGATTTTCAGTAAGTTCTGAGCACTTGCTCTATGAAAACCAGGCTTCTTTAAGGTGTATCAAGTTGGTCACCTACAAATTGATGCTCTCAAAAACACTAGTTGCTTTTGAAAATCTTGAGCAATGGATTTTTTTTTGTTTCAGGGTTATGTTTTTTTCCCTAGAGGAGAAATTCTTATTTCAGTAAAAATGCAAGGGGCTCTGGTTTTATATTCTTCTATTTAAATCAAATTGGTAACCAGTAAATACATCCCACAGGACTTTCTTTTCTTTTTCTTCTCTTTGTATTTCACCGTATGTCACTTAACTTCTCTGTGACTCCATTTCTCAGTCTGGAAAATGGGGTTAAAGATACTCATTTACCACACAGCGGGGCAGAGGCTTAATTAATTAGGGCTGATTTTTTGAAAAGTTCTCAGCTGGGCCTCAATCATTTGCGGGTGCATAATTGGAGTCCATTTTAAAAATGAGGCCCATAATGTTTGGGTGATGCAAAGGGACCATGAGATAAAAGGGGCTAAAGACAGACATAGAATTGTTTTACATACCGGTCTAGATCCTCAGTTGCTCTAAATAGGAGTAGCTATCTTGGGGAGGCAATGTGACCTAGGGACTACTAGGTCACTAGATTAGGACTCAGGAGACCTGGGTTCTGTTTCTGGCTCTGCTACTGACCTATGGTATGACTCTTGGCAAGTCACTTCACTTCTTGTCCCCCTCTGACCTTTTGCGAGTTTCTGTTGTAAGTTCATTGGGGCAGAGGCTATCTAGTACCACGTGTTTGTAGAGCACCTAGTGTACGGGGTCCCTGACCTTGGTTGGGGTCTGTATATTCGACTGTGATACACATAGTAGTGAATGGAGCTAAGCTGCTGTACGGTATCTGAGGACCTGGCCCACTGTGTCTGAGCCAAATGTACAGCATCCGTGATAAAACACTGATTCCGCTCCGCCTGCAAATGCACGGACAAAGCCGGGTATCATGTGGTGTGTTCAATTAGGGTCTGACTCTGTCCTTGTTGTAATGTGATCAATAGTATTTTAGGGCCGGGAGATCCTGTTTTGACTTTTAAACTGAGTGGATTTGATACACGAGTCACCAGCTGAGCCATAAATGTGAAGCACGGGGATGTGCTTTTCACAGACTAACATCTGTTATGAAAACCAGAAAGCTAGATTGAGTTTAATGGCAAAATATATCAGCCTCCCTCCCCCCCCCGCTCTCCCCGGCCCAAACTACTAACTGCTCTCAGTTTTGATTTTTAGAAAGGAGAAGGTGACGGGGGGAGAAGCTGACCAGAGAGGTTACTGATTATTGTAGAATCATAGACTATCAGGGTTGGAAGGGACCTCAGGAGGTCATCTGGTCCAAGCCCCTGCTCAAAGCAGGACTATCCCCAACTAAATCATCCCAGCCAGGGCTTTGTCAAGCCCGACCTTAAGAACCTCTAAGGAAGGAGATTCCACCACCTCCCTAGGGAACCCATTCCAGTGATCATTAGCTATATTCCTGTAGCGTAGCAAAGCCTACTGTCTCCTACTAAGATTATACCAACGTCTTACTCTGAGCAGCTTTCATCCAAAGTTCTTGACAGACAACTCTGGATGAAAAATTCAGTGGCCTCTTTAATGACCACAAATGGCCTGTCTATGTCTCTCTCTCTCTCGGTTTCAGCCATCCCCATTGTATCTGAGATCTTCCATAGTATCTGGGCATCTCCCAGCGACCTCAGTTTTAGATCTAGTTTGAAAGACGGCGCTTCTGGTTGCACGGCACCTCCTAACAACATTCTCGGTCCTAGGGCAGAAGGGTGAAGAAATAAAACGATGCCACCTATTGGATCACCGTCATCACTTCCTTCAGTGTTCTGGCTTTTCTTTGGAGCGCTCCTGTCTGGGGGCTGACCAGGGCTAGCCACGTTTTATACGCGGGGGTTGATTCTCCACTCCACTGCACCTCCTCTGGTCACTGACACCTGGGCACAGTGGTTGCAGAAAACTGCCATTCTGGCTTTCACACCTGGCTGTAACGGACTCCACAAGCTGTATGGCAGTTGAGTAACCAATCACTGGGGCCGGATCCTTAGCATAGCGCCACTGAAACGCTAGGCCACTTTACCCCAGCTGGGGATCTGGTCCATGGTGTTCAGATTTACCTTTTTATAGTTGTTCCTGAGCTAAGTTTGAACTGTAAATTCCATTCAGATCCAGAGGCTGGGTTCCCAGTGTTTGTTCAGACTCCACTGTAAAAAAAAAAACTAGGGGCAACAGTTCCATTTGCTGCTGGCTATAGGCTCTCAGCAACGTGCCCTCCGGGAAGGAGAATGGGTGCGTCCCAACAGGCCTGGCTGAAAACAGACCTCTCGTTGCCGAGCAAGCGCGGACTAAAAATATTGACTTTTCTCCCTTCTTTCTTTCACTCCAAAGGCTGCATTCCCAAAAGAATGAAGGGCTAGACTGTCCCCTGGGCTGAGTGTTCATGTGGGGGTCCCCAGGGAAGCAAGACACCCCTTAACCTCAAAGAAGTGCCCCTCTGATCCAGGGGTGCAGGAGGAAATGAGCGTTGGGAGTCTTTCACTCCCCTCCTTCCTCAAGCAAGGGGGTGGGGAGTAGAGCTGGGGATTATTTTTCCCCATTAAAAATAATGAATGATTTTTGGGGGGGGAAGCGGGGGGGGGGGGGGGCGATGTTTCAGAACATAACCAAGTAATCAAAAGGAAAAATGCCATTTGAAATTAAGCAAACAACTTTTGTCCCCATTTGAAAAATGTCCCCAAAAATATTGCATTTTTATGATGGGAAGATTTTTTGGTTGGAAAATTCATTTCAAGTCGCTTTGGGGGGGTCAGTGGGTGGAGAGTGGGCGGAGCCATGCCTCCGCTCAGGCCATGCACCGGCTGTCACTAGAGTGTTCCAGAAAAGACAGGTCTATACATAAGTAAATAGTTAGTTCATAGATAAGGCGCCAGCAGATGGCACTCAAGAATATGCATCATTGCTCTTGGGTTTTCTAGGCCCCCAGTAAAACTTCTGGTTCTTGAGCACTGCAAAAGGCTTCAGCGGGATGGCTCTTTACATACAGCTCTTAACTTCGGTCACTGCAAGTGAGCCACAGTAGGACGGTGTCATAATGTGCTGATGGTCGATGTCAAGGAGGAAATAGGGGATGAATTGTGACTCTTTGGGTGATGAGGCTTCCTGTGGCTATTCCTGGTGTGGTGCAACTTATACCTCATCCCCTGAAACAAAAGGCACAACTCAACCCTCAGAGTCTTCGTTTCCCTCTTCTTCCCTTTTCTCTACCTCTCCTTCCTTCCTCGATTCTTATCTCAGTTACACCAATGCAGTATTGCTAGCTCCAAGTGCTCCAGAATCATTAATCAGATACCCCCAAAATCATGAGCTTGGCTTTCAATTTTTTTTTTTTAATTTAGGGTTTGTTATATTTGCCTTCTGGATTTTGTGCCTCTGGGGAGGGGAATGTGTTACATTTCCTAGATTTCCTTCGCATCCACTATGGCTAGAAAGAGAGCTTTCCTTTTTAATAAAGCAAGATTCTCACATAACCCCATGACTCCAGGAGCTGGGGTTTTAAGAAGAAAACTCTGAGATTTGCAATAAAATGGTGAGAGCTGGCAACACTGCCACTGCCACTCCAAAGTGACTCCATTATTTCAGAGGAGTGTACTCCCGATTTATGTCAGTGTATCTGAGAGTGGAGTCTCTCTCTGTCTCCTGAGTGTCACTGCTTGTTAAAGACTGCCAGGCTCCTGGTGACATTTTCACATCCTGACTTTTCATCTCTTTATGCTTTAAGAGCTTGTCTCCAGACCTCCAAGTCTTTCCCTTTGTCTCATTTCCAGCACAAGAAGAGCAGAGTCAGAACACCCCATCAAGTCCCTTATAGCAAGAATTACAGCATGAAAGAGGGAGTTCCTCACCCCAACAAAATCCACCCTAACCCCCTGCCTCAGCTGCTAAAGGACTGAGAGCGCGTATTGCTGCACTGGCATTTGTAGAGAGTTGCGGACACTGGATTGAATTTTACTAGGACTGCAAATGAAGTCTCGGGTGTCAGCGGCTGATCAAGATGAAGCTTTTTCTCCCCATGCTCTCGCACTTCCCAGATGATCAATATTCAGATTCACCCAGGGCCTCATTTGAGAGGAGAAAAAACACCCTCCATAGATGGCAGAATGCTCCAACCTGTATAATTTTATTCAGGGCTGGCAGCCTGATTTGCGAGTGTCTGACTCATGGAATAAATCCCTGATTGCTGCCTAGGATTTATGGACAAAAAGTGTGTGTGCGTGCATGCGCTTGGATTTGAGTGAGTGTGTTTGCAGGCATATGAGTTTTTAAATGAGTGTGTGTGTAGTGTGTGAGGTGCATTTGCTCGTGTGTGTGTTAGTGTCTCTGGATGTAAGTTAATATGACAAATCTGTGTTGCTGGGTACGTGCATTTGTAATTGAGTGTGTGTTTGCCTCTGTGTGTGTGAATTTGTATTTGAGTGGGAATGTATGTGAGTGTCTTTGTGTGCCTCAGTCCATGTGTCTGATGCCATACAGAATATAGACTAGAGAAAAAGAAACAATATAATCAGTTTTGATCAACTTTCAGCAGAAAAGGACAGTCGCAGAGCTCTCCAAAGCCATTTGTAATATTTTGCACTTCTAGCCTCTTTCATCTAAGGAGCTCAAATTGTTCTGCAAGCGGTAATGGTCCATGAGGAGGGCCGTGTTTTTGCTAACTGCTGCCTCTTTTTGACTCATAGACTTGAAGGTCAGAAGGGACCATCATGGTCATCTAGTGTGCTTTTTGTTCCTGTCTTTCTGAGCCGAGTGCATTAGAATGAGGCAGATAAAACATTAAATTTGCACAGGCTAAACTTCAGTGTATTCCCCTTCCCCCGCCTGAGGAGGGACTGTCCAGAGGCGATGGGAAAAGAAGGGATGGTGAATGGGTTTGGAATAATTTTAGAATTCATCCGGTGGTTTTCATGCGGTCAGTGCCTTTAGCAAGGGACCAGAGAGGCACAGATTTGGAAATACCTGCTACTACCTCCAATGTCCATTTCTTTAACAGAGTCCAGTTTTCCATAGTGTGTTGCCCATGGATGAGCTAAAATAAAGAACAAGTATTCTTTTTATGGCCGCAGATCAAAGACTTTGTTGCTCCTACAGGCCGGATGTGTGCGATGAGCTCGGGTGCTTCTAGCATCCCTCCATTCTCCGCCACAAGCTCCCCGGGTGCCTCTCTCCCATCCCCCTTTATTTTAGTTCTCCTTACAACTCCCCCACTCCATCCTTCATGCCAGGGGCTCTGGGTCTTCCCCATTCTCCTCTCCTCCCAAGCCATGGCCTCTAGGTGCAACCTCATTTGCCCCCAAACCTTCTTCCCCTCATGTCTCCCCATGCCGGCATCCCCCATCCTCCCCTCTGCCAAAGTTCTGTGTAACTCCCCACTCCCCCTATGTCAGGGGCTCTGTATGTCCCCCTGTCCCCTTTCCCCTCCCCCCCAATTTTCACAAAAATCAGTACACTTCTGCCCAATGAGGCCTAGAACATTCCCTGGAATATTGGCATTGATCAGATGCAACTGTCAAAAATTATTGCATTACAGCCAGATGGAGAAATGCCACAAGTTGAGTGTAAGGGCCTTGCGTGCTCAGCCAAATAACTAAAGATTAAGGGCCAGTTGAGGAGCTGGCTCAAGGTTTCTTGTATTACCTGTACAGCTCCTGATTCATCCCAATATTCACCACTGGAGGAGATCAGCCCATATGGTGTAATATCCAGGTTAGCGGTAAACGTGTGTGTGGGGGGGGGGGGACACAGCAGGATGGGCCAATTCCTGAGCTGGTGCAAATCTGTGCAGCTCCAGTGAAATCAATTTATGCCAGTTTACACCCGCTGAGGACCTGGCCCCTGATTTTGAAGATTTGCATATGGGACACAATTGCAGTGCCACCTCCAACCTACTGCAAGCCTTGCTTAATTGGTGAGCTGTGGGATGAGCTTTTCCGTCTCTGCTACTATATTCTGCTGCAGTGAAGGTTTCTGTCATTAGTTTTATAGGAAGCTTTCAGTGGCCTCATTTGCTATTCATATACATCTGTTCCATCAGAGCCTGTCATTAATCTCTTGGTAGGTTTAAGGTTTCCCTCTTGCAGTTGCTTCATGGCCAGTCATCAAAGAAACAACTAAATGAATGTGGATATGAAACAAATCGTAGGTGGTAAGGTTACTGGATAATTGCTTTCCTGCTAAAATATATACACTGTGTCTCTCTATCAGTTGAAGGAAAGGCTACAGGGAACATGCTGGCAGTCCCCTCTGACCGTGTTGGAATGTGAAGTTCTGAGACCTAAACCGGCCGGCAATATTTGATTAGTAAAGCCAGGCTGATTTGTTCCCCTGTTTATAAGTATGCGCGCTCCTGCAGCCCCCTGCTCTACTTCTTTGGCAATGATAATTGAGTAGCAAGTGGAGCTAGAACGCAGAGCTAATGAATGGTTTGAATGCTCATTTAGGAACAGCCCCCTGGAGAGGAGTTGGCTTGTACCGAGTGGACTGGCAGTCTGCAGTAAGCACGATGTTAATGAGCTAAGCTGCTGAAAAATGCTTGCTTGGTGGGAATTGTGCCTGGGTGGGGACAGCCTTTGGTACTGACATTCTTTGAACATGATACGGGCTGTTCAGAGACTGGTTGGTCCAAATTCCTTACTTCAGATTTACACAAGTGAATCTAAGAGTAGAGTTACCGAGATTAATGGAGTTTATAGACTTATACGCGCGTAACTGAGACCAGAGTTGCTCTGGATTGAGTTAATATCGATTTACACCAATATAACGGAAAACGGACTTGTTCTAGATTAAATGACGTTACTATAGATTTGCACAAATACAAAATGGTGAATAACTGGCTATGCCGTAATAGTGCAGAAAAGGAATGATAGTGGATGACACATTGACTATGACCCAACTATGTGATGCAACTGAGAAAAAGGCTAATATCATTCTGGAGCGTATTAACAAGTGGCTCCTATGTAAGACACAGGTCATTGCCCCACTCTATTTGATGCTGGTGAGGCCTCAGTTGAAGTGCTGGGTCCAATTTTGGTGCCACACTTTAAGAAAGATGTTCTCAAATTGGAGAGAGTCCAGAGGAGAGCAACTAAACTGATACCAGGCTGAGAAATCCTGACCTATGAGGAATGGTTTAAAAAATACTGGGCATGTTTAGTCTTGAGAAAAGAATATTGAAGGGGTCTAATAACAGTATTCAAATATGTTAAGGGCTGTTACAAAGAGAATGGTGATCAATTGTTCTCCATGTCCACTGGAGGTAGGACTAGAAGTAATCTGCTTAATCTGCAGCAGGGAAGATTTACATTAGATATTAGGAAAAACTTTCTATCTCTAAGGATAATTAAGTTCTGGAGCAGGTTACAGTTGGAGATTGTGGAATCCCCGTCATTGGAGGTTTTTAACAGTTTAGGCATACACCTGTCCAGGATGGTCTGTATATACTTGGTCCTGCCTCAACATGGAGTAATGGAGGAGATAACCTCTTGGGTCCCTTCTAGCCCTGCATTTCTGTGATTTACCCCAGAGTAACTGAGAACAGTGTAACAAGTACACAGGTGCACATGACATTTTGTAACCTAAAGCTATTATTTTAATGAGGTATAAAATGTCTATTAGCCCTACAAGCATACCCTGACCCTTTAACTGAGCGAGTGCATGACAAGATAGCTCACTAATGACTGAATGTTGGTGAGAAGTTGGTGTCCTGAGGGCAGTGACGGATGAGGCCTCATTTGTTCCCTCGCACCAAATCCCCGTATATACCAGACCTCATCCTCTCCGGAATAACTTCTTAGAAGAGAAAACTCTATGCCCATGAAAAAATGTTTGTTATGATGAGTCTTTTGCTTTCCACTTACAATTTTTGTTCTCTACGCGCCCCTTATGTGTCAAAAAGGATGCAGTGGGATATACTTCTAGGAAACAGACTGGGTCAGGTTTACCCTGAGTAACCACAGCTTTTACAGTTATTGTTATGTTTTGAAGCACTCTCCTCATCCTCCTGAAATGGGATGGCTATTAGCCAGGACAGTTGGAGAGCTGCAAATGATCTGCCCAGATTCCAGCAGGTGGGTAGAAAGGTGCTTTTTAAGGCTCTTCCTGAAGGAAGATGGAAATTAAGAAAGATATTTTTGTCATAGGGCCAGATCCTGAGCTGGTGTAATTTGGTCTGGCTCAGTGCTTAATTTGTGCGAGGGATGAACCCCGGCACCTCTAGGCTTGGCAGTTCATAGCCACGGTACCTCTGGGCCTGCCATGTCTGTGATAAAAGTAAAAAAATTGCTGGAGCCCCGGCACC
Organism: Chrysemys picta bellii; assembly: GCF_011386835.1. Classification (NCBI taxonomy): domain Eukaryota; kingdom Metazoa; phylum Chordata; order Testudines; family Emydidae; genus Chrysemys; species Chrysemys picta. The sequence continues at coordinate 15,952,973 of NC_088813.1, forward strand.
TCTTAAATTACAAATTAAGCCCTGGTCTGGTTCCAGTGATGTTAGTGGAGCTTTGCCGATTTACACCAGCTAATGATACGGCCCATAATTGTTAAATCATCATCATCATTTATTTTCTCTCCTTGTTAACATCTCAGAAGAAGCATTCCCAGCACCAAGCAGTCAAAAATTGTGAGGCAGGGTCCAAAAAATCAGTAGATCAGCTTAAATCATGGGGTTTTTAAAAAACAAATGTATTTGCCTTCTGCTTTTTTCAGTCGTTAGGGCTCATATTTCCAAGTGGTTTTTGCAACCACAAGGGCTGGAAACTTACATATTCACATGACTCCAGGAGCTGGGGCTTTCCGATAAACACAAAATACCACGAGAGTTGCCATAAAATAGTGAGAGTTGGTGACACTGGAGAAGCTCAGATCTTTAATGTTTCCTTAACAGTATCTTCTCCCACCACCACCCACACATGCTGCTGTGTTATCGTAATTCGGTTTGTTGTTGTAGGGTTGCTCATGTTGCACTATTTCATTTTTGTAGTATTGTTCAGGAGCATAGTGGCTTGTTAGTGTCATGAGCACTCTTCACTTAAGATTCATTTTTGTTATTGTATGGTTCTTGATGGGAAAACTGGTGTGTTATTTTAGGGTGTTTAGGGATGCACTGGATTATTATCATAGTGTTGTTCAGGAACACATTGTTTTGTTATTGTAGGGTTTCTCATAAGTGCATTCTTGTTTTCATAGGGTTTTTCATGAGTATACTGTTTCATTATTGTAGGGTTGCTTATGAGTGCGTAGGTTTGTTGTTATAGGGTTGCTCAAAAAAGGATGCTGGGCTGTTGGCATTGATTATATTTTTAACTGAAAAAAAAATTGTGTAATCCTCTCATGAGCTTCTGTTACAGGTTCCCCCTCTCTGCTAATTCATATGAGTTGTTACAACTGCTGATTACAGAGGCTTGGCTCTTTAGCTCAAGTTGTAGCTCCCCCCCCACACACACACACCCCTTATTCTTTTAGTTCTGGAGGTCCTGGCTTCAATCCCCAGTGTTCTAGCCAAGATGGTGGCTAAGGCATTTGCATACATTTGCATTTTATGTGGGAAACACATAAAAAAAATCCAAAAAGAGATATAGAGATTTTATGTAAAAGTATAAGAGAGTGTTTTGAGGGGGAAGGCAAGTCAAATGTTGGCTCCTCCAGCCCTTTTAAACTTCCAAGGTGTTAATTTGATTGGTGGAATTCCCTTTTCACAGGCTTTCTCTTTCTCTGTGTAGTTTGCCTCCTGGGACCCTCCTCCTAACTGGTAGTTGTCCGTGGGTTCTGATCCTCCTCCAGTCAGTAAGATGGGTATAATAATTCTTAGGTGTCTCACAGTGGGTATTGCGTCTCTAAATGATTTTTGTTTGGCAGCTGCCTTGAAATTGCCAGATGAAAAGTGTGAGAACATTCTTCCATGCTGTCTTCTCACTAGGGTGACCAGATGTCCCGATTTTATAGGGACAGTCCCGATTTTTGGGTCTTTTTCTTATATAGGCTCCTATTACCCCCCACCCCCATCCCGATTTTTCAAACTTGCTGTCTGGTCACCCTACTTCTCACCTGCCTTGAAACAGGGACTGGAAGTGATCTGACTTCATTTCAACTCTGTACCTGCAGCTGAGATTCTGTTTTGCATCTTGATTCTTCTTTGGTACGTCAGAAGGGATGTCCCTATACTTCCTGTGGCAACAAAAACTGCAGGGGGAGCTGCTACTCAACTTTGGCCTTGCCTGGTGGGACACCTTAGCCTTCTCGACACTGCTCCCTAAACACCCAGTCTCGTACTAGTACCAGGGCTAATACGAGCTCAGCTGGGCATGTTGTATTAATGGAATTACATCCTAAAAACTGAAAACGAAAGTCCCTCTGCCACCCCCTCATTTGTTCTTGGTTACAGTACATTTACAGCTTGGTTCTAAATGGTGAATTTTAATATCATTTTCTTCAAAAGTGTTACATATAAATTTAGTATCCCAGTATAAAAGTGTCTACAGGCACAGAAATCATTATTGCCGGGCTGACTGTTAAAGACTGATATATTTAAAGTGAAATATATTCTCTCCAAAGTGAAAACTCAGGGTGTAAATTAAATTTGTCAATAAATATGGAAATGGCTTCTAACCCTCCTCCACTCCCCCGACCCCGCATTGCTGAGATTAATTGTCTCGGTTCCATGTCATCGGCATGACAAGAGGAATTATTGGCTCCCACTCCCTCTGTTGTTTAATGTATGCTCAGTTTCAAGAGACATCTATTATCACAGCCTCAGATCAGCGAGTTAATTGTACATTCAACAGTGGTATCAACCATATGAACTCTTTAGGAACAGACTCTAGGAGGAGGTCATTGGATTTAGGGGATTCAAGAAAACCCCTGAGCAACTTATCTTCTTCCTGGCGATTTGTGAGTGGTGGAATAACCAGCACATACATTTTGGTCCTCTGGTTTATACAAGTATTTATATCAGAGAGGAGCCCAATGCAAAATCCTAGAAATAGGAATCCCCAAAATTTGAGAAAGTCCAGATCCCAGCTCCATTCTAAACCTTAACACCTCAGAACTTTGGGAAAGTTTGGATCTTCTGAACTCTGCTGCTTTTATCTGTGTTGAACATCCATATAGTACAGTGTATGGAAATATTAGCATCATGTGTTTTTCTTACCCTGATCTGAGATATTGCTTGGTTAGTACCATTGCAGGGAGGAAAGAAGAAAGCCCCACCCATAATGCACCCAGCCATTGTGCAATGTATTTGAATGCTCCCGTCTGCACTTAGGAGTTTATATTGATTGGTTTTGTGCCAATGGGTCAGATTTTGAGTGGCGCAAATCAGCATAAATGCACTGAAGCTAGTGGAGTGATGCTGAGGATTTGGCCTTGAATTTTGCTCTTGGATGTAGAGTTTGGGTATCAATGTTTGCAAAGCAAGGTCTGTGGGCCTAACAAGATGTATTGTCAGTTTGAAAAGAAAAAACCGACAGGTTGGAACTTTGAGAGGCTCTGATGACATAAAACTGGGTAATAAAATTTGTCTGGGACCCTCAGCTCCCACTCGAGGGACCAAACAAACTCAGAACTATCCAGAAATGTAACGAGAGCCCTGAACTCTGGTAAGTGAGACCACCGTATCAGAAAAGAAATATTATTATCTCCCCAAGTTTAATACCCATCCGTGGCTATTTTGTTGAGTGGCAGGTGAGTTTCAGATTGATTATGTTTGCAGCAGAAGGGGTTAGTATTGTTACAGTCAGGCTGGATTTACCATAGCCCTGCAGACTCTGAGATGTCACCCATTTCGGGAGTCCTGGATATCGCCTTCCCGTCGGCAGAGTGCTGGCGCAGACCAGGATGAGCTGTAGCCAAGGTCAAGAAGGATGATTGTGATGATGATGGGATGACATTAATACTGCATCGAGGAGACATAATGGAGAATGGGAATGAAGACTCATCTGTCACAAACTCCTCATCCGTCAGCTGGAGGTTGGCAGTTGACATGGCAACGATGATTTTAGTTTGTTGTGCTGCTGCTCTGCTCAGTTTGCTGTGTTTCAGGAGGGACAGAGGAGCACGTCTGAGGAGTTGTTGTCCATAGCTGGCAACCCATGGGACCTGAGATGCTATCTCTCCTTCCAGCCATCTGGAGCTTGCACCCCGCATCCCCCCATCGTCTGAGCTTTCCCAACAGCCTGAATTCTCCCCACTAGCTGTCTGAGCTTCCCCATTCCCCACTCACTTTCTCACCTTCCCCTCTGCCTGCTTCTGAACACCCCATGTCCTCAACCCACCAGCTGATGTGGGCTCTCCTTCACTACCCACCCCCCTCCTGCGGTGCTCCCCTCATTTTTCTACCCCATCTCTTTTCTCTCTCGCAGATACAAACAACCTACACTGATCTTTTCCTGGACCAAGGGACGTTGTCTTCAAAAGTCCCAACTGAGACAAAGGAAAGACAGCCTCTGACTTCAGCAGGGTTTGGATCAGGCCCTTGGTCAATTGGATGGAAATTCACAGGTAAGCGACAATGCTGCTCATTGGCAAATTACTCCCAGTCCCTGCAGCACATGGCATGGTGAACGCTCCCAGTACCCCAAACTCCATGCAGCAGAGAGAAGGCACAATGAGAAACAATGAGCAGATCTCTTGGGAAAACAGGTTTTACTTCTTTTTATTACCTCTCTCTGCTGGGCTACTGCTAGGGGGAGGGATAGCTCAGTGGTTTGAGCATTGGCCTGTTAAACCCAGGGCTGTGAGTTCAATCCTTGAGGGGGCCACTTAGGGATCTGGGGCAAAATCAGTACTTGGTCCTGCTAGTGAAGGCAGGGGGCTGGACTCGATGACCTTTCAAGGTCCCTTCCAGTTCTAGGAGATAGGATATCTCCATTAATTTAATTTAATTTAATTTTACCTGCCAGAAGTCCAGGCTCAGTGCAGAGAACTGCCTGTTGCAAGAATGGCTGGATTCTTTTTGCTTATTTTCTGTGTTTCTAGTTCTTATCTGTTGCTTTAAAACAAAATGTTAATTGTTAAGGGTGTCTGCCAAAGTCCAGGCATTGGCTGGAGAGTTAAACCCAAGTGATATAATTTTGGTTGAGTTACATAGACTCTGCCTTTATCAGAGTAACATCAGAGTTTGCCTTGCTGTGACTGCTATCAGCAATTGGCATACCCTACAGAACCTGGTACTGAACAGTCCGCAAGTTCAAAGCCTCTTTGTCATCAAAGTACATTAGCTTGTAACTAATTACGTCCAAGCATTATCGGGACCAGTTCCTCCTTTTAAACACACTTAATAACTCCATCGTTGAAGGTTCTGGGCATAAAAACAACCACTTTGAATAAACTCCCCAAAGACACATGCTGCAATAGGTAAGGAATTGAACTAGACCCCTTGGGTCCCCGTTGGCAAGTAGCTGGAGTGAATGTGTTGGTTACATTTTCCAAATGATTAAAACACCAGGGTTTTTGTATTTCACAAGTGCTGCTGGCATAGTACGCCATCATTAAAGAAGGAGCTAGAAAGCTGGATTGTGCCATAAAAGAAGGGCCCAGACCATTACACATTGAAGTCCATGGAAAGACTCCGATTAAGTTCAATGGGTGTTGAATCAGGCCCCAAACATTCTTGGGATAGCTAGATACAAATCTGAGGAGCAAACTGTAACTCGCGTGATGGGTTACCCACACCACCCCGGGAAGGCTTATCAGCCTGGGTTTGTAGGAGCTGAAGTGGAAGCCTGATCACAATAGCTCCAAATATATCTATAAATGATGTCAAACATTAAGATGCACTAAGAAAATGCCTCACTGAGAATGTTACAAACACATTGTCTGTGCATTAAGGACTCTGCATAGCTAATCGGATGTTTTTCTGTATCTCTTTCCTCTTGTCCTTTTATTATTAAAGCTATTTGCATGGAAACAAGAGCTTTGCTTGTAAAATGCTTATCTGTTCCTATTGCTTATTCTATACTCAAGGGAACAGTTTTCTCTCTGTGGCATCAAGAACCATTTACCCAGCATCCCATTGCGATATCAACCCTGTAATGAAAGTTTGTGATTTCCACTGGGAAACATATGGTCAGTCAGACAAAAGAGAGCTTCTTTCTAGTTCTGATCACTGTGTGTGTACAGCTCCTCTCCCTTCTTCCATGATTTAGGGAGCACATGGGGTCTAGTGGTTACAGCAGGAGCGTGGGAGCCCAAACTTCCAATAGAACTTAAAATCACTTCTTTACAGTCCTTCTTTCATCTATTGGTAGAGCTAGTCACATTTTTTTGGACAAACTGCTTTTTTAGGCGAAAAATGCTGGTTTTGTCAAAACCAAAACTGTTCGAGAAATAAGGGTTGGTTTTGACGAAACTCCCAAACTGAAACCAAGTTTTGAAATTGTCACAATGTCCTGGTTTTGACATTTTCCAAACAACAAGCATTGGGTCTTTTTGAGTCAAAACAACTTTTGCTTTAGACATTTGGTAAAATTTAGAATAAAAATAAAAGTTAAAGAAAAGAAGGCCAAAATGGAAAGAAAACATTTCAACATTATCAAAATGAAACGTTTTAACTAGCCTGAAGTGATCCAGGAAGCATGTGAGAGTCCAGTGGTCAGCGCAGGAGATGAGTTATCTGTATTCATGAGTTCTATTCCCACTGGGTCACTATGTTGTTACGAAGGGCAAGTCATTTAGACCAGCGTTTTTAAACTTGGGCTCTTAAATTAGGCAACTAAATCCATATTTAAACACTTAAATAACAGTGGCCTGATTTTCAGAAGTGCTGAGCATCCACAAATGTCACTAAAATTAATGGGACCTGCAGGCACTCAGCAAACATTGAAAATCAAGCCACTTTTTTAGGTGCTTCAATACCGTGTTTGAACCCGAGGGGGACAGACCCTCAACTGGCATAACCCAGAAATCAATGGAATTTTGCTGATTTGCCCCACATGGGGATCGGGCCCAGGTTTTTGGTTGGGCCGATGACTGATTCACTCTGGCTCATCCCACTGATACAGTCCTTGTCGTTCCCGAGCACTAAAATTTACCCCAAATTACAACAAAACAAATCAACCAGTGCCATTTGAATTTTTTCTTTTCTTTTTTAATTTCCTTTTTCACAGTGTGACTGACATCCCTGTGCTGCCTGGGATTGATGGGAGTGTGCCAACCTCCAGCTGCAGGCTCTGTGTCTTTGTGCATTAGGGACAAAAAAATATCTGTGTACAAGTACCTTGACAGAAAGGGAGAACAGAGGAAAAATGCAGGCCTACGGCTTCTCATCCAAACGAAGCCGCACAAAAGAAGAAGCTAACACAGTGGAAAACCTCATGTCTGCAAAGCACCAAGGAGGAAATCAACACAACTTTAAGAGGTAGCAGACAGGGAATAGATTACAGCACTTTTAAATTAAAGGTGTTATGGGGCTCCTGGAGGGAACTGGCTGGGAGTAAGAAAGGAATTTGGTGTAGTTAGACTCACTGCACTCGTGAATCACCTACACTGTCTGGGTCCATTAAGCTTGTGTCTTACAACGCCCTCAAAATGCAGACAGAATCATTCAGTATCAGTGACAGCCTGTTTATCTAATCTCAAATGACCTTTCGCAGAGGAGGCTCCACAGGCGACATGAATATTTACAATCCCAATGTTCCTGACCATCATCCCTTTAATTGCAATTAAAGGTGTTGTCGTGGTTCTGGTGAATGGCCTTCAGGTTGATTTACGTGGTCAAACAGCAGGTGTGTTTATGGGAGTTATTGATGGTAATATTGGCAGTGGAGTTTTCTGTTCTATGAAATGAAAACGTAAGCAAAGGAAAGGTTGGTGTATATGTAAGCGGGGGAATAGTCCAGCTGTTGTGGGGAACTTTCCAGGTTTATACCCTACCCCGGTGAAATGGGCTAATGAAAGTATCTGAAAGTACCTCGCTCCCACTTCCTTTACCCAGAGTCCTGCCTGACCTCGAGGACTCCCCTTCTACTCTCCCGTGTGGCAGAGTCCTCATAACCCCGACAAGGCTGGGCCCAGGATTCCTGGGGGGCTCGACTCCCAACCTTGTTGTGGTCACTTAGGATAGGGGCTAGGGTGTCCCCACTCTGGGCTGCTCTCTCTGCACAGGACGCTTCTCTGACCCACTGATCATTACATACAGTTCAAAGCAAATATGATTTATTAAACAGCAATCAATTAAAAAAGAAGGGGAAATGGGAAAGTTTAAAAGAAAACCCGTCACCCCGCTCTGGGAGCTAGCAACCAAAAAACCCCACTGAGTTTTAGTAAGGGGCCAACAGTCCCTTACATATAGTATGGGGGATGTGCAGAGTTCAAAAATGTGCTGGGTCCTAGGGGCCAGAATTTGTTTTTGTTTACATTGGCTTTAAATCCAGAGCAACCCCAGAATTGTTAGTCTGGATTCACATCAAATCTCATGTACATTGGTGTATAACTGGAGTAACCTTAATAGTTATTCTGGATTTACATCTAATCTTATTTACATTAGTATCAGCCCAGAGTAAACTTGATAGAATTAGTCTGGATTTATATGTGATCTCATGTACATTACTGTCAATCTGGAGTAACCCCAGAAGAGTTGCTCTGGATTTCCATCTGAATTCACTCAGTCTGGAATATCTCCAACAGTTACTTGGCTTGGTGTGTAATATTTTACAGTAATTTCAACTGCAATTTTTAATTGATATTGACATATAAAATAAAAATATAAATTCAATGCTTGTGAAACTCAGCCAGCTCTGCCAATGCATATCAGTCCTTCCCTACAGCAACCCTTGCTATTCCAGCCCCAGGCCCCCACCCAGCTCTGCCAAAACACCTCAATCCCTCCCTCTAGCAACTTGGACTGTTCCAGTTCTGCCAATCTACCCCAGTTGGCATAATCCCTGGTCCTGAGGATAGAGCTTGGCTAAAACACTTCAGAACCCCTTGCTTTTCCATTCCTGTCCTCCACATCAGTGAACCTCCACCCTCTTTCCTTCAGTACCTCCAACTATTGCTGACCTGGTCCCCTGCTGCACAGAGACCCTCTGCCATTCTACATTGTTGGATGGTCTTTTAATGTGCATTAGTGGGGGCTGGGGTGAATTGAAAAAAAAAACATCAAAGTCCTCTTTGGTTGTGAGAGATCAGAATTGGTATTAAGGTCTCCAGAGGTGAGATTTGATGCATTCATAGAATCATAGAATCATAGAATATCAGGGTAAGAAGGGACCTCAGGAGGTCATCTAGTCCAACCCCCTGCTCAAACCAGGACCAATCCCCAACTAAATCATCCCAGCCAGGGCATTGTCAAGCCTGCCCTTAAAAACCTCTAAGGAAGGAGATTCCACCACCTCCCTAGGGAACTCATTCCAGTGCTTCACCACCCTCCTAGTGAAAAAGTTTTTCCTAATATCCAACCTAAACCTCCTCCACTGCAACTTGAGACTATTACTCCTTGTTCTGTCATCTGGTACCACTGAAAACAATCTAGATTCATCCTCTTTGGAACCCCCTTTCAGGTAGTTGAAAGCAGCTACCAAATCCCCCCTCATTCTTCTCTTCTGCAGACTAAACAATCCCAGTTCCCTCAGCCTCTCCTCATAAGTCATGTGCTCCAGCCCCCTAATCATTTTTGTTGCCCTCCGCTGGACTCTTTCCAATTTTTCCACATTCTTCTTGTAGTGTGGGGCTCAAAACTGGACACAGTACTCCAGATGAGGCCTCACCAATGTCGAATAGAGGGGAATGATCACATCTCTCCATCTGCTGGCAATGCCCCTACTTATACAGCCCAAAATGCCATTAGCCTTCTTGGCAACAAGGACACACCGTTGACTCATATCCAGCTTCTCAGCCACTGTAACCCCCAGGTCCTTTTCTGCAGAACTGCTGCCTACCCATTCAGTACCTAGTCTGTAGCAGTGCATGGGATTCTTCCGTCCTAAGTGCAGGACTCTGCACTTGTCCTTGTTGAACCTCATCAGATTTCTTTTGGCCCAATCCTCTAATTTGTCTAGGTCCCTCTGTATTCTATCCCTATCTTCCAGCGTATCTACCACTCCTCCCAGTTTAGTGTCATCTGCAAACTTGCTGAGGGTGCAGTCCACGCCATCCTCCAGATCATTAATGAAGATATTGAACAAAACCGGCCCAGGACCGACCCTTGGGGCACTCCGCTTGATACCGGCAGCCAACTAGACATGGAGTCATTGATCACTACCCGTTGAGTCGTAGTTTTGCATCCTGCTTCTCTCTAATTCTTAATTAACGATGCTCAGCTGAAGTTTGTAGCTATATACAGAAGAGAACAGGACTTCTTTAGTTTCCCTTTGCCTTAAGATTTTGCTTTTGGTAGCTCTTAGGAGACGTTTGGCATGTCTTAGAGCTGACATGGAGATGTGCCTGCCATACCTTCCCATATAGAAAAGCCTTATAAAGTATGCCCTTTCTATAGATTGTTTTGAACCATCCTATATAATTACTTAGATTGTAAGATTTGGGGAAGGGGCAAGGATTGTCTGTGTGTATGTGTGTAGTGCCTAGCACATCAGGGTCCCAGTCACGGATTGAGGCCCCAGATGCTAATTTAATATTGATGATGATAATAATAATAATAATAATTAATGACTTAATAGGGGCCTAAATGCTTATGGCAAAAACAAACAGCCTGATTCTCAGTTGATGTAAACTGGCATATTTTCACTCAAGCCAGCTCCCCCGGTTTACACCAGCTGAGAATTGAAACTATTGTGTCTCATAAAGCTTAAAGCAGCCTGCTTACTGAGGTAGAATAGAATGATTTTTTTAAAAACTCTGCTGTGTAGCTCTCCTTTCATCTGCCAATCTGTCAGTCTGACACTTGTCATGAACCATAACAAATATTTATTGGAATATTTAATGTAAAATTTTCCAAAAAAAAAATCATGGGGGTTTTTTTGGGCAAAATTTCAATTTTTTTGAAAGATGGTTATTCTAAATGCTGGTTGAAAAAGGGGAAAAATGTTTAAAAAATTATTAATTTTTTCCATCGGGTGTACTGATTTCATACCAGGGCAATGGCATTCACTAAGTCTTATGCCCAAATAAATCTGTTAGTCTTTAAGGTGCCACCGGACTCCTTGTTATTCACTACACTAGTTCAGCATTTCTCAAACTGGAGTCGCCACTTGTATAGGGAAAGCCCCTGGCAGGCCGGGCTGGTTTGTTTACCTGCCGCGTCTGCAGGTCCGGCCGATCGCGGCTCCCACTGGTCGCGGTTCGCTGTTCCAGGCCAATGGGAGCTGCTGGAAGCGGCGCAGGCCGAGGGACTTACTGGCCACTGCTTCCAGCAGCCCCCATTGGCCTGCAGCGGTGAATCGCGGCCAGTGGGAGCTGCGATCGGCCAGACCTGTGGACGGGGCAGGTAAACAAACCGGCCCAGCCCGCCAGGGGCTTTCCCTACACATGCGGCGACCCCAGTTTGAGAAACGCTGCACTAGTTAGTCCTGATTTGCACCAGTGTAACTAAAAGCAGAATCAGGCCCCTTGTAACCTGTTACATTTGAAGGTTATTCATGCAGCTGTAAGGAATTCCCTGCTGGCTCACTCTGATTCAGCCTTTTCAGGTGCATTTTGAAATCTACCAGGGGCATCCTTAAATAAATCCAGGTATCTCTGAAATCGCCCAGCTCATGTGATTTTGTAAATTCACCTCTAGATTATACCCCAATTCTGCTCAATTAACTCTGCAGTCTTACAACTGAACAATAGCTCCAAACTTCATGTTAACAGCAGATATGCTATTCCCTTCACAATGGCCTCATGCCTAGCTGAGTTGCCATCTATATCACCAGCATAGAACAGGCCAGTAAAATTCTTTACATTTATCAGAGTGATGAGTTCCACAGTTTGCAACTTGCCACCCCAGGAAAAAAAAAAGATCATTCTGTCAACACTCACATCTGGTCGCTCATTCAGCTATAATAGGATACAATTAATTATTTCAGCCTGCTGTCTATCTGTCAGTGCAGCATAAAGAATATTTTTGGTCTGCATTGTCTGTCTGTTTTTTTTAATATATAGCTGCTTTGGTTGCTTTATAATGGGGTTTATATTTTGTCCTACATTTTTCTTGTCTGTTTATTTCCCCCCTTTTAAAACATTCAATTCCTGTAGTCTACAGCCCTCCATCTTTCACTGCTGCTGGTCAGTTATCCACAAGAGATTACATTATTTCAAGTATAAGTGTGTTGCAGGTGCCGTCATAGGTGTCATGTGGCTTTGTAGCTAGTAGTTAGAGCAGGGGACTGGGAATCAGGTATATATTTCCTGCTGTCAGAGGGAGAGTGTAGTAGTAGTAGTAGTAGTAGTAGTAGTCATACTACTACTAACAGACTATACCAGGGATCGGCAACCTTTGGCACACGGCCCGTCAGGGAAATCCGCTGGCAGGCTCATCACTCTGATAAATGTAAAGAAGGAAATTGACCGGCTTGTTTACCAGGTTCGGCCGATCGCAGCTCCCGCTGGCCGCGGTTCGCTGTTCCAGGCCAATGGGCACTGCTGGAAGCGGCACGGGCCAAGGGATGTGCTGGCCACTGCTTCCCACAGCCCCCATTGGCCTGGAATAGTAAACCACAGCCAGTGGGAGCTGTGATCGGCCTGGCCCGCCAGCAGCTTTCCCTGACGGGCTGCATGCCAAAGGTTGCCGATCCCTGGACTATACTATACTAATAAATTAATAGACCAGTTTGTGCCTAGAAGTATCGGCCAAAATCAGGACCCCATAGTGCAAAGTGCCATACAGATATACTAGAGCAGACAGCCCCCGCCCCAAAGAACTTACAGCATAGACCAGGCAGACAGAGGGAGGGAGGGAAAACAGAGGGACAGAGCGATGGAGTCGTGTGCTGAAGGTAACAAAGCACTTCAATTGCCACACAAGGGATAGAATCCACCTCTCCTGATTTCTGGTGTGCTACCCACTAGAACACACTGCCTCTGCTCTGGTATCAGAGGACGAGAATCAGGACTCCTGGTTTTTGTTCCCTGGTCTGGGAGGCAAATGTTGCCTAGTGGTTACAGCGATTGGCCTGGGAATCAAGACTTTTGGGTTCTGTTCCCAGATCACCCATGGTGCTTTCCAGGAGACCACTTAGCTTCTCCCTGCCATGGTATCCCTCGCTGTAAAATGGATATAATAACTTACAGGGTGTGCTGTGACTAATTCAATGTTTGCAAAGCACTTTACGATTCCTTGGTGCAGAAATGCAGCATGTCCTTGTTGCTGCTATTAGATGTGCTGTCGTTTCCAAAGACTCTAGTAGCAGTGAGGTCAGAACAGCCTTTTCTCCGGCGGTATACTCCAGGTGGCAGCTGCTATAAAGGAGACAGATGTTTTGTTACAATTTTAGTGGAACTTTAATAGTTTTGTGAGATCTTGGGGAACAAAGGGCTAAGGTCAGCAACAAACTGCAATCTCCCAGAGCTGCAGAAGTGATTTTAACACGAGAAAAATGACTGTTTATTAGCGCTGGGTAGAGCTGGGGAAAATATTGCAAAAGAAAAAAAGGATGTGTGACCATTTGTTTGATATAAACCCCCCAAAGTGACTTGGTTGGTGTTTGCAAATCCCCTTTATCAACCCTCCATGAACCACGGGGCTAGCAAAGATTTGTCTGTAGGAATGTTCACAGAAAAACAGGTGATGCAAAGATGTGTGCAAACACGAGTATGTGCATCAGAGGAGAGCGTTGTTAATTTCCCTTGGTGCATATAGTGGTATGGCAACATGCCAGCTGTGATGCCAATACTAGCAGGTGGGAAGCAGCACAGAGGATCTATGCAAGGATTGAAATCCTGGCCCCATTAGAGTCAGTTTCCCCATTGCCTTCAATACAGCCCAGGGTTTCACACTGGGTTTTTAGCGACACCAGTGTAAACCTTTGGTGTGGACGCGATTTACACTGGTGCAGCATGATTTGTACCAGTACCACTTGCTCCACAGTACTAGCGTCGATTGTTTCTAAGTAAAGGAGTTGCAGTCATGCAGCTCCACCAGTGGCTAAAATCCCCATGGAAACGGAGTCCAAGAATACTTTTCTGGAGGTCCTGAAACTAGTGGGGTTTGAATTGCTTGGGCCCGTGGTTCAGATTCTGCTGACCCCTTGAGCCCATGGTTCTGATCCATTGTGCACAACATCCCATCCCATCCCAGTGCCTCATGGTGGGTTTGATTTCACTATTGCTAAACCATCCCTAAGAGAGGAACAATGAACCTCTCCCAAAAACATTTCCTTTGCCAGTGCCTTCCACTGCCTCTTTGTTCTTAAAATTACAAAGTATCCCCTTACATCTGCCCTTCTGCAACTTAAGACTGTGACGGTACAATTTCTTTTCTCTTTGTGGACCGGTGAGACTCAATCCCTGTCCCCTTATCAAAGGAATTCTCACACTGGATCAGACCAGGGATCCGTCTAGCCCTACATACCATCGCCAGTAGTGGCCAATACTTTCTGCTTCCCCTCTTTTCTCTAGTCCTAGATGTGTCTGGGTCTCTTAACCTCTCCCCGTAGGTCTTAATTTCAAAACCATTTCAAAACCAAACAAGCCAGGCTGACTAGTGGAATCGCTCCCTTTAACTGAACACAATTGGCCGTTCTCTGCTCAGAATCTGTATCCTATTCCACTGCTCGCTCCTCTTGGTGCATATTTGTGCTTTGCTGCATGGGAACAGCGTGTGCTAATCATCATCAAAATAACATGTGCTCACGTGTTCCCTTTCACACGAGGATCCCAAAGCGCTTTGAAAACGCGAGTTAGTGAATTCTCTCAATGCGTCGGTGAGATACTTGTAGGAGTGATACATTTTGCAGAACGGGAGAGTAAAATGGAAGGGCAGAAGCTAGTAAGAATCCACAAAGCAAATCAATGTCACAGCGGCGAATAGAACCCCAGACTTTTAGCTCCTAGTCCTCTGCTGAAATTACTAGACAGTGTCGCCTCCCTTGGTTAATTGGACCAATATGTTGTCTGCTAGCTGGGGACGTTGTGAATTCATAGGTTTTAGGGTTAGAAGGGATGGTTATGATCATTTAGTCTGACCTTCTGCATGACACAGGCCATAAATTTCACTCTGGTTTCGCTGCATGAAACCTGACAACTAGTGGTTGATCTGGAGGATAAATTTTAGAAGGACTTCCAGTCTTCTTTGCTATCTACCTTACCACCAAGGCACCAGATGGCTCTGGAACATAGCATGGCTGGTAATAAGGACTTTATAATAGTTCTCATTGCCACTATGTGCCTTGATTTACTAGCGAGATCTGATTGGATGGCAGCACAAAATAACATGTGGGGTCCGATGCATCGGTAGGTTTGCAGTTAGTGAAATATTAATAAAGAATGGAACCCCTGACTTTGTAATTTAGGACAGGGTTCAAAAATCAGGGATAGACCCCTTTCCCCTCTTTCCATTTATATAAAATCCACCCCCTTCCTCCAGCCACGTCTTCAGTTTTATACTCACCCCGAACAAAAGACCACCAAACCTATCTGCCTTTGGGTCTGTATGAATCAGGGCTGGATCATCAGTCAGACGCGAAGCTCTGCTACTGCTGTAAAGCTAAGCCCTTAAAATAATAACAAAACAACCCCAAAAACCATACGTTCCAGGCCTTCATCTCCTTTCAGAAGTCAAAGTCTGTATGAGGACTCTTACTTCCAGGACAATAACATCACGTCTTGGAAGTTTAACTCCTTGTTTGCATACAGATTTCTCTGAGAGCAGCTCTCTCTCTCGCTCTCGCTCTCTTTTTTAACCTTTTCTTTCCATTCTGTGGTTCTCATCAAAGCCATTTTTTTCAGGATTTTTTTTTTAAACCAGCAGCAGTGAAGGCTTCCTCAGTGAAGCCAAGACTCGCAGCACTGCTCAGCCTGACAGCAGATTGGAACGGCACAGGCTGGGAGTGGGCAAGGTCAGGGTGAAAAGTCATTTCACCCGATTACAAATCCCAATAACTTCATGTATTGAACTTTCTTCTACTGACTCAGTTGCGCCATTTACGAAGCCCCGAGGGAGGGTGGTTCTTTAGTAAACCACTAAAAGGGCTGCTCTGGTATAAACAGCCCAGGAAGGATCTGGGCTAAAACTGCCAAGGAGATAAATATCCCTCCACTTTTCCTCCCCTCTTCAGACAGCACATGCTGGAAGAGCATATGGTCCAAGAAAACCCTAGAGGACAAATTTCTACCTTGCCCTGAAGCGTGAGTGTTTATCTTCCTTCCACTCAGTTATTGCCTACAATTGCTCAGCTGTATGTGCAGGAGCGCCGCCAGCTTTTTTGCTGCCCTAGGCAGCGGAAAGTCCGGCCCCCGAAATGTCACCCCCGACAGAGGCGGCGGAAGGTCCTGCCCCCGAAATACCGCCAACGACCGGGGCGGCCGAAGATCTGGCCGCCGTGGTCACCGCCCCCCAAATGTTAGCGCCCTAGGCGACCACCTAGGTCAACTAGTGGGTTGCGCCGGCCCTGTGTATGTGGGGGTTGCTGCTTTGAAATGGACCCCGTGAGTCGTCTAGTCTGATAAGACATGTGGCTCCTTCAGGACAAAAGGAAATCCTTTGCACCATGCACCGAAATATACAATACTATGGCCAGGAGGAGAAATTCCCTCCTGAGCCCAGATGGTGATCAGCTTGTGCCTTGAAGTATGAGGACTGAGACCCTTTTAGAATTTCATTCTAGCCAGAGTAGCAACCCTTGAACCTCGTCACTCAGATGTGTTGATGTATTTTTACCTGCCTGGTCATCTTTATAATGTTCTTGTTTTTGTATGTAACATTTCTTTCCTTCCCCCCAAAAGGCAGAGCCATTCTTTGGGGTCTTGGGGGTGAGGCTGTAACTTGGGCTACACACCCAAGGGAACAAGGGGGAGTCTGACCATGCCTTACACACCTGTGTGGGCACACGGGAGTAAATAGACACGGGGAGTCTATCGACTCTGAAGCTGCAGGGAAAATTTCCAGGTCAGGTAGGTGTACCCGTGCTTGCTTCTTGAGCTAGGACACTAAAAATGGCAGCGTAGCCACGGACCACCCTAGGTGTAATCAAAGCTAGTGTCTGTACATCTACCTACGCTGGAAATTACCCCACAGAGCAGTGGGGTCAGGACTTAGTGGAAGGGGTGGGGAATGCTTAGAAGTTTGACTCCACCCTCCTACTCTCTGGCCAATGCAGGGAGCGGCTTGCACGGGCCAGCCGCGCATTCCCAGGCCAAGGAAGAAACAGGGAGGGACTAATTACTCGGAGGGTGTCTCCCTGTCTGTAGCGGCTCCCGGGCTGGTGCAGTTGGCACCTGACCCGTTGCTCGGGGTACTGAGCACGATCCAGCGTCCTGAATGTCTAAGGGGCTAATGCAGCGGAGCGTGAAGTCGGCTTTTTGTAGAACAGTAGCCAATATTTCCAACGGCAGTCACAGCCAGGATGATCTTTAAGCTAAATGCTATTTAAATTGCTGTATCTCCGCTGCTGCGGGAGCCGAGCACCTCATCTTAGCATGCTAAATATACCTTATTAATTGCCTTGCTCTTTCCATACACCAGAGGCTGGAGCATCGTTAAATACACTAGGAACATTTATTCCTTGCAGTTTTGTTCCTTATTAAGCTGTTCTTTTGTATAATGGCTTCTCTATATGGGATAGGGCTGGATTTGGAGCGCTGCTACGTGGCTTTCTTCTCCTCTGTCCGCCAAGGCAAACCATTATTAATTAATATTCCTTGCTTTATCTTTGTTTGCATCTGCGTCTAAGGGAACCAGCATCACAGGGGTTGGAGCCATGAGTGGCTTTCCTTTTAAGAGCATTTGTTTCTAGACTGTTGTTACTTGTATTACAGTAGAACCTACTGGCCCCAACCCGGATGCTAGGCACTGTCCAAAGCGAGAGTCAGGCCCTGTCCAAAATTTTATGATCCAAATACGCAAAGCAGGTGCTATATTGTTCTCCTTTTACAAAGGGGAGACTAGGCTCATCTCAGCAATGACAGTCCAGTGTGCAAGTCATTGATTGGTAAATGCATTGGAAGAGCTTGGATTTGAGAGGCAGGGAGGCCTACTAGATAGAACACTAGGTTGGCACTCTGGGGATCTGAGTTCTTTCCCAGCGCTGCTACTGGCCTTCTGGGTCACCTTGGGCAAGTCACTTCTGCTCTGTGCCTCAGTTTCCCCATGCATAGGATGGCGATAAAGATACCGACCTCCTTTGTGAAGCACTTTGAGATCTATGGATGAAAAACTGTTACGCAAGAGCTGGGTGTTCTTCTGCTTCTCTTGTTTATACTGGTGCCAATCAGGAGAGATATTACTGAAAGTCAGACCAGTGTTAGACTGGCCTGGAAGGAGGACTGAGCTCATTTCAAACTCAAGGGACCATCAGCCACTATACCAACCCCCACCCTCTCCTCTGTTCTGAAATGGAAGGTGTCCTAGGAGACTTTAGCCCCTTTGCATTGGGCCTGCATACGCTCCTAGCCAGGAGTTGGCTAGGACTGTCAAAGGGAGTTAGGTACCCAAATACATCCATTGTGCTCCTTTGAAAATCCCAACCTGCATCCTTGTTGCTGCAGAGAAGGAAAGCTGAAATAGCATTTTTCTGGCTGTAGCAAACATTTTCTGGATGGCAGCCTGACTGTACTCCACCCTACCAGCCAGATCCGGGGGATGGGCTTAAGTTAAGAGTAAAGAAACCTCTGAGTTCCAGCTAGTGTATTTTTTATGAGGGCCTCTTCTGTTTTACAGCCCTATTTGTTCTTGCAGTAAAGATAGTGAAGCACCCTGCAGAGCGGTATTCGGTCCATACATCTGCAACGGTCAAGCCTTGCCAATCTCTCCCATAGCCACAATGAAGCAGCTGTGAATGGGGAAAATGTGAGTGCAAATGAGCATGTTTGGAGGGACCCAAGGCTGCGGGGTGGAGCCAATGGCCGCTAAGGGCATCTTGCAAGGAGCATTCCCTGTGCCGACTGAATCAAACACAGAGCATCCTGTTTTGTTTCCAGAATGAAAGCTCCTTGGTGCTCTTCCTTAAACAACTGAGCCCCTAAGGGGAGGTTTTCTAGTCTGCTTCCCTCCCTGAATGCATTTGTCAAAGGAAAAAAATACAACAGCAATCATCAGCAACAAACTGTTGCATTATAAATATCCCGCCGTTGGAAATAAACCCTGCAAAATTCATCACAGCCTCCGCACAATGGTACCTCATGGGATTTCAGCTCCTCTGGCTTTAATGGGGCCTAATGGCCCCCCTGTTGCACAGAGGTCTCTTTCTGTTCATGTGTCAAGTCGCTGTGGTTCCTGGGGTGTATTGTTCGATGTAACAGCATTTAATGTGCCTGATGTTTGTCATGCACCGTTAGCATGCGATGAGCTGCTGGGAGAGGGACTCATGAACACTCAGTAAATAAATGCAAAGGAGATCTTCCCTGCAGTATTAATCATGTAATATGCTTTTAATAAAACAAGCTGTTTGGACAAAATGTACCCTGCCGCAGTATACTACGGAGTAGCATCTCAGAGTGGGACCTTTTGTATTTGTCTTCGTTAATAATGTACTCTGGACTTGTTTGGAAATGAGCATAGCTTAGAAAAAAAATGAATTTCTATGTTCCATGTCCTATAGCTATACTGGAAGCCAGATTTTCCAAAGAACTTGTGTCTGCATTTATCTAGCAGCGTGGCCTGCTGGCTAAAATACTGGGAGATTTGAGTTCTGATCCTGGTTCTGCCACTGACCCGCTGTTTGACCTGGGGCAAGTCACTTCACCTCTCTCAGTCTCTATTTTGCCTCCAATAGATCTTGTCTATTGAAATCGTAAGCACTCTAGGGCAGGGATATTCCCTAAGTATGTATTTTATGAAGTGCCTAGCATGAGACAGCCCTGATCTCAGAAGGCCTTGAGACACGACTGGAATGCTATTATAAATAGGTTTTTTGCACCTGGTCTCATTTTAGCATGAAAATATTGCAAAAATAGGACTGATCTTGAATTCTCAGGGAGCATTTCAAAGTTGTGTGTGCTACTTCACTTTTCTAAGTAGGAAATACCTTATTTCCCATGGCTGGTCCTGCCACATGGAAGGTTTCTATCTATCCAAGGTACTTATGTTGTATGCTCGCCCCCACCTTAACATACTATCTTTATCTACCCACATAATACCCCCTTACAGGGTAGCGCAGTGCTATTATCCCCATTCTACAGATGGGGAAAATGAAGTAAAGACAGGCTAAATGGTTTACCCAAGGTCAGACACAGAGTATGTGGCAGAGCAAGGAATTAAGCGCTGGTCTCCAGAGTACCACCCTTGGCACTCTAACCACTGAGCCATCCTTCCTCTAATTACATAAAAACTAGCAATGGTAAAGCCTTGAGCTTGCAATTGGATCTTCATGGGCAGCCCTTCCAGCCGTGCACACTTCTGGTTGGAACGGAGTTCTGAGTAGATGCAGGAATCAGTCCAAGTGGATCAGACTGCAGGATCGGGACCTGCCTTTTACTCTCTGATGGCAGACAGTTGTATTGCTGCCGTGCTCAGAAGATACGGAAGATGGCCTTGTAACCATTAGCTGGGTACCATATAGTGATATTGTCTTTATAGCACAGAGAGTGAACGCTGCTTCACAGCATCCATAAACTCCAGCATTGAGTAAGGGACTGACAGAGCTTGGCTAGTTCAGTCTAATTAACCTCTGTTGCGATGTGTACTGGGCTCTGTGCTAACGTACAATCTCACCCAGATTTAAATTGATTATGCAGTGAATTCCAGCATAATTTAAAAGTGCTGGTTTGGGCCTTTTGATAGAAAATGGCTTTTTCTGTTTTCAGCACAAAAATATTGGCTTAACGAGGATAATAGGATTTTTCCCCCACTCCTTCACTCTTTCCCCATATGTGCATGTGCTTTAATTAAAGGTACGCAGAATTCCACAGCTTGGTAAGACTGAGCTGCTGGCTTTGTGATACACACGCACATAAACACACATCCACACACTCACGCCAGTGCAACTGCTTGGAAAAATTAAATAGACCTGAATCAACTTGCTGGAGGCTTTTGAAATCAAACATTTCACAGCTAATCCCCTACGGACACCTCTGTTCAGCCTGATGCAGGATAAATAGTACTGTAAGTTGGTAAACATGGGGTCATGTTAAAACATTGCGTTTAGGTTTGGTTGTCATAAGTGTAATTGTTTACCAACTAATAGTTTGGAACCCAAACGCACTTTGATTCATTACTTAACTATATTATTAATGAAAACAAATCTAAACGCTACTCTGGTCGTTCGAATTTTTTGCTTTGGGAATTGGAAATTAAAACTGTAACCAAGTTGTGCAGCCTTTTGAGTGGATCTAAAGTTGCTGCAAATGTAAGATGTTTGTAAAAACGTGTCCCCTGGAACATTATTGGAAGTCAGTAGAAGACTCTTTCAGATGGCCTTGTTGCTTATGATTCCTCTGAATGTATAAGCAGTTAGCACTTTGACAGATGCTTGTTGTTAGCTTCGATGTAGTTCTTTTCAGAAGCTGAGCATGTCACAAGCAAAGTCAGCTTCTTGCCTGACTTAGTCTCTTTCTGAATGAGCAAAATCACACAGCATACACCCGCACAACCAACCAACCAAACAAACAGACAATGTTGCACGGTGCCAAAATATAACATCCTGCAGAAGCAAATGAATTAAAGAGACACTGGTGAAAATTGGCTAGAAACGCCGGTTTTCTTTTCTAAAATCAAAAGAAAGATTTCAAAGTTTAAAAGGGGAAAGTTATATTTGTAAGATGAACATTTTTATTATTTACGGTAGCGCTTCGGAACTCTAGTCATGGACCAGGATCCCATTGTGCTAGGTGCTGTACAAATACAGAACAAAAAGACAGACCCTGCCCCAAACAGCTTACAATCGAAGCATAAGACAGAAGACTACCACATGTATCGACACCCCCAAGCTGGCTTTGATCCGGCTAGCTTGAATAACAATAGCAGCGAAGCCGGGCAGCACTGGCTAACTGGTTGTACGTCACCACGCATGCTGCTGCGGTTTCACTGCTATCGCCATTGGAGCTAGCTAGATGAAAGCTAGCTCAGGTGTGTCTACGCATGCTGCAGTCACACCTCTGATTGCAATGCAGACGTGCCCTCCACTGCCCTAAATCCGCAGCTGTAAATCCGTTGAGTTCAACAGAGCTCTGCTGATTTGCACCAGCTGAGGGTCTGGACCAAAGTCTCCGCACTAGCGACAGGCTTTCTGTTGAATTTCTTCAGGAACAAATAGGAAAAAAATTCTTCCATGTGCCTGTTAAACCCTCTTCTGGAAGGGTGTTTATTCCCATGCCCTGAACTGAATATTTCATTCAGAGCCAAACTACCTATTCTGGTGTTAATCACGCCGGTGCCTCCAAGCTTTCTCTCATCCTCCCTGCCTCATGCTAGCAGTGAATTAATCAAGACTTACAAGCATTACGGAACTCAAAATAAGCCCATTGTAGGGCCGGCCTTAGCAGCATCCATTTGATAATTTACTTTAAGTCTTGGGCTCTAATAACCTAATCGTACGGATTTGGGGAAGGAGGCGAGGAATTTGTTTGTTTTTGCCCCAGCCACAGGTGATATTTAAGCGAAGAAAGACAAATTAATCCCATTTTCTGATTTAGTCTTACAAAGGATATGCAAATGGCATCAGCAGCTGATCAAAATGCTGATGATTACCGGATTGCTAAGAGTGCATACGAAAACAGTCCCCATGGAAAGCCGTGTTGTTCTCGTGCCTGAGCAACACTCATGCAGAAGTGTTACCCAGGTGGATCAGGGAACCAGGCGCTCGCCTGCAGGGACATGCTGAACGTCCAGGCCTTCATTTAGGTCAAATGTAGAGATGAATTGGGCGGTCAAGTACTGGTGCATATTTGTCTGCATCAGGAGAGCATGGCATTACTGAGACAAGAATAGGGTGACCAGACAGCATGTGTGAAAAATCGGGACGGGGGTGGGGGGTAATAGGAGCCCATATAAAAAAAAAAGCCCCAAATATCAGGACTGTCCCTATAAAATCGGGACAGCTGGTCACCCTAGACAAGAACCAGGACTGGAAGAGCTGTGGTACATAGATTCGAAGGCCAGAAGGGATCCTTATGATTATCTAGTCTGACTTCCTGCATAACACAGGTCAGAGAATTTTCCCTAGTTAATTCCTATTTGAACTAGAGCAGGATGGCGGTGAATCAGCACAGCAGGGTGTGGGCAACCGTGGAGGGTGCCAAGCAAGACCCAAATTGCACCAAGAGAAAGTGTGGGGATCTAAACCTGGACTACCAAGGGGTATAATGCCAAGGTTAGGTGGATTGGCAGAGGTATGCGGAGGCCTGGGATAGATAAACAAGAGATACTTCAGGAGGATTGCATTGCACTGGCAAAGTGGTGGTGGGTGCTCACAGCTGGAATAGCAAGGGATAAGGTAGATCAGCATCAGTCGAGCCCAGGGCTGGAACATCCGGGATTGCTGCAGGTTAGGTTTGAGGTGCATTGGCAGAGTTCTTGGGGTACAGCCTGCACAACTCCTTCCCAATATTATCCCAGCTCTTTTCCCTGCCGTGAGTTCACCTGCCCAACTCAGGAGTGTAAAACAAGCTGAGTTCCTCGCTTCTGAGCATTATGCAGGGATCTCTTAACATCTTCTGCTCCCATCAACTGCTCACTCTTCTTCCTCAGCCAAAACACCGCATGTGTGCTGTCAGGGAATGGCTTGGTTCCTAAGCTGGCATCGTCCCGTTCTTGCTTTCCTGGCTGCCTGAAATCTCACTGAGTGGTGGAAAAATCTGTCATCTCGTGTTTGCAAGCTTTTTTCAGTTTAATACATTTTAATCAGAAAATTAATCAGGAAACACCAGTTCAGCAAGATAATTGAACAATGAAGGGACACGATAATTACTGTTTAGTATAATTAACTTTGCTAAGTCTTTATTGGGAGCAGAGACTTCCTGAGTGAAACTTATTAAATGGCTCTCTCTGGAAAACTGAATCCCTGTCAAAAAGCCTGATTTATTAATGCTGTTCTTTAGAAATCGGCCACGTGTCCTTAAATACTGATTGGTGGGATGTTTGGTCAGAGCTATGAGTTACTGTCCAGGTTCTTCTCTTAGATCTTTAATTCATCTCTGCCTCTGTCTTTCACTGCCCTTCTTCTCACCTCTTTGCAGGTGGGTAAGGGTTGGGTAGCAGTGAAAATGACGTGGTTCATCGATCTATCTATTTGCCCTGCATACTTGTCTAACTATCAGTTTCGTATAACACCCATCTCCCTAAAATCTAAGTGCAAGAGAGGTGCACAGGTCATTGCAGATTTTCACCCATGAGGGCAGCTGCATGTTGCTTTGCTGAGGCGAGTAATCACAGGAGCCTTTGCTGGCGAGTTGGCAGAGCTACATGATAGCCGTTGGTGCAGGTCCAGACTGAGCTGTGGTGGTTACACTAGCAGGTGGTCAGGGTAACGGAGCATTGTCAGAAGCATATTGGGGCACACCGATTTTGCTATAGACATTTATCTCTAGGGTTGGAAGTTCCCCTTTCCCCCAACTATGGGGAACAAAACCTGACTTGCTGTTTGCCTCCAGGTCGTTGGTTCTGACCTCTAGCTATATAGGTTCTCCGAGGACTCAAACAAACTAGCTAGATTCATTGAAGAATATTAATGGCCCAAATCAGCCGTGCCTGCTTGGGCAGCCATTAGCATGAACAAGCAGCCTGCGTGGTTACTCCATCTCCCAGCCTCCGTTTCGTTTCCATAGGAAGGGCACAGGATTAAATATTTATGGTTTTCATTGGGAGGATTAAAATAAATATTGAAATGAACTTGATTGGCTTCTGTTTTGATGAGAGAGCCCTTTGGCTGGCCACAGTTCAACAAGCAACTGGCACTCAGGTAGCTTGTGCATTATTCATATCGGGTCGGGTCTGGAGAGATGAGGAGAGTAACTCTCTGGATACAACCCCTTAAGAAGAGGCATGAAGACGTGTGATTTAATAAACAGTGGCTTTCTGGGGTTATCCTCTCCATGCAGCCAGCTAAGAGGCAGTAGAAAGTCAAGGGTTCCAATCTTGCTCTTAATTACACTGGTGACTCTTGTGTATTCAACGGAGTTACTCAGGATTGACATGATGTAGCTGAGAGCAGACTCTAACCCCCATGGGCAGGAGAGCCGCTAGACTTGATCCATAATCCTTTGCCTGTAACAGCTGGGTTCTTTCACTAAACAATGGAAGCAGCAACCCTGGAAACCTTTGGAATATTCTGAAAGTAGGACAGGTGTGTATTTTCTGAAATTCAATTTTTTGATGACCTTTTTTGTTGAAATTTCAATTTCAGACAAATAAACTCCCAAAAGAAATGTCCATGCTATTTTCTCATGTCCCTGGGCCAGCTATATAAATGGTCAGTGTTTTTCAGATTTCAAAATTTGGTGAAAAAGATGAATGTTGGTGACAAAAAAAAAAAGCTATGATTTCCTCCAGATCTCATAGTTGCATTGACGTCAGAGGAGCTATGACAGTCCTCAAATTGAGAATCTGCCCCCAGTTGCTTACTTTAGGTGGCCTTGGTCCTGGTTTCATTAGACCTATAGCACTGCCTGCCTGGGCTACCGTGGCCGGACATGAAATGGAGAGCTGTGTTTGTAATGAAAGTTTAAAATGGTCTTGGAACACAAACCAGATTCTTGGCAAATTTCTGCTGAGGTCCATGAATCTTAGGCTTGGTCTACACTACCCCCCCTAATTCGAACTAAGGTACGCAACTTCAGCTACGTGAATAACGTAGCTGAAGTTCGAAGTACCTTATTTCGAATTAGTTGAAACTTACCTTGGTCCACACTCGGCAGGCAGGCTCCCCCGTCGACTCCGCGGTACTCCTCTCGGCGAGCTGGAGTACCGCAGTCGACGGCGAGCACTTCCGGGTTCGACTTATCGCGTCCAGACTAGACGCGATAAGTCGAACCCAGAAGTTCGATTTCCAGCCGTCGAACTTGCCGGTAAGTGTAGCCAAGGCCTTAGTGCAAATCTGGGTTCCATTTTCAGTGAAACTGATGCAATTTCATGGGTTTTGTGTCGTGTGCATTTCAACCTCTTGTGGAGCTTTAACATAAAACCAGTGATTTGGGTGGAGGTTTGGCTTTGAGGTCCATTTAACTTTGAAACTTCAGTTGGGGGGATGAATCCCGTATCAATCAAGATAAAAGAAAGTGTTTGCAGTAGAGAGAGATCAAAACATAAACAATTTTTCTCTCTTCCTTCCCCTCCATCCACCCACAAAACGTTGGTAAATTAGATAAAGAAACCTAGATGTGAAATACCCTGGCTTGGGGTTTTGCAAAATCAAAACCCAACTGATGAGTTCTTGCAAAACCTTGGCTCAGCTAAACCCTGGTAGGCAAAAACCAAAGCATCTTATATGGATCTAGTCAATTGCAGTCTTAATAGACTGGCAAAACTGAACAGGTGTATCATTTTAACCAATAAGATAACAGTATGCAAATGAGTTGAGAAAGGAGTAGCTACCTCTGAGAACATGACTGAACATGACTCATTGTAACCAATAGGATTTCAGTATGCAAATGACATGAGGGAGGAGCTACACTTTGTCTCCTATCCACCAAGCCATGAATTGTCCCATGTGTATCAGCTAGTTCAGGGGTTCTCAAACTGGGGGTCAGGACCTCTCAGGAGGTCGCAAGGTTATGATCTGGGGGGTCGCGAGCTGTCAGCCTCCATCCCAAACCCCACTTCACCTCCAGCATTTGTAATAGTGTTAAATATAAAAAAAAGGGGTTTTAATTCATAAGAGGGGAGGTCACAATCAGGCTTGCTGTGTGAAAGGGGTCACCACTACAGAAGTTTGAGAACCACTGAGCTCGTTGTTTCTATAAAGGGATGGTGGACACTTGTGTCATACAGAGCTCAGACAGCGGTGGTAGGGTTAGTCCTTCGCATAAACTGATCTGTCATGCCTTGCACCTTGACTTTCTCATTAAAACAAGGGTGTGAGGTCACTTCCCACAAATGTTGTTGTCTTTTGCAGCTAATTTGTGCAACTAATAGTCCAAACATTTTGAATGTCTCTTCAGTGAGTGGCTCTGTAATTGAATTTCTAATTTATTCCATCTAGTTATAATTAAAATAAGTATTCTCAATTATTTATGTCTGGCAAACTTATTCTATGTTCTCTGAAAGGCAGATTAAGATGTAGGTTCTGCAAAGCCCCCCGCTGATGCTCGTTGATTATTTTGACCTGTGTCTAGATGTTGGAAATAATCTATATTATTATTACAATTACCTGCCTTAATCCACTCAGCCCTGAAGAGTCAGTGAGATGACTGCATCTCACTTGACTTCAGCTTGATAAATGGCTCAATGTGCCATTAAAAGAACAAATCTATAACAACATTTAGCTTTTAGGCTCCATCTTCAGTCAATGAAGCAACAATGTGATGCAACGAACTGCCGTTGTGATGCAACTGTGCAACTTTATGATGCAGTGACTTGACACAATGCCTGTGGTATGATGTCACAACCTTGCGAGTGACATCATCTTGCACTGCTGCAATGGTGTGTGTGCGTGGGGGGGGGGGAATCCCAGTTCCATTTCAGTTGCAGGTCTCTTCAGCTTCAATTTCTACAGTCTCTCCTCTGGGTGACAGCCACCCACCTGAGTGCTCAGAAAGAGGGCACCTTTTTCTCCTGTCTTCTGCCAAGGCAGGTGGGGAACATCCAAACTACTGTCTGTGCTCACTGCTGCCTTTCTTTATGCAAATAAGACCCTACCAATGAGAGAATACTATTCCCCCCTCACACCTATTGGCATGGATGGGGAAAGCAGTGCTCTCTGCCTCCCTGTCTGTGGATGGAGGGGTAGGTGAGTGCAAAGAGCCTGCTTACCCCTGTTTACCTGTGATGGCCATTATCGGGACTGATACATCAGGGACTGAACTGGGGAAGGCCAGTGCTAAAAGCCTGAATTGCTACAGCCTGCAAGCTCCCTAGCTGAGGCTGCAGGAAATTCGTGTCCTCAGTAGATCCAGCATTGAGAGGGACCTGTGACACACACACTCACCAGTGAGTGACACACAGAGCTCCCTTATCTGAGGTGACCACTGGGGTAGGGTCTTCGCCCTTGCACGGGCATGAAGGTAACACAATCTATCCCTAAATGACTTGCTCAAGGTCACACAGTGGTACCTCTTGGTAATGAACCCACGTCTGCTGCAGCCTAGCCTGGTGCCTTAACTACAAACCACCTGTAGCTCTACCAAGCCACTTGTGTTCCAGGAGTCACCGAGCAGAGCTTGCGACTACACAAAGGCTCTTCAGCCCACTTCTCCTGGTGAATTAATCATAATTTCCTCACCTTCCAGCCTTCCACAACATTCACCAGGGACACAGTGGAGCCACCTCGCGCAAGTTTATTTTACCCCCGCCCTTCGGTTAATTATCCTGCAAACACTATTGATTACCGGAGGGTCACTCCTCAGATCTGGCAACCCAACTTGCCTTTCCCCAGGGAGAGAGAGGAAATACGTTGTTTTTTCTGGAGGGACCTTTTGCTGTTTCCCCCCTTCACCCCCAACTCCTGTGTAGACATTTAGAAAATAAAATTGTTAAAGCTTTTAAACCATTTCCCTTGCTGAACAAGAGCATTTGTTTGTATTTAAGAAAGACAAATGGGCAAGGTTCAAAGCTGTGAAATGAAAAGAAAGGAGAAGTTAAAATGACCAAGGGAAGGAAAATGGGAAGAGAGACTATGTTTTTCCAGAACGAGGTATTTAAAAAGCACATGATTTGCAATTTCTGGCTGAAAGAAAAGTGCAATTTAATTCTTCTCTCTCTCTCTCTCTCCAGTTATAGGTTAAAAATGGCAATTTTCTTATTTGGGAAGTGAGAAAGGAACAGACTGATCTAAACCATCTCGCTGTCGCCCAGCGTGGCAGCTCCACAAATGGATTGGCCTTCTAGCTTGCAGTTCCTCACGCTTGGGAGGAGCGTCCCATTAATAGCTAGTCCATCGCCTTCCGACAGCTCACCTCCTATATCTCTCCTTGGCGGTGACGCCTACAAAAATCTTGACACGAGTTAGACCGCTGGTGTGCTGAGATCACTGCCGGTCACACCGAGCAGCGTTGTCTCATTCGGTGCTCGTGCTTCCCCATCGGTCTGTACTCACCTGTTCTCTCGTGACTGAGTGAACGCCTACACTGCCACCGGGCGGGCTGACTGCAGCATGTGTAAGACATACCCGAGCTAGCTGTGATCATACCCATGTTGCTAGAACAAAGCTAGCTAGAGTAACAGCAGTGAAACCACGCAGCTGCTCAAGTAGGTAAGCGGGGTGATGGGCGGGTGGGGCTAGTCCATGCAGCCGTGGTCTTTTGTTCTGTGGTTGTACGGCGCCTAGAACAATGGGATTCTGGCCTGTAACTGGGCTTCCTGAGCCTGACAGCAAAACTAATCATAGAACTTTAATATGGGCTCTGGTCCATCCTTAAAAGTGGAATTCATGCCCATGCAGACATGAAATACAGGTCTATAGGCTCCAGGAAAACCTGGTTTTGTGGACTTAAGTTCTGGGTGAACAGATCAGCTGCTTCCTGTGCCAACACTGCTCTGTACAGGGGCTTGATCCAGCTCTCACTGACGTCACTGGGAGGCTTTTGGTTGATTTCAGTGGGACTTTGATTGGAGCCAAAGTCTGGAATTCAGCCTTGTTCAGACAGCTAGCCCAAGCCCTGTGCACTGTCTGTGTCCTGCAATATGAGCTTATAAACATTCAACGTGGGCTCCGGCTGGATCCTCCGGCATGCACTGGGATGTAAGTGGTGCATAGACTTTGTGCTGGCCCCTATGGGGGGTAAATTTCACCTAAGGGTCCAATCCAGTTCTCCTTGATTTCAATGACATGGGGCAGGCCTGGTGCAGGACTATGCCACTAGGCCATGGGTGGGAAGATATCTTTCCCCACAGCTGTGGAGGGGCAGGAGACAAACTGCGTAGCTCTTACTGTATCCCTGAGCCCTTTCCTCAGTTTCCCCTCTCTTGCCAGGCCCACGAAACCCACTTCATGGGGGTGTTCAGGGAGCCCCGAGATGCTAAGCTCTCCAGGTACAGGAAATCTGCTCCCCAAATCCCACCCTGCCTTTCTTCTATGCACCAGAACCCCCTAGTTACCCCATCTCTAGGATTTGCCAGAGAAGATGGGACAGAACCCAAAGGGGCAAATTCAGCTTTCACACTGGGGTAAACCTGGAGTTAGCCCCAGTGGGAGCCAGAAGAAGGCCTGGGACTTAACTACCTTGGCACATTGCTCCCACGGGAAATAATTCCTCCCTGACCCCTACAGCCATCAGTTTATGCCATGAAGCTTGAGATTTGCTTACCCTTAACTTTCAGAGCCACAAATATGGTTATTGCTCAATGTGTAGCTAGTCACAGACTGCAGAAAGGAGTGCACCATGCTGGCCTGTTCCACGCTGGACCTTGCAAAATAGCGTCCCCAAAGCTACTAATGCAGACAGGACAGCAGGCAGTCTCCTATTTGCTTTGCCATAAAACTTCCAAGGCAGCGCCTTCAACGCACTTACCTGCATGTCTAACTTTTGATTCACTGTAACAGGCAGGTTATAGCACCTTAAATAAATACCGGTTGGTCATTAAGGCCCTATTTATGGAGGTTTAATAGCTCTGTAATAGACATGAAACTTGCTCTGCAGAGTTGTTCCCGCATAAATATGCGGTAATACGCAGCTGGTAGTTAAATGCTTTGTAATACATGAAGGGCTGTAATTTGCTGATTAACAATGGCTGATTGCAATAGCTATTTCTTAACATTATCATAAGCCTGAACCATTACCAAAAAAAAAAGAAAAAGAAAAGAATAAAATGAAATGAAATGAAAATGTCATTGCGGCTAAAGCAGAAAGGGCCGGCACAACTGGGAATCAGAGGTGTGTTGGCTGAGAGTTCTTGGTGGCTTTCAATAGGGATGGGGTCGGGTCACTGTTTTAAGCAAGCAGTGTAAGGGCTGGATCCTTAATCCCCTCGGCGATGCTGATTCACACCAGCTACAGCTCTTGTCCTATAACTCTGAGGGTGAGTAGAGCGCTAACACAAGGCCTATGCACCACTTCTATGCCCATCTCTGCTGCTGATCTGCTGGGTGGCCTTGGGCAAGTCCCTTCACCTTTCTGTGTCCTCCTTTTCCATCCCACCCTTTGATTCTTGTTGGCTCTTCGGGCCAGGGACTGTCACTGTGTTTGTACAGCACCTGGCACAATGGGGCCCTGATTTGGGAGAGGCTTCTAAGCACTACTATAATCCAAATAAATAATCATAATAAAACCCACTTCAATCGCACTCTGCCCTAGTATGGAGGGCAGTGCATAGGCACTCCTGTTTCACAAGGGTGAATTTCACCCTAAGCACGCCCAACGGTTCAACAAGACTTTATCCTGATCTGTGCAAAATCTTGCACCCCTGCTAAACAAAAAATAGCGTGCCTCAACTACATCTTCAGATGCATCCTGCTGACACAGACTTGGAGTTTACGATGTTAATCAAATCCTGTTCATTGCTAACAGCTCCTTCCACCTCAGCCTCACAAACGGAGACAAATAAATGCACGTATTTGGGAAGTCGGCATTTTATATCTGTTTGCATCCACGTGACTTTGCCTTATTGACTTTTTAGAAGGAAATCGGCCAGGCAGGCCCCAACTGGATTAATGATTAATTATTTGTTTGTACCAGCGATCGGGGCCCCATTGTGCTAGGTGCTGTACGTGCATGTAACAAAAATACAGCCCTTTCCCCCGAAGAGCTTACTAGCTACACAGATGACGAGAGCCAAGAGGGGGAGGGACGTAAAGACGCAAGGAGGACCAGATAACGGTGAGATGATTATGATCAGTGTAATGAGCATCATGTGCGGCACACCTGCTGCCCAGCTACTCTGTGTGTTGGTGACATGTGATAGGTGGGTTTTAAGGAGGGACAATTACAGGGAGCTCTTCCCATGTGTACGGGAGAAAGTGCAAAGGTGCTTGCAAGAAAAAAGTATTAATAGGCAATAATCATACGGCCCCGGTGAAGGAAGCTTAAGTTTATATAAGCCCCAAACCGGTCTATTGAAGCAACTAGCTCAAGCAGAAGGGGGTCATTGGAGAAGGACAAAGAGCTAAGTTAATAGGGCTTTTGGCATATTCTGTGTCTTCCTTCTGTCCAGTGTCCTGCCACTTTGCATCTTCCTTCCCTGCATTCCCGCTGAGCGCTCGCTCTCACTGAGAGATACGGGAGAGGGCAATTTGCAGAGAATGCTACAGTAACTGATGGCCTGTTTCCCTCTGCATTGTAACATACACCATGCCAGCCGGCTGCCTCTTCTGTACAATGCCAAGACTCAGATGCGAATGGCATGCACCCAGCTCTCTCTCCAAGTCATGTCGGTGATGCCCGAATTGATCATCTCCGGGCGCCTTTCGGGGGGAGTTAAATTGTCTTGGGCCAACCCTCTGAGGGTGTAACTTGATGTAGCACCATCAAAGGGCAATGGATTTTACACCAATTTCTCACTTTTTCACCATTTAAACTGTCAGGGCACTTGGAAAGTGCGTTATTTTAAGCGATCAGCAATTGTCGTTTTCTATAGCCTCTAGAATAAATCATGTTAAGAACTCCCTTATCGGGAAGCATAAGTAATTAGAGTCAGAATCCCAGGCACATGCGCCTACCGACATTAGCGCATACTATGAATCATGAAGCCTGTATTCTTGGTGAGACACTCGTTCATCTAGGGCACAATTCAAAGTGACCAGCTGGGAGATCACGAGATCACCAAGTCACTCAGAATCCCAGCATGTCAAGAAGCCTGTGTGAACCGAATCGCAGCTCTGAAGAGGCTGGAGCTTGTGGGACTGCGGTACCTGGCCAATGCTCAGAAGGGGCAGGAGCTCCCTTGGAGCAGTAGCTCATTGGAGCCAAGTTTCAGCATGGTGTGGCAGGGTTCAAAGACCTATGGGGCTTAAGTGGTGCCTCGGCCTTGTTCTGGCCTCATGCCTAGGGATGAATTTCACCCATGGGAGCTGTGATATTCAGCAGCCATTAGCCCCTCGGTTTCCCCAGAGATGGCTGAAAAATGGGGGGGGTTCTGTAGGAAATTTTGACTTTTTGGCAAAAAATCAAAAACGGAAATGTATTGGCCAAAATCGCTTGATTCAAAAATGCTGCCACAGTGCTTCATGGGAGCTGTAGTTCAGGTGCATTGTGTTTCCATTCCTATCTCTAGGTTGGGCTCCCTTGTCAGACTACATCTCCCATCATGCACCATGGACTCCCTTTGGTGAGGTGAGGTAGTGCATCATGGAAGAGGATATATTGTCTGGCTTGAAATCCTGGCCCGCAGAGGACAATGGGGACTTGAGCAACCGAACTACAGCTTGCGTGGCATATCTGAAGCAATTTTTTTTAGTTTTGGGGCTTTCACATTTTTTTGTGGAAAGCAGACACTTTTTGGGAAAAAAAATCTAACTCCCTAATATTCCATCAAAAACAATTTAGATTGAACATTTTTGAGCAGCCTTACTAATGATGCTTACCTAATTCACAGAGGTCTTTTTGAGTCTTAATTAACTAAGGCTGGTAAGACTGCAGTTTTCATCCCAACGGCGCTCCTGGCATGCCAAGTATGATGCTAATTTGAATCCCATTTGGGGCATGCAGCCATCTCTCCCTTTGCCTATAGCAGGGAGACACGCTGGAATTTGCACACACAGCTGCTGATAAGAGATGCATAAGCGGGTAAAGCAAAGACGATTGTGTAAATTTCGAAGGCCGACTTAATTCAGGAAGGATGTGTGTCTCTGTCAAAGGTGAGGGTGATAAATTATTTCAAGAGTGTCTTAACCTTGGGACAAATTAAATCAAAGTCTTCTGTGAAGCTTACAGGCATCAAATTTGTTAGCTGTAACAATATATTCTGACGAGCAATCCAGGTTCCTTGGTATTAATTACTTTATTCAGTAAGTTAAACAAATGATAAGATATCTGAATTCAAGGGAGAGACACCAAGGAGTTTTATAAAGGATGCAAAAGTTAGTCCCGCCAATGAGCATCCAAACTAGAGTTGCTAATTTGATGTGGAGAGCATTAATCTGTTTCAAAGCTGCCTTTCTTTCTATGTAATATTATATCAATTAGGGCCATAATTATTGGGCTGGCTTGAGCAGTGCATTCTTCCTATCCGAACATTAACCATGTGCATGCTATGTGACGTAGCTGCACTGGAGGTCCTCTCTACAGCTCTTCATCATGGTTTCTGAGATTCTTCAGCATCAGGAAAGAGCTAATAATGGCTGCAAGATGAAGTAAGAAACATTCGTAGATTTTAAGGCCAGGAGGGACCAGTCGATCATCTAATCTGACCTTCTGCATAAACTGGGCACGGCATTTCAACCCACCACCTTTGTATTGAGCCAAATAACTTGTGTTTGGCTAAAGCATCTTCCAGCGTGGCAGTCAACCTGGATTTACAGAGAATCGGCCACTTCCCTGGGTAATTTGTTCCAGTGGCTGTAAAAAAAAAAAAGTGTGTCTTATTTCTAATTTGGCTGACTTTTACTTCCACCTTTTGTGTGTGTGTGTGTGTGTGCCTTCCTCTGCTTGCTTAAAGACTTAATACCTAGTATTTTCTCCTCATGAAGGAACTTACACACCCTCATCAAGTTACCTTTTGATCTTCTATTTGATAAGATAAACAGATTGAACTCTTTAAATCTCTCACTATAGACCATTTTTTCCAGCCCTGGAATCATTTCTGTCTCTCTTCACTGCACCCTCTCCAAATTTTCAACATCTTTTTTAAAACGTGGACACCAGGACTGTATGCAGGATTCCAGTATCAGTCTCACCGACGCTGTGCATAGGGGGAAGTTGGAAATAAGATGCAAGCGATGAGCATTCTGGGTAATTACCCACTAGAACAAGGTACCCAGGGGTGGATGGATTCTGCATTGTTTCTAGTCTCTACATTAAAAGCGCATGTCCTTCTAAAAGAAATGTCCTCGTTCACCTCAATATGGGAATCACGGAAGCTTTACTCACAAAAGTATCCCCAAAGAGTTTGGATGCCTTTCCAGACTGAAGTCGATATAGGTGCACCCTCTTACACCATTGCTGAATTTGGCCCTGTAGTGAGGCAGAGTGGCCTCCCTCCGGCCTGGAGAGTGAGGGACCACGACACTCCCCTTGGTAGGTGGAGCTGAACCCACCCTGCCCCCCCTCGCCGGAAATACCGGGGCGGGGCAGGAACTATAAAGGGAGGGACCTGCAGCTCAGTTGAGCAGGAGCCAGATGTCTCTGCCCTGATGCTGTGCCCAGGAGCTGAATCTACGCTATCCCGGACGAGACGGACCCAGACGAGGAGTTGCCAGGACTACCGCCAGCTATGTAGCGCGAAGAGCCCGAGGACCAGTGGATGCGCAAGATACCAAACCCTGGGGAGGTAGGAAGTAGCCCAGGGCAGCCAACGACTGGCTGGCTACAGGGCTGACCACTTTTAGGTTGGCGTGTTGCGGCAGGATCCCTGCCGACCCAGTGGAAGACCTCTCTAGGGCCCTGGGCTGGGACGCGGTGGGACGCATGTATCTGTGCAATAAGGGGTGGTGCTGAAGCAAACCTACCACCTACTTGTTGCTTCTTACCAGTGTAACGGGGGTGAGGGCAGAACGTAATGTTGAGCCCCGTGTCCCTCCTGCTCTTGTCTAAATGAGGGGTAGCGCCGTGAAATTGAATGGAGTTACACCGCAGTGTAAAAACTAGTGTGAGATCTGACCTGGGCCAGTTGTCTTTGGGTGGGAAGAAGCAAGAGGAGTGTGTTTAATCAAATTTCATTTGCTGTGGCATGTTGCCAACACAAAACTGTAATTAATGACCCGGGTGGGAACCTGCTAGAGTCCTCCTGCTAAGTCTTGATTTTTAAACGCTTCTTCGCTGTGCACATTTCTCAGTTCATCTAACATCCCTCTGCTTTTCCCTTCATTTCTCTGCCCCTTCCTCCCACCCTGGTCTGGGTTGGGGAGTAATTGCTGTGAATCACAAATGCTAATTAGACATTTACTTTATTATCCTTATCGCTATATTATAACATTCCTGTTTAATAATAATGGGATTACAGTAGAGCCAAAACGAGATCAGGTCCCCTTTGTGCTATGGGCTGCCTGTACACAGAGTAAGAGACAGTCCCTGCGTCAGGCAGATTGCAATGTAAATAGACAGTACGGGGAAAGGGAATTATTAGTACCCTCCACTGAGATGGGAAGTGACTTGTCTATGCTGTGGTGCAGCTGGGATTTGAACCCCAAGCTCTTGGGAAAAGGGCGACAGGGGATGGATCACTTGATGATGACCCTCTGGGGCACCTGGCATTGGCCGCTGTTGGAAGATAGGATACTGGGCTAGATGGACCTTTGCTCTGACCCAGTACGGCCGTTCTTATGTTCCTAAGTCCCACGCCGCTGCCTTGAGCGTAATGCCCTCTTTGCTTATAAGGGTGTGTTTGTGTTTTGTTCGTTCCTCTTCTTCACAGTTTCTTCTGAGATGCCCCTTCTCTCTCTCTCCCTTAGGGTGACCAGACAGCAAGTGTGAAAAATCTGGACAGGGGTGTGGAGGTAATAGGAGCCTATATAAGAAAAAGACCCAAAAATTGGGACTGTCCCTATAAAATCGGGACATCTGGTCACCCTACTCTCCCGCCGCACATTTTGCTTTGTGTCTCCCACCTCTGTGCCCCCATCCCCCATTCCAACCCCAGCCCAGGGGAGGATGCGGTCACATTCCTGAGGAGCTCTTCAGCTTGGCTGCTGGGATAACTGTTTTGCCTGGCTTATTAAATCCAAAGCAGAGCTTTCAAGATCTTCTCATTAAGAGCACTTTTTATTAAGGCCGTATTAATAGGGCCAAGCAGCGCAGCTATTTTTGGAAAAGATCAAGCATTAAAATGCAAAAAGGAGAAGGGGAAAAAAAGTGATTCTCCAGTACAGTGCTCGGTTCATGGGCTCACTCGGCCCTGAATAACGTTGCACATTTGCTCTGGTATTAAACTTGATTTATGTCCATAAAAAAATGAGATGGGGGAAGGGTGAATGCAAAGCTCGATCCTGCCAGATACTTCAGTGCCTGCTGGTGGCTCAGCACTTTGCAGAAGTTGGAGCAGCTCAGCATCTTCCAGGAACCATCTCCCTGGCTACTTTATTGTGATTCTAGGTGGCAGAGCCGGCCGTACAAGAGCAACAGAAGCTCCCAGAAAATAAAATCATGCCCCGGTGGGAAGATACCAAACAATTTCAGACTCATCCCGAGGAGCGGAATGCTACGTCACCATATCGGAAGGAAGGAAGAAGGAGGGAGGGCAAGGGGAACTACATGTCCCCAGCGTGCAAGAGGGTGAAGATGAAAAACAGGGAAGGGAATAGCGGGAGCCCAAAAGGGACACACATGAAACATTCCTTCGTTAATGCTCCCAGCTCCCTGCGCTCGCTGAAATGCTGTCACATAAATATGGGAGCCAATGGCTTGTGTTCGCACCGGTCTGGAAAAGAATAGGCTTTCAAAGGAACATTTAGACCTAAAAGCCATCACTCAAAGTTACTGCCGCAGCCACGGCCTCATACTTCCTGGCGTTATTTATGGTCCAAGGAAGCAGACATCATGTCCTTAGAGGTTTTGAAGCTGAAAAAAGTCATTAAGGAACCAAACGTGGAAAGACCGGTTGCACACATCCATCCCCCACTGCATACGCTGAGACAGAAAAGGAGATCTACGGCAGATCATGGATGGCTGTTAAATACTTTCAGGGATGGGATGTGCTTGGTAAACGGTTCTTTGGGGAAGGGATTGTCTTACTGTACATTCAGTGCCAGGATCCTGGTTGGAACCTCCAGGCGCTACCGTAATACAAATTACTATTACTGATAATAAATACAAAGGCAGTGATCCGAGCTTCCTACTTAGGTTGGTGAGTGCTCACTCACACCAGTAAATGAAGATACTTATTAGCTTCTATCGCTCACCGGTGTGCATAAGGTTGTAAAATTGTTGCTTTTGCAACCAGTTCCAATGACCTATGGCGGTTTCCCATTGATTTCAATGGACATGGAGCCCATCACTAAATGTACTTGAATTTGAATCATTGGATTTGATCGTAGCACTTCAGAAATGAATCAAAGGGAATAGCTTTTCTTTAAACCAAGGACTTTAGCAGCAGGATAAGTTTCATAGAGTCCCGCAGTCCTTCAAAAAGCACCACCTGCCTATAAACAAGCACCCCCATCTCTCTAGTGCACCATAAAATTCCTCAGCAACTATCATCTCAGAAACAATAAACCTGTTATTTCCAATCTCTGCAATTTATAGCTCTGATGGCAGAGGTGAGGTGGCTGTTATATTGTGATGATCAGATGTTTGTGATAGGAAAATACACCCAGGTTCCTCCAAAGCTACTTCATAGCAGAGTCAGGAAGAGATTTCCCTTCCCATTCACAATACAGTATACATATTTTTTCAAGCCCTTTCTTTTTACAGTGTAAGGGTGAAATCCTGGCCCCACTGAAGTCAATGGCAAAAGTCCCATTGTCCTGAATGAGGACAGGATTCCCCGCAAGTCTTAGCTACACTTTGGATAGTGTGATTCAGAACCTGGGAGAGCTGCTTGGTGCAAAATAATAATATAGATGATGATCATGAATGATAGCGTATATATGGCATAAATGGGTGCAGATGTGATCTCAGTGGCCCCAATGAAGAGCTGGAGTAACTCCAGTGCTTTATCTCAGGCCCAGGGAGCTTAAGGACAATGTTTTCAAAAGT
This sequence comes from Chrysemys picta bellii, assembly GCF_011386835.1. Lineage (NCBI taxonomy): Eukaryota > Metazoa > Chordata > Testudines > Emydidae > Chrysemys > Chrysemys picta. The sequence goes on from NC_088813.1 coordinate 15,991,426, forward strand.
GACCACTGATTCTGGATGTCCTGATTTTTAGGGTGGTCAACTTGAGACACCTTAGGCCCGATGGCTCATTCCAAGGGGCACGATGCTAATGCACCATCAATCCTACTGGGAAGGCAAATGAGGGAGTGGAAGGTGAAATACGTGTCCCTTGCACAGCTCCCATTGGCATCTCTGGGAATGGTGGGTGCTCTGCCCTTTTGAAATTCAGGCTCAGGTTTTCTCAAGTTAGGTGCCCAAACATTTTGGCACTGAAAATGAGTGGCCACATTTAAATAGCTGGCTTCAACGACTTGCCAAACAAGTGACAGAGCCAGGATTAGAACTCAAGAGTCATGAGCATAGAGCTCGGAAGATCAGACCCTATTTTGCCTATCAAATGATAGGAAGCATCTTGAGCTGTACTGTGACTCTGGAGGTTGAAATACAGTTGATTTCATGGTCTTTGGCTTCAGGGCAGCCTGCTGTGGGCACAGAGACCCTCGGGCTTCTAGGGGCTGCATTTCTGGAGCAGCGAGCCATGTGGCCTGTCCCTGAGTTGTGGACCCCAGGGCTTTCCTTTTCATGAAGAATTTCAAACTTTTTGGTTTTCCTTTCTTCTTGGAACAAAACCAGATACTGAAATCCTCCGTGAAACAGAATGGCCTTTCTTCGCACAGCTCTAGTTAGAGCTAGACCCTAAGGGCCTGGCCTGCCTTCCAACAAACAGGCCCCACTCCTCCTACATGTAGCATTGAACTCTGTGCATGTAGCTACTCGAGGAAGAATTCATTCTATCCACGAAGAAAGAGGATGATGGAGAATAGAGGCTTCATGACTAGTTCAAGAGTTTGCATTGGCTAAATCGGTCACACTACAATGTCTATGGGGGTATGTCTACACTGCATTGTTAAACCCGGGCTCTAATTTAGGATTGAGCCACACCCTCCCCCTTATGGTCTGGTCAGCAAGCGCTCAGATCCAGGTCCTAGGACCCGCCTGGGGATGGGAGGAGAAAGGTCTTAGCCCAAGTCCTGCTGAAACTCAGGTTCAAGCCCTGTCAATTTTCAGTGTGGAAGTAGCTCAAATCCTAGACCTGAGTTGGGAGATTTGCACAGTGCAGTATCATTGCATTTAGCAGGGTTGTGAGACCCAGGTCCAGCAATTGTAAGCCCAGGTTTACATGCAGTGTGGATGCTCAAGCCTGGGTTTGAAAACACTAAGTCCACAAGCACAGGTCCCACAGACCCAGGTTTAGAATTCAATGTAGACACATCCTGAATGATGGATGGGCCAGCAGGGATTTTAGCCCTGTGCCGGCTAGCTATTTCTTTCTGTGTTAAATATCATTCATTATTTTTATCTGAATTAAACATCCACATAATATATCCTGCATGGCTGCTAATGTGTAATCAAATGCATTTAACAGTAATAATAATTAGACTAGCCAACACAGTTGAAACTGGCCTAAGTGTTGCTTGGTAATTAATACAATCACAATTCAGAAATCATTCACAGACTTGAAAAGCCTGTTGTGTCCTAGGATAAATAAACTGGCTGCATAACTTCTGTATGCCGAGCAATCACCTGGGCCTCACACATATGCTTGCCCTGTGCCAATACATCTGTGTCTCAGAAAAGGTTGTATTTTAAAATCATAAAGTTTCTCCACATTCCCTTGGACTGGAGTTATCTGTAATAAGGAAGAGTGGTTAGCGTGAGTGTCAGAACCCTTGAGTTCTGGTCTCAACTCTAGGAAAGGAGAATGGGCTACAGCTGCAAGGTCACCAAGTCTCCTGGGTTCTCTTTCCAGCTCTGGGAAGTGAGGGTGAGCTAGGAGCGTACCAGGACTCCTGGGTTCTATTCCTACCTCTGGGAACGGAGAATGATCTAAAAGTTTGCAGGGAAAGCTGTTAAAACTCCTGGATTCCATACCCAAACACTCCCTACCGCCTGTTAAGTCACTTTAGAAGTGCGCTGACTGCTCTGACCCTCACTGTCATCCTTTCTCAGTTCAATCCAAAATCACAGACTGTCCCAATCTCTCTTCGGGGAGAGGATCTCTCTGTGTACTCCTGCAGGAATGTGACTGATTTCTCTTTTCAATGAGTATCTTATTCACCTGCCCTGAGTCGCCCAGTCTTTGTTCTCCATGTCAGATCAGCGGTTCTGACTCTCATGAGTTCGTTTCTGATGGTAGTTCGTGCCTTAGAATCTGTTGCTCCGTTTCCTTTTCCTGTTGTGGTGGTGTGTCAGTTTGCTCTATGGCCTCTCGGTGAAAGGGCAGTTTCTTTCGTCTGTTTGTTAGTTGGTGTCTCCTCTCCCCCTTCAGGTTAGTAGGTAAAAGAATTCTTCCCAGGACATGTTGCTCCTTCCTTGGCTAGGCAAAGCTGCCATCTGATCTCACTGTCCTCCAAACTGAATGTGCCTAGAGCCAATCAGTTAAAGGGTCTAGAATCTCTCCCTAAGATACAACTCAAAGATCTTAAAGTTCAATCCTTAAACCTTGTGCAGTCCTTTACACTTGTGGACAGTGAGATAAAATACTACGCTGGTAATAAGTGAATGGTCTGGCTGGATTCCCGCACAGGTATAAATGACTGTGCAAACCAGAGGAAAATGAGGCCCAAGGTATTTCTAGCTGTCGATCCATCCACATCTCCTATACAAATGCCACTAAACCGCTGAAGTTATGCTCAAGACATAGTCCCTGATCCGCCAAAGCCTTTAAGCGAGTGCTTAATTTTAACCACATGAATAGTCCCATTGGCTTCAACGGGAATACTCACATGCATAACGTTACGCACTTGCTTAAGTGCTTTGGTGGACTGGGGTCAGAGCTGACCTTGCAAATCCTTGGTCATAGGCATTGTCCTTGCTCCCCTGTTCAGTCCCATTAAGCTCAGTAGGTGAATTGCATAAGAAAGAACTTGCATGAGCAAAATTTGGCAGGATCAGCACCATCATTCACAACTTTTGTGTCTATACCTGATAGGGTGAAATGAAATAAGGACACTGTATAGATATTCCTCATGAGGTTAGGAAGAAACACATCCTGTGGGCCAGATCCTCAGCGGGCATAAATCAGCATAGCTCCACTCAGCGCCCTGGGGCTGCAAGGATTTGCACCAGCAGAGGAATTGGCCCGGTACATGAGGATCTGGCCCAGTACATATACGAGTAAACAGCAGTACCACAGAAGGGCTATCCAGTTAAGCACAGACACCATCCCAGATTTAACACCACCCACAGATATCCTTCATGCATCATATTTGTACAGTAGTTTTCAATTATCACAGAGAAAATGTTAGCCCCTTTTGGTCAAGAGAGAGAGATTGGGTAAGGTTAGGGTCTCTCTCCCTCTCTTTCACGTGCACACACACACACACACAGAGTAAATCTCTGGCAGGCAAAGCACTGTGGTTAGCACTATTCCGATTGCTGAGGTGACTTTGTGTGATTTTCAAAAGGCTGCAGTAGTTGGTTTGCCCAAAGCGACCGTAAGCATGTGTCTGTCCCTTGTAGGTCTCATCAGCGCCACACAGTTGTCATCCGAGCTTGGCGTACATGAGAGAGAAGTGTGTCCTTGTCAGAATGCAACAAAAGATTTGCAAAGGCAGAAATGAGCAACTAATGGAACCATCCCATCCAGATGACACCTATAAATCCCCCCATTCTATTGTTAGTTTTTGTATTACTGTAGCACCTATGGGTCCCAGGGGAGATCAGGGCCTCATTGTGCTTGGTGCTGTATAGACACATAGTAACTGAAAGCACCTGCGCCAGATAGCTTACAATCTAACCAGAAAAGCTTACAATCTAGTGAGGTTGATCAGAAGCAGAGGGACAGCAGTCTCGTGGTTTAGGACCTGTACTGTGGCTCAGGAGATCCAAGTTTAATTACCAACTCTGCCACAAACTCCCTATGTGACCTTGGGCAACTCACTTAATCTTTTTGTGCCTCGTCTTCCTCACGTTTTAAATGGGGGGGTCGTAATCTGTGTCTTTAGATTGCCGACTCTTCAAGGCAGGTACTGTCTCTGTACAGTGCCTCGCACAATGGGGCCCTGGCTTTTGTTGGGATCTCTGGGTTCAACCTCCTTACAGATCATTAATAATAAGGCAGCATTACTACATCACCTCTTTCCATCCAGTTTCCACCAAGACGATCTGATTGCATAGGGGGTTGGATTCACTGGCAGGAGTGCTGAACCCGACCTGCATTTCCCTTCATTTCACAGCCACATGCTTTGTTTTCAGTCACCTCCGATACATTTCAAACGGGTCAATTTAAGTGAACGCTGAGGCCGAAGTGCAGAATGAAGGGAAACACACACACAGGCACAAAGAAGGGACCGCGGGTGGGGAGCACATTTCCTTCCAAACCAGGGCTTCATTAAATCCCCTTCACATCTCTGTGCTGGGGTGAATAATGGATAGCTCTCGCACAGAAATATGTACTGCACTCACTGCATTAACCAAGGGCTCCGAGTGAATTTCTCCCACAAGCGGTAATACAAGGACTAAAAAGTGCCGGATCCTGCTTGACGAATGGCTTAAAGGAGGCACCTTTGAAATGCTTTTAGGATTTGCAGCGATTGATCAAAGAGCCGACCCACTGAATGCTTTTGGGGGTGGGGGGGGGGCTGATGGAAAGGTGCTAAAGCTTCTTTTCCTTGATTGCTAATATATTTACTCTTCCACAGATAGGGGGCTGTCGTTGGACCCATTGGAAGTGTGTATTCAGCTGATGAAGGGGCTGTCTTCACTACAGCTGGAGTTGTAATTTCCTGCCCGGGTAGACATTCTCGCACTGACTGATTGAACTAGAGCACTATAAATAGACGTGATAGCATGAACGGCGGGAGGCTACTGCTGCCCCGTCTGAAACCCTAGCCACAGCGCCATCTCGGGGGTTTAGACACTTCTCTTCCATTCATTTCAAAAGAGGAAGATACGTGTTTAAATCTCCTAGTTGAAAGTCTCAGCTGCTGTGATCAAAGGTCAATGGATTTGAGTCTGCTTTGAGTCAACCTAACCCCTGGTGTAGACCAGTGGCTCTCAACCTTTCCAGCTTATTGTACCCCTTTCAGGAGTCTGATTTGTCTTGCGTATCCTCAAGTTACACCTCACTTAAAAACGACTTGCTTACAAAATCAGACATAAAAATACAAACCTGTCACAGCACACTATTACTGAACAATTGCTGACTTTCTCATTTTTACCTTATAATTATCAAATAGATCAATTGGAATATAAATATTGTACTTACATTTCAGTGTCTAGTGTAGAGAGCAGTATAAACAAGTCATTGTCTCTATGAAATTTTAGTTTGTACTGACTTCGCTAGTGCTTTTTATGTAGCCTGTTATAAAACGAGGCAAATATCTAGATGAGTTGATGTACCCCCTGGAAGACCTTTGCGCACTCCCACGGGAACATGTACCCCTGGTTGAGAACCACTGCTGTAGACATAGTTAGGTTACAGAAGAATTCTTTCATTGACCTAGCTACCACCTCTTGGACAGAGGGATTAACTGCATTGATGGAGAGACCCCTTCTGTTGAGGTAGGAAGTGTCTACACTGTGGTGCTACAACAGCACATCTGCAGTGCGATAGCTGGTTTGCTGCATCGTAGACCAACAGAGGGAGGGAATACCTGAACTGAGATCCTTTTGCTTAGACCAATTGTCTCCAACACCTAGATTATCTGTTGACTGTTAGCAAGAGCTCCTTAGCTGGTAGGAACTGTTGTGGTAATGCATAGAGAGACAGGCACAATTCCCACATAGCCAGGCCCCAAGTCATGTAGGGCTTCCTAGATAAACAGTGACCTGTTGAATTGCATGCAGAAGCAAACAGGTAACCCCATAAACTTTGGCAAATGTAAGCAATGTGCTCACATCACTTCAGAAAATGTGGCCCTTGGAACCTCCAGCAGCTCACTCAGCCTGCATTTGGAAGGTCTGGAGATACATGCTGGGTAGTTAGGGAGAGGGACAGGGAGACAGGACGCCTGGGTTCTGTTCCAGTTATCTTGGTCTTGGGCAAATCACCTTCCACTCTCTATTTCGCAGTTTCTCTCCATCTGTTGCAATGGGGACAATCAGACTCATTCCGTAAGTATGAAGTGCTTTGAAATCCTGGGCTGAAATGCATTCTAGGGGCCAGATCCCCAGGGTGTATAAATCAACATTGCTCCATTCAAGTGAAGACACCTCCGTGTGATTTACACCAGCTGAGTCTCTGCCCCAGTAATTTCAAAGTGGTTTTGCTGTGGCGATTTCTGAAACGCTGCCATCAAATATATTTTCAATCTACAATTGCTTTTTAAAAGAACAACAAAACAGAGCATACAATAAAGCCAATGGGAAATATCCTTTTCCTGCTTATCTCCCAGGGATAATAATAACCCAGGCGTGTGCTAACTAAGTCCAGACTGTCTAGTGGAATAATCAATAGCTCTTGCTTTAGTTGACCTGTGTATTTCACCCAGGTGAGTGCACTCTTGTTTAATTGATGTCCTATTTACCTTCAAAGAGTTTGATGATTTATTTATTTTTTGTGCATCTCCCACTTGTGGGTTTGGGCGACAGGCTTTGGTTCAATGGTCGGTCAGGAGGGGTTAGTGAATCGACAAAGAACAGGAGCCCTGGAACATGTTACAGATCAGCTGTCCTCTCCGCAGCCCCTGCGCTGCCTTTCCCTGAGTTCAGCAAGAAAAGTGCTGGGAGAGGCTTTCTGGAGATGAGGTTTTCTGGAGGATCAGCACAACAGCCTGCTGATTTATCATTGTGTGCAGCGGAGAAGAGTGATTCGGTGCCACTCTCGGGCATTTGTCGTTAATTTTATGAATGACTTCTTCACTCGATATTATTCTACAAAAATTCTCAGAGGAAGAGGGAGACAGAGACTGAGAGATGCACGTGAGACACAAAAAATGAGGGGAGGGCAAAATTCTGGCCATGAGGTGGGCGGCTGAAAGGAGTTTGTATAAACTCTAAGAACCCGTGTTCATCACTGACCCTTTAGGTTAGTGTAAGGGGCCACAAGGCAGGTATAAGAGCCCCTACGCCTGGTGCAGAGCTGGCTCTGTGTATGGACACCCCCCCACGCCCGGTGCAGAGCTGGCTCTGTGTATGGACACCCCCCCCACGCCCGGTGCAGAGCTGGCTCTGTGTATGGACACCCCCCCTACTCCCGGTGCAGAGCTGGCTCTGTGTGTGGACACCCCTACACCCAGTGCAGAGCTGGCTCTGTGTATGGACACCCCTACACCCGGTGCAGAGCTGGCTCTGTGTATGGAACCCCCCCCACGCCCGGTGCAGAGCTGGCTCTGTGTATGGACCCCCCCCACACGCCCGGTGCAGAGCTGGCTCTGTGTATGGACCCCCCCCCCATGCCCGGTGCAGACCTGGCTCAGTGTATGGACCCCCCCCCATGCTCGGTGCAGAGCTGGCTATTCTACCTGTGGTGCTTCCTCCACAGCAGCTCAATGCACAGAGCAGGGGGCACAGGACGGGGCAGGCTGGAGGGGGCTGGCGAGGGCATGGCCAGGATGTTCACACTCCCGAGCTATTCTCCAACTGAGGCAAGAGACGTATCTTGGCCTGCCACTCCAGCTCCCAACCCCTCTGTGTGGGCAGGAAGAAAGTGCCAGCTGCCTCCACTCTGACCCTGAGCTGGAGGAGAATCTGGTCGTGAGGATCTGGACCTTTGTGAGCCCTGCAGAATGGGGAAAGGAGTGGGTCAGTCCGAGCCAGCAGCAGCCAGGTTCTTGTGCTCTGTAATGAGGGCGCTGGGAGTGGGATGGTCACGTGCCAACCAGGAGGGGATGGCGTGAGGGAGGGCGAAGCTTCGACTCTGCCTGGTCTCTCAGTCAGAGCAGAGGCGTTTTAATGAGCAACGGCTGTGCTAGAGGGCTGCTGTGTACGCAAACCAGAAATCAGCCCAGGGAACCGACAGTGCTCGCTGGCAGGCCAGGCGCAGATCGGCCCCCGTCTCCATTTGATCTTCCTCCGGCTGCTGGCTTTGTCCTCATTATGCTCAGAGAGCCTTTGGAAGAAGAGAAGCTTGCGCTGAGCAAAAGACGAGCAGGGTGATTGGGTGGCCGGGGCAGAAGACGATCTGTCCCTCTCTTTGTACCGTCACATCAGGAGCATCTGCTTCTCAAAGCTAAAAATGATTCTGTAATGAGCCAACATCTCCCCTCATTCAGCCGGGCCATTAGCAGACACCGATTAATATTTACACCCCTTTAAGAAAGGGAAGAGAGGGACTCTCCCCACCACCACTCAGGGCTGATGAGTCACTTGGTCAAACAAAATGATGTGCCACCGAAGTCGACCAAATGACTCTCCAAAGGGGCTCGTTCCGCTCAGCAGCCACTCGGTTCCTGCCCAGAGCTCCTTATTTATCCATGCAAATTGCTTCATTTGCATATGTGTCCTTAACTCAAGAATTATGTCCTAATGAAGCAAAGCAAACCAAGTCTTCCCTGCTCACTCTTTTAGATAACCGCCTCATTTACTTGCAGGAGAGAGGTTGGCTAGCAGTTGGAACAGGGAGCTAGGGACTGGACTCCAGGGCTGTGTGCTCAGCTCTAGGAAAGGAGCGTGGTCTGGTCTAGGATACAGCACGGAACTGGGAATCAGGACTCCTGGATTTTCCTCCCAGCTCTGGTAGAAGAGCGTAGTCTAGGGGACAGAGAAGTAGGAGCTGGGAGTCAGGACTCCTGGGTTCTCTTCTCAGATCTGGGAGAAGAGCATGGCAAAATTCCTCCCTGATAGACTTTTTAGGTAAAATGCTAGTCTGGGACTCCGGAGAGCTGCATTCAGTTCTCTGCTCTCCCACTGCCTGCCTGTGCAAGCCACTCAGTCTGTCTCTGCCTCAGATCCCATCTGTGCAATGGGGATACAAATGCTCCCTTTGTCTGCCTATACTGCAAGTTCTTTGGGGCAGGGCTGCCTCTCACTCTGTGTACGTACCGTGCCTAGCACAGTGGGATCCTGATCTTGGCTGGGGCTTGTAGTTGCTACCAGAGTATGAATAGTTAATTAAAGATGTCCCTTGCTGCTTTGGTCCTACCTGAGCCCCATCTCTTTCTGCTGCAGCTGCATCTCCCCGTCTGAGTCCGTGCAGTGCCAGCATCACTTGTGAGATGAGTTGAGGGACGTGTTTGTGGTGCTGGCAGTCAGGCCACCCTGCCAGGGCGAGGTGCCCGCCTGCCTTGCATGGATGGAAACCCATTTGCTGTCCCCGACTGCCGGTAAGTTTGCTTTGTCTTGTCATTCCCGGCTCTCGGCGCGTCTTCCGGTCACAAGCGATCAATGTTGTGTGTGTGCAGCTCTGGGTGGCAAATTAAATACAGACAGGACGGGGTGGGGATGGGAGGGTTAAATGGTGATGAAAGGCCCAGTGTCACCAGAGTTCGTTCTCTGGGGCAGCCCCTGGTCTCTGGGAGGGGCCCCAGCGCTCACCCTGGCCACCGCTCTGCAATCTCACAGCTGGGACTACTGGGTGCTCAGCGCTTCTCAAAATTCAGGCCACTTATTTAGGTGACTAAAAGTGGACTTAGGGGACTGGCTTTAGGCACCTGCATTTGAAAATCTTGGCCCGAGTGGCCTTAAGAAGAAGGTGCAAGTCTGGCCAGCCTCTGCTTGTCCTGCCCAGTGGATCCCCATTTGACACCCGCGAGGGCAGTGTGGTCTAGTGGGTAGGCTACTGGATTGGGCTTCCATTCCCAGCTCTGTTCTTGGGCCGTTTTTGGAGAGCGCCCAGCACAAGCCTGATTTCAGTTAGGGCCTCTCAGTGATACTGTAAAACGTACCCCCAAGAGGGGATGCTTTGTCCCTAAGGATGCTCAGCGGGGCCCATTCACCACCTTATTCCCCCCATGAGTCATTGCTCAGCGAATACCTTCTAGTTTAGGTGCTGCAACTCTGGAATTTCCATAAGGCAACAGCCAGTGTCAGGCGCAGATCCAGGGGCGGAGCCATGTCACGAGTGGCTGGATTATGGGCTGGCCAGTTTTGCTGGGCGCTGCACTGGGAGCAAAGACTTTCAGGAGTTCTCGTAACAGAAGGTGCACGTCCGTCCAATGGAAAATGATTCACCAGACACTAGATGGAAAGAAAATAAGGGAGCTATTGTATCTGCTGCCATTCAAATAATTGCACTGGCCAGTTTACAGAGTTCCCATAACTCAAGCCAGGGGGAGCCTTAGACCAGAGAATTTAATACCCTGGCTACTAAAAGTCCTAGGGCTTTGACGTCAATGGAGCAATGCTGGTTTATACCAGTGGAGGATATGACTCTCTCTCCAACCCCCTTCCATTTGAAGCAGAAAAACTTTCCTCTGTAGCATGTTGCAATGCAAACATCTCAGTGTTGTGCTAGCACAGGAGAACTGGGAAACAAAATTGACCAGAAACAAAAAAAGATTAATCTCTTTTCATATAGACATACAGACTGGAGGATGGGCTGGGTTAGACTTTTAAAAATACTTTCGCGGCCAAGCTCCTTGCTGAAAGCTGGGGTAGGGAACAGTGTCCCCCACATGAACAATGCCATTCTACTGCTGGCCACGCGGTTGCTGTGGCCTATGCAATCCTATTAGTGTTTCCTACCAATTTGAATGAGCATGGGATTCATTATGCCGCCTGTGTTGGTTTTGCAGCCTCACCTTGTGCTCAGATACCTTGGCATTTCATTAGTTCAGTACAGCAAAATAATTTTTCCCTGAGTCTCGCTCATTATTTTGTTGTGTTTGGTGTGCGTGCTACACAAGGTTGGAGTTTGTTCTTTGGAAGGAGATACGGAACAAATTTCCAGGCAAAGGAGAGAGCTGTGCACTGCGGGTCACCAACCCTACATTCTAACAAGTGTAATTAAAAGGACTTACTCCATTATCCAATTCAATTACAGGCAAATTGCTGGGTAAACAAGGAGAAAGGAAGCCCTCGGTGAACCCATGTGACTGAAGTAGCCCGTTGGATCTGATCTTTTCAACCTTATTTATGTAAATACGCTTGCCAAGTCCTCTCCGTCAGGTTCTTTTTGAAGTTCCCCAGATCTCCCAACGCTGCTTAGTAATAGAGCTGAATGGATGATTCACCACAAATAATTTATCTGACCACTTCTGCCTTTGCTTTGCCTCATAAACAGATCACGCAGCCCTCGTGTTGATTCATTATTCAAGAGTTTCTTTCAAGGAACGAGTTCTCAACCTGCAGGTGTCTCATGAAGAATTTGCTACAGTTCGTCCTGGTTTGGTGAAGTCATCTGGTAAGGTTTCTGCTCCTCGATTAGCTGCAAAGTGAATGTTACCGTTGTGTATACATTTCTGAATTTAGCAGTAACAAGGCTCCCTGGCCCTTTAATGCAGGTCACAGGTCTAACAGAGTCTGGTTTCAGCCTAGGAAAGAGGCTGAGAATTGTAGTCCCCAAGGTACATGGGAACTGTAGGCTTGGAGCAAGGAATGCTGGGAAAGGGCAATGCGATACGTAACCTCGCTTTGAGAGCGAATGGGCAAAGCCAGTAACGGAGCTCCCAGCTGAGAGGAAACCAGGAAAGGAGCCTGTGAAAAGCCAGGGAGGAGGCCCAAGAAACAGCTAGGCCAGTGGAATGAAGAACCAATGCATCTAAGAGTTGCTGCAACACTGAAGGGGTTAACTGATCTCAAGATGAAGAACTCAAAACTCAGAAAGTATTTGTCTTCCTTTCTGAAACTCTCCAACCTTCAACTGGGGTTGAGGACAGCCCGCACCCTAGGTTGGGGAGGCGGGGGGGTTCATCCCTTTGGAGGATCAGGTTTAGGGTGCATTATACCTATTAATGTCCAACTGTGTGTGTTGTCCCACTGTGTGCTTTCATCCTGCAAATAGCCTGAAACCCAGTCTTTTTTTTTTAAAAAAAAAGATATTAATCTTAAATGAAGAGAAAGGGCACGCTCAGCAGAGCGATCGCCCATGTCTGCCCCCCCACTTCCATTCTATGCGCCAAGCTCATGTTCCCGCTCTGTCCTGCAGAGCTGAGGCCCCTTAAGGCATCTCACATAGGGTCCCTCCCGGTGCTTGAAGCATCCAAACTAGTCACATCTGAAAATTTAGGACCAGACCAGTGGTAGCTAAATGACTGATCACACCCATTTAAACACAATCGCAGAATTGGTGCACGCTGGCCTGTCTCTGCAGCGCAAAAGTCCGGGTTGTGATTCTGAAGGCAGGCGTCAGGTGTTGTCTGAATGAAGTGTGGTTGAGCCAGTATGTTAAGCACACAGCATCAAAGTGAGTTAGCTCTGTACCTACTCACAGACCATTAAATCAAATCTTTCCTTCAGCAACACAGGCCTGCCCAAGGCCTGATTACTCAGTGCTTAACAAGTGCATTAGTGTAAACCAAGAGACATGTTTCAATTATCTAATAGAAGAATAATCGATCCACCCGCTCATTCTGGATGTTCAAATGTTCCAGTAGGAGGAACAATATTTGTCTAGCTGTAAAAAACCCCAAACCTGAAATACAGTTTTATGTTTCAATTAGGTCGTAGTTGGAGAACAGTTGCAAGATGTCTTTATACAGGCAGCTGTGGCCAAACTACAATGCATACGTGGGTTACCTGGAGTTCACAGGCTGAGTTCTGCTTTTGTGATATTTTTTGTCCCTCTCTGTGCATGTCTTCTCACTGAGGACGGGACCAGAACTAGCTGGGAATTTTTTGAGGAAACTTTTTTTTTTTTTGGTCAAAAAATAGCAATTCATTGAAACAAAAGCATTTTGCGGGAAAGGGTTGGTTTTGACAAAGTTCGTGACTTGAAACATTTTGGGGGGGGAAAAAGTTTTGAAATGGTCAAACCATTTTGTTTCAGCATTTTCTAAATGAAAAATTCCAGTTTGCTAGTTCAAAAAGGAACTTTTGTTTAGAAACTGAAACTCATTACAGTTAAAAAAAATTTAAAGTTGAAATCTAAATAAATGAAACCTTTTATTAATGATTAGTAGTAGTAGTATTTATTATTTATTATTCTCGCACAAAAATAGAAATGTTGCTTTTCATCCTGATTTGGGACAGGAAAACTTTTGAGTTGTTTCCCCCCCAGTTCGAGGTGGGACAGACTTTCAAACTGCTCCATTCGGATGCCAATAGCAAACTTTCTCTGGCGCTTGAGTAGGGCCCAATTCAGGGAAGGTGTTGAACACACCTCATTCCCCACTGATCTGAAATGGAGTTCACAGGGTGAGTATCTTGTGGGTTTTACCCCTCAGAGTAGAAGTACAGTGAACACAGAATCTTTTATGTAATGATTCCAAGTCTAGGCCAGCCCCTTTGGCTCTGGAAGCATTAGTCGCAACCATTTGAGTAACTCCATTAGCTGGCAGCACTAGTAGGCTCTTATCGGGACAAGCCACTAGAAGGGGACATCAAATGAACTGTGGCAGCGTGGGTTGCTCCTGCATTCTGGTGTTGATGGGAAATTCTGCAAGAACATGCTCTGTCTTCTTTCATATCTGTAAAGTGCTTTGGGATCCTTCGATGAAAGCTGCTGTAGAAGTGCAAAATATTAGTATTCAAGTAAGGCAGTGCGGTCTAGTGGTCACCACAAGGGAATTTCAGTCAGGACTCCTGAATGCCATTCCTGGCTATATCACTGACTCATTCTGTGAAATTGCAGAAGTCACTTTGTCTTTCTGTGCCTCAGTTTCCCACCTATCAAATAGGGTAAAATAGCACCCAAGTCTCAGAAGGCCTAACTGGTGTTTGTAAAGTGGTCTAGATCCTGTAAAAGACCATAAAGACCTGCAAAGTATTATTATTTAGCTTGGGTAACATCCCGAGTTCCCAGTTTCCAAATTGGCACATCCTGTGAGTCAGCTGATAGATTGCAAGAGACCTTGTTGATTTTTCTTTCATCCCATGTTTAACTTTTCTGCATTCATGATCTGGGATGTGTCAGGTCTTTGCAAAGCACAAACCCAAATGTACAGAGTCTTGGGCATCTCATTTGTAAAACAACATCCTGGAAAAGAGCTAACGCAAAGCATTTGCTTTGTGTCCATTTTCTTTTGGTCACTGTGCAAAATGCAAATGCAGGTTGTTCCTTTTCCCCCTTTCAGAGATAAATACGGGGGTATTATAGAAACTTTAAACCCATTCCAGGCTCTGCGCAGTATTTAAAAAAAGCCGCTCAGTCTAGCTGTCAGTCCCTGGCTTTGGCTTTAATTAAATAGGTTTGTAACCTTCACTGACAAGCAAGTGTCTTTGGTAAGTTGCATTCTGTAAGGAATCCTTTTCAGCCTAAGAAAGATGCCAAATAAAATGTCTCTCATCTCCCCTACAAGAAAGCTCTCTCTAGATTTAAAAATAAATACACAAATAAAGTTGTGCCACTTGGAAAGCTGTTGATAGCACTTTTCTAGGGCAGAGGGAAGCTTAGATTAGAAATGGAAGCAGTGGTGAAAGTAAGCCGGTCCGGTCCGGTATGGCGTACCGGCAAGAGCCAGTACGCCGTGCTGGACTGAACCGCTTCCGCGGCAGTGATTTAAAGGGCCCAGGGCTCCAGCCGCTGCAGGGAGCCCCAGGCCCTTTAAATCTCCGCCGGAGCTTTAATTCATCCCTGAGCCCCGGGGCTCCCAGCCATCTCTGCAGCTGGTAGCTCCGGGGTGATGTAAAGGCCATGGGGCTCCCAGCCACAGCCGGAGCCCCAGGGCTTTTAAATCTTGAAAGGCCCCGCCTCTTCCGGTTGAGGCCACGCCTCTTCCGGTTGAGGCCACACTCCCGCTCAGGACTCCGGCGTACCGGTAAGTCCTTTAAGTTACCTTCACCCCGAATGGAAGCAATTGTATGTCTGGCATACACAGTCTTGGCGGTGTGAAGATCTAGGGGCCTGATTCTCCATTGCCATGTGCAGCTATTTACACTGGTGTAAAATGCAACCACTCTGACTGGGTAGAGTCTCACACCCCCTTTGCACTGGTGTAAGTGCCTGCACAAAGTGCAAGGCGGTGAGGAATGTCCCACAGGCATTTTCCTGCCCTTCAGGAGGGAATTTCATTGAGTCTCTGTTTATAAGGACTCAGCGGCAATTGGAAGCCTGCAGGATTGTGTATGTAGATCCTGACTCGAGTATCTTTGAGCATCTGGGGGGTTGTAAGATGGAGCTGAATGTCAGCCATTAGCAAGGGAACCACAGAATCAGTTCACTCATTCAACAGCCGAGGTCCGCTCCCTCTGAGCACCGTCCGATTTGTAGCAGCCCAGTCCAATGAAAAACAAGAGCACTGTGCAGTTCTGTGCTGCCATCAGACGGGATGCACCTCTCCTCTTCCCATTGCTTAATCTCTCCAGCAGCAGGAAGAAGAAGAATTTTTTGCTGCATGTAGCTAACCTGCTGGCGTGTGGCCGCTAAATGAATCTGACCCAGGTCACGTTTTTTCATGTTCTGCTTATTGCATACATGAAAATCCCTGGGAAAGAAATCGAGATCAATTTGAAATGAACGGGAGGTGCAAAGCAGCAAGCTCATATTGTTGTTTTATTAGGAATGAGTCCGTCTGCCTTTTTTTTATATACATTTTTAGGCACAGGAAGCCTTTAAAGAGCCATCAAGGGTTTAGGGTTAGAGATGGACCCAATCCTGAACCAGATGTGAAAGGTTTCAGAAGAGCTCAGCTCCAGTTTAGGCACCAAATAAGCTTTGGATGTTGCGCTCTTGGGAAAACGTGTCCATAATCCTGGATGCCGCGCACGTTGGAAAATCTGCTACTCGGGATGTTCGGATGCAGTGTTTTGATTCAAGCCTATGTTTGCACCGATGTGCAGCTCATGCCCCATTCTCCGAATAGCACAGGGGATGTGGGCTTTATTCGGATAATCAAGAGGCCAGGAGGGGCAGTGCAGGTTGTGTGACCACCTTGCTCCCTTATTCCCGTGACGGTGACAGCAGGTCTGCAGAGGGTTCCCTGCACTGCTGCAGGAGCCATTTGGCAGCAGGATGGCCTTGCCACAGCTGCGGTCTCTTCTCTCTCAGCCGAACCTCCCCATTATCCGAATCCCTTCCTCTTCCCCGGGGGACAAAGCATGGATTTCGATAATGTGGACGTTCAGCTCATAGGGTTTTGGAAAATTGGGAGTAGACTGTATTCCCGTGTGGGAAACAAAAACTTTTCAGGATGATTTTCACAGTGAAATCTAATTTTTTAAAAATGAAGAATATTTCAGCCCGCTCTAGCAGGGACAGGTTATCATCCCTATTTTGCAGGTAGGGCAGAGAGAAATTAGGTGACTTGCACAAAGTTACATGGTGTGTCTGAGGCAGGATTTAAACCCAGAGCTTCTAAATTCTAGTCCTACGCCAGTGTCTTACCCACAAGACTATTCTGCTCCTCAGCCTTTATGTTGTCTTTTTGCAGGGAGGCTTTGTTCGTGACTGTTCAGCTCAAGTCTTTCAGGGCTACCCAACAATAATGCACCACAAGCCCCTGGCTGCAGCTCTTCTACTAATAACTTTTCTGGGGATCATTAGTCACTCCCTCGTGATGGTTCTTTCACCTACTCACTATTCATTTGTTAATGGCATGATAAATCTGCTCAGGTTGAAAGAATAAAAACAGGGCAAGAATTACATTTGTACTGGCCTGTTTACATTTGTTGTCGTTCTCTTGATGGAGTAGAACTAGCAAGATCAGTCAAATGCCAGTAGCTCAGGAATATTGACCTTCTCCCCAAGCAAACTAACCAGAAATTGTTTATAGCTGTTTAAAGGGGGTGGTTGGTACTGAGTCACATACACACAGTGAGAAAGGGAGGCAAAAGAAAGATACGCTCAGATGGAAAACAGGTCACTTGGCACTCCGGAGACTGTGGATAAGTCACATGGGCAGAAATGCAGACTAACTCCGTGGACTTCAGAGGAGTGACTGGATTGACAGAGCAGAATCTGGCTCTCTGGGGTATTCAGTTAAAGCCCAGTTAAGGGCTAGAATTAACGGCAGAGGAATCTGTGAAGATATGAGGAGTTGGTAACCATTATAGCATCATAGAAATGTAGGGCTGGAAGTGACTTTGTGAGGTCTTCTACTCCATTCCTCTGTACTGAGGAAGGACCAAGTAAATCTAGGCCATCCCTGACAAATGTTTGTCTAACCTGTTCTTAAAAACCTCCAATGATGATTCCAGAATCTCCCTCGGAAGCCTGTTCCGAAGCTTAACAATCTTTGTAGTTAGAAAGTTTTTCCTCATATCTAACCTAAATCTCCCTTGCTGCAAATTAAATCCATTATTCTTGTCCTAACTCCAGTGGACATGGAGAACAATTGATCTCAGGGTTGTTTTTTTTAAATAACAGTTTTCAAATATAGTACGAGCTATTATCAGGTCTCCCATCTGTTTTCTTTTCTCAAGATGAAACATGCCGAGGCTTTTTTTAACCTTTCCTCATAGGTCACGTTTTCTAAACCTTTTATCATGGTGGCTCTCCTCTGGACTCTCTCCAATTTGTCCACATTTTTTCTGATGTGTGGAGCCCAGAACTGGACACAGAACTCCAGCTGAGGCCTCACTAGTGCCATGTGCAGTGGCACAATTACCTACCGTATCTTACACACAACACTTCTATTAATACACCCCAGAATGGCATTAGCCTTTTTCGCAACTGCATCAGATTGTTGACTCCTATTCAATTTGTGATCTACTCTAGCCCCCGGATCCTTTTCAGCCGTACGACCACCTAGCCAGTTATTCCCAGTTTGTAGTTGTACATCTGATTTTTTCCTTCCTAAGTGAAGTACTTTGCACTTGTCGTTACTGAATTTCATCTTGTTAATTTCAGACCAATTTTCCAATTTGTCAAGGTTGTTTTGAATTCTAATCCTGTCCTCCAATGTGCTTACAACCACTCCCAGCTTGGTGTCATCTGCCAATTTTATAAGCGTACTCTTACTCCACTACCCAAGTTGTTAATGAAATTATTGAATAATACCAGACCCAGGAATGACCCCTTGGTGAGGTTCGTGGCAATGCCCCAAGGTTATTCCTGTTCCAGGAAAGAAAACTCAGCACTTCATAATATATCATAGTAAAGCTTTCCTTGCTCTGTAAGGAGCGCTAAATGCTCTGCCCTACCATGCAGCAGACCTCACTTTTGATTCTGTTATATTTCCATACCGACAGAGCAAAGGATAGGCTTGCAGTCCAGAATAGCTTCATTTCTATATTGGCGTCCAGACAAAGGGGGTCTAAAATGCTACCATCCGTGTGAGTGGAAACTTCCACTTGCTAGCCTTCATTTGCACTGCTCTGACAACCCACTCATTTTGTACATGTGTAAATGATACACAAGGTGCAAGGCAGTGGAAAAATCGAAGCCATCTGAACAATGCAGATCATGAATAAAGCTGGTTGAAAAATTGTTGCTGAAACAGATTTCTGTCAGAAAATGGCATTTTGACAAAACCAATTTTTTTTTTTTTCAAAATCACGTCGATTTTAATGAAATTGTCTGTCACCAAAAAAAAGGGGGGGGGGGATATTTTTTTAAATGTTGATGTGTCCTGTTTCAAAATGTTCAGAATGGAATGTTTCCGTTTTTCATTTTTGAAATGCCTTGTCGTTTAGAAGTTGACTTGATTTTATATACAAACGAGTTCAAAGTATATTAAAAGGGTTGAAACCAAAATGAAACACTTCAAATGTAGCAAAAGGAAACATTTCAGTTGATCCAAACTGCAACTTGAGTCAGAATTTTCTTTCATGAAAAATTTCAGAATATTGGCTTCCCTGCCCCCCCTCCCCGAAATCTTGAATTTTTTTGTGAAATGGAAAATCCACTTTCTGACCAGCTCTAAGATTGATACTTCCCCACCTTTATGAAGAGTACCATATAAGTGCTAGTTTCAATAAAAACAAAACCAAAAAACCCTTTTCAAATGAACCCGACACAGTACAATAGGTACAATTATGGTATATAGCAATAACTTGATATGTTTAGCAAGGGGCACTGTGGCTATATAGTTGCATTATGTCATGACGGGTGTGGAATTAACCATACCTAGCCAGTCTGCCATTTGTCTTATGGCCAAAGGACACAGGAAGCTGTTTGTAAAAGCAACTATGCTCATGCTGCTTCTCAACTGCCTCTTGGACGTTAAGGGGACTCTGTTACTGCCCCAAAGCATATAAGGGCAGAATGCAGTGTGACATATTAACACAAGAAAGCTAAAAAAGTTAGAGGAGAAAAATAGGTATGATATGATGTCAGCATGAACCGCTGGAAATCAAGAAGCTATTTATGAACCATTTACTTACATAGTCCTAAAAAGACGCTAAGGCTGTACATGAAAATAGGTCTGTGATTGAAATCAAGTCCTAAACACAATGTAACTGTGGGAATAGCTCATGGAGAAAGATGTAAGCTGCTAGGTACTCTGTTAGTTCAGAAATAGACTCAGTGCCCTTTCTGTGGATGGAGGTGATGCTGGCTTGGGTGTTGTTATTTTCAGATAACGGAGGAGGAAGATACAAGAAGAAATGTCATCTCATAGAACTCCTCTTTCCATTCTGAACTAACCAAGCAACAGTATTTGGTCCTGCCATGTGGGCAGGGGACTGGACTCGATGACCTCTCGAGGTCCCTTCCAGTCCTAGAATCTACGAATCTATGAATCTTGCGTGTGCAAAATCAGCCTAGAATATAATAGGAGTCGTCAGCAGGGTTCAAACCATGAGCTTTCAGAACCACAGTACAGATCTTTGCTACTTGATCTGAAGTAGCAACACCATTAGCTAGTAGCAGTTATAGGTTGTTGTCCTATATTTGAACAGGCTACTGGGTGGGAGGGGGAATTGACCCATGCCTTGACTAGCATGTTACAAGGACAGATAGACTCTCTCCCTCTCCTTCCTATCAGAAGGAGGAAACAAAAATTTGACTAAAATGCAGGGCAATGTTTAAAGTTAAACTAACAGACCATTTTGTGGGGCGGGGGGGGGGGTTGGTTTCAGCGGGAGTTAGCTTGTTAAATTTTTCTATAAGCCAATTTAATGCTAGACTTTCTCTCTTTAACCTAAAGTTAAGAGTCTCTCAGATTGAACCAAAGTAAAATCTTCCGTGAGAGAGCGATGCTGGTAGTTCATTAGCTGGGACTGTCACTTCTGAATCAGTAATGACTCTGCGCTCAACGTGTCACTAGGGGTTTGTTTTGAGGCTGGAGAGCCTGCCTCTATGATGAGATGTAAATGTTCTAACTTGTTAACTTGTAGTTATTCAAGATCCCAGACAGCTAAGAGTGTTAACTGACTTTTAGACCAAACTTCAAATAGGGTAATGACATTCTTCCTCTTTAAACCCTCACTGCCTGCAGTTTTGTCTGATTCCCATTTCCTGACCTAAGTGCTGGTTCAGGGTGTAGCATTACTGGGAGTCACCAGATGGTGCTAGTTTTTCAATATGCATGATAGATCTGTTCATCTGAAAGCACAGGAGTTAGATCTTGGAGAAATGTGTATTGTCAACCATGATGCATATATTTTAGCTGCTGAGGATATCATGAGTGAAATTTG
Source organism: Chrysemys picta bellii (assembly GCF_011386835.1). Classification (NCBI taxonomy): domain Eukaryota; kingdom Metazoa; phylum Chordata; order Testudines; family Emydidae; genus Chrysemys; species Chrysemys picta. The sequence continues at coordinate 16,011,961 of NC_088813.1, forward strand.
TCCTGCTTTAATGTGTCTGACCAGCAATGCTCTCTTTCAGAATGCTTGTTGCCTGCAGGCTATACCAACACTAGCAAGCCAAACGTGACCCAGGACACAGAAGTTGCGCTGGTTTAACTAAAGGTGTGGCAAGCTAAACTGATGTAAGGCAGGTTTAAATGGATATACAAGTGTCCACACTAAAGTTGCACTGGTTTCAGTAAATTGATTCCACATCACACCTTTAGTTAAGCGGCTGCAACTTTGTGTTTAGACCAGGTATTTGTGCCAAAACATTGCACAGGGCTGCTGTATGCTGTTAAACAGTTGTTGCATTCCACACAAGAGGGGGCTGACCTTTAATGGTCGGTGAAATTAATCCCTGTAGATCCTTTATTTCTCAGATTTGTTGGGAGGTATAATTCATCCATGTTTCTAAAGCACATGAAAGGAGGCAGAGAAGTATTATGGATATGGCAGAAAACTCAAGCAGGAGGAAGGGAGTGTGGAGCCTTCATGAGAATCCAATGCATTTCAACACATGACTAGATCACAGAAAACTAATTCATATAATGAAGGCAGCAGAAGAGGGTGAGACGGCAGAAGCAGGGACTTCTGAAAACATGCCAATTACAAAAAGTAATGTAATCCATTATTATTCGTTCAAATGTCAATAAAGCCTCCCTCGTTGTCTCACTCTTTTAGACAGAGAACGGCCAAAAAGTAAAGGCATTTAACCTACAGCAAGCTTGTGTGTGTGTGTGACATCTCCTCCCATCCTGATTGTTCCTTATCTGCTTCTTTCCTGGGTTCTTTTATTATAGCTTTGCACGAGGCTGACCTTCGAACAGTTTAGAATCCCTAATGTCTCCATACCCTTTCCCTTTCCTTCCCTTCTTTTCGCCCTCCTACTTTAATTTTTATCCTCCTGTGCATAAAAAAAAAAGAAAGAAAAAAGAAAAAGAAAAAAGCTTGACTTCTTCCATGATGCTGACAACAAACTCATGGGTGGAAGAAGTGAGGCTAAGTCTGTAGCCCTTGCCACGGGCCCATTCCCTTCCAGCCTAGCAGCACAAAAGGCAGTGGCTGGTGGGAATGTGCAACTGCATCTACTGCTCCCTAGAAAGGTAGCCAAGCCAAAAGGGTCTCTGGGCCCATCAAGCCACCTAGCAGCTGCTGTCTATGCAAAGGCGCTGCAGAGAACATGCTCAGGTCCCGGCAAGGCTTAAAGAGATAAGCAGGCTGCAGCCTGAAAGGAGGCAGGGAAGGGGCAAAAAGGCTGAGCTGGCCTCGGTCTGAGAGTGACAGACTAGTGCGGGTTTGGACATTCAGTTCAGAGTAGCAGCCACATTTTCCACAGGTGCTGCATCCTCTTACCTCCCTACTTCTTAGATCTCCTCACACCCAGCAGCGGTGGGGTACCTCCCCAAGAACGCTCCTAGGATGGAATCTGTCCCAGGTATCATTCCGGGGAGACTCTGCTCACCCTGCCTCCATCTGCAAACACTCCCCCCGAGCCCTCAAAGCAGCACTGGGGTTTGGGGGGCGAACACCCCTGCATTTTTCCTGCTGCCCCCTATAAGCAGGAATCGTCAGAGATTGAGGCTCTGTCTGTATCGGTACAGGCAACTCCAATGCAGCATGTTGCCTAAAGTAGACAAGCCCTGTATTAAATCCAGTGCATCTGAATCGCATGCCCCCATCACTCCCTAAAAACTCTCATCCTCCCCTTTAGCCATTTCCACACAATGTTTAATTGTGCTGAATTCCTCTGAAATCAGGAGTGTGCAAAGGTGATACGCGCCGTGCCGCAGCTGTCTCTAACTTTCTTTCTTTCACTTCTAATCCTTTATCTCTTCTCAGCACTTTTCCCCACAGCAGCCCAGAAAGCAGCATGTCTCTCGCTCCCTGCAAATGCTGCTGGGTGTTTGATAATGTGCTGGCAGCTTTATTCCTTTCCAGTTTGTTCCATGTGCCGTTTCACTGCCGGAGAAATTGTTTATCTCCCTCCACTTCCCATCCCAGGCTCCCTATAATTCTTATTTCAGGTGCACTCCAAGGTTATCGGTTAACAGAAACTCACATGAGACTGCAGTCTGTGACTCAAGTCAGAGTGCTGGGTAAGAGCATAGAGCCAGAGAATGAGCTAATGGGAATATGGGGGACCTGAGAGGCAATAGGTCTAGGTGGATGTTTTCAGCTGCCTGGATCATGCCATAAATCTTTCCTTGTCTTTTTCGGATCTCCTAGGTTGCTAATAGGGAAGCCATTATTAAACGGTTATTCCTTCCTCTTGGCTTTATGGGTACAAACGCTGGCCACACTTTTCACATTTCACCTATTAGTTCCTTTTGTGCCTCAGTCAGCGGAATAAAAGAAGGTGTTTGAAATTCCGACGCTAGGTATTTAGCAGCTCCCCTTGAACCAGAAATAATTTTTCTGGACAGCAGGAAAAGAAAATGAACCCAAATGATGGCAGAGGCTTAAAGTTTAACCTGCACCTGCTAAGCGAGCAACTAAAGAAATTCACCAATTTGCAACCCACTCATATGACCAGGGTTTCACTCCTCTGGGACCTGAGCTGGCTAGATTCATGCTTGCTTGGCTGTATCTACTCACACTGTAATCACACCCCGTGATTGCCGTATAGACATACCATAAATCTAATGTCCTCTGAAATTCAACGGAGCCACAATTCAGATTACAAATTCAGATTTGGTCTACACTGGGGAATTTAGAAAAAAAAGTGCTCACCTACAATCACTGTACAACTTATATGAGTGTGTGCCATAAGGACATACAGTTCTGAGATCACTGAAACTCACATATATATGAAATCCAGGGGCATGAAAATCAGTTAGAAAAAAAAAACAAGTGGTAAGATTTCACAAAATTTTATCTAAAGGAAAATTCAATTCCCATACATCATGCCTATTCACCCAGAGCATGGAGGTTGCATCCTTGACCATGAATGCTAATAGCCATTGATGGACCTATTCTCTTTTTTGAACCCAGTTATACTTTTGACTTTCACAACATCCCCAAGCAATGAGTTCCACAGGTTGACTGTGTGTTGTGTGAAGAAGTAATTCCTTGGGTTTGTTTTAAACCTGCTGCCTAAAAGCCCTATATCCCTGGCACCTCCAAGGGTACCAGGGACTCCAAAAAATCTTCAAATAAGGAGGCCTCTGATAATCCCAAATGTTCCAAAAGATTTGGGGCCTCCGATAATCCCAAAAGCCCTGGGGCCTTTAAAAATCCCCTAAATCTCTGGGGCAGGAAAATAAATCCACAAAATCCTCTGTGACTATCACTGCACATGGAGCAGATGTTTTCAGAGAACTCTCCAAGCTGACGCCAAGATCTCTTGATCAATGATCAGTGCATCACAGTAGCTCTCCGTGTCCTGTGGCCACCCTTGCTTTACTGCAGTTGAGTGTAAAATGGCTGCACTCCTGACTGGTTATTATTTTTATTCCCCATTGTCTTTCATCTCCCTTTGGAATATATATGGGATGACAGAGGCTTGCATAACCCAAGGGAGCAGAGGGGATTTATGGCTATCAGGCAGTGTTTAGTACAGATGTGCAGTACAGCAACCATCAGTAGCCAGAATAGCTCAGGAGATATACATCATGGAAGAAAGTTGTCTGCAATTAATTTTCAAAGGGCTAAAACGTCGCCCATTTTAACAGCAGAGGAGTCTGAGAGAGCACAGAGGGTAATAAATCATTAATACTGGTGGGAGTTTTTATGTACTTTGCAAAAGTGGTATTACATTTTTTTCTCACAACACGCAAAACACATTTTAACCCATTTAAACAAAGAGCCTTTAATGATCAAGACTTCAAAATATCTCCCAGCTAACTTAATTTTTATTTAAATCCCTAAAATGTATCTCATCCAGTCCATAAAGAAAGATACCTGATGACAACAGTGGTTGTGATTTCAGCCACAGCAGGTGACTAGTCTTATGGGTGGAATTTGGAATTCTGGGAGGAGCTTGTATAGAAAACAGACTTTATTCCCCATCACCCCACAAATACATACATTCTGAGCCCTGATTGTGAGAAGTTTGTAAAAGGATTTGGGGGGGGTTGTTAAATTGTATTGTGATTCTCTGCCATTGTTTTCACTTCAGGTAGTCTACTGGCCACCAAATTCAGAATAAGTCTGAGTCTCCTCAACCTATAGATGGCAAGGCAACATCTATCTATCTATCTATCTATCCCCATCCACCCCCTCTATCTTTCTATCTATCTATCCCCATCCACCCCCTCTATCTATCTATCCACCTACCTATCTATCTATCCCCATCAACCTATCTATCTCTCTATCTATCTATCTCCATCCACCCCATCTATCTATCTATCCCCATCCACCCCCTCTATCTATCTCCATCCACCCCATCTATCTATCTATCCCCATCCACCCCCTCTATCAATCTATCCACCTACCTATCTATCTATCCCCATCCACCTATATAGATAGATACCCATCCACCCCCTCTATCTATCTCCATCCACCCCATCTATCTATCTATCCCCATCCACCCCCTCTATCTATCTATCCACCTACCTATCTATCTATCCCCATCCACCTATATAGATAGATACCTATCTATCTATCTCCATCCACCCCATCTATCTATCTATCTATCCCCATCCACCCCCTCTATCTATCTATCTAGCTATCCCCATCCACCCCCTCTATCTATCTATCTACCTACTTCTGGTACATTGGTGAGTCACAGTCCTAATTGAATCAATAACTTTTAAACAGATAATAAATAAATAACGACCATCCCTATCCGACACAAGGTTCATTTGTCTTTAGAGCCTCGATTCATCAAAACACTGAAGCACATACTTAACTGTAAGCACATGCTCAAGTCCAGCTCTATTGAGCAGAGAACTTGAGCGTTATTTTAACGGGACTTAAATGCCTGCTTAAATGCTTTGCTGAACTGGTTCCAAAGCATTGAACCATGTTTAACTTTAAGCGTGTCCTCTGCTGAATCATGGCTTAAGGCTCTGATCCTAAAAGATCCGGGCATGCAAAACTCCCACTGACTTCTTAATGTGGGCTTGCAAGATTGCACCCCTCATGCTGAAAGGGATGTGGCATTTCTAGCAGGTATCATCCAGGGCTTAAATTCTCATAGAGTATTTCCCAAAGCCCCCCAGTGGCCCCCTCCATGCTATAAAAACTCCAGGGGGGTTGAAAATATTTACCAGAGCTCTGCTCTGGACAGCTCCAGCTGAATTTAAGCCCTGGTAACACCATTTTAACATCGCTGTTTTACCCCCCTTGTCAATAGCTTTTACACCTGCAAATAAGATAATGTGACTTTCAAAAAAGCCCCACACACTTTGGTCTGCAGTGCTAGATATACATTTAATGTCCAACACTCTGGCTTTTAATGCTAGTAAAGTTGGCCATTACCATTAAATTAGATTATTATTTTCTCCCTAATGTTGACAAAGCCCTTCCTATAATTAAACAAATCCACAAATCATTTTTTGTTTGTGCAAAGAAAGCAACACTGACCCCTCCTTTCCACTCCCCCACTGCATTTGCTTTTTAAATGCAAAATATAACATGCAGAAAAACACATCTTAAAAGTCAGAGAGCCAGATCCACCGCTAGTGTAGATTGGCATTTCTCTGTCTACCTCTGTGGAGATACATCCCATTACACCAGCTGAGGACCTGGGCCATAACACTCATGAAACAAAGAACTTCAGCAGACTCATAACAGAAAATTTCACAGTCAGATTTCTCTTTATTACCCTTTCCTCTGGGGCCATGATGGTATTAGTGATATTTCCATTTGTCAGTTTTCTGTATTTTGTTGTCTCATTTTCTGAAAAATGATTACAGAATGAAAAGTTGCTCAGGCCCCAGGGTCCAGCAAAACCCTCGTAGGAATCGGTTTCATACCATGAAACAGTGGAAAGTGAACAGGTGTCTAGGGAAACAAAAAGAGATGAAGAAAAATCATTTTATTAGACCTTTGTTTTAATATATGAAAATAGTTATTACCGCATGTTGAGGAGGCAGAATACAGACAGCTGCCAAACAGGAAGGCAGCAGTTTTTTTCTGTCAAGGGCCCAAAGACTTTGAAATCAAAAGAAAACAAAAGCAGTAATAAATATGCAACTGAGATGCTAACCTGGCAGGAAACAAAGCTAGTTATTTCCCACATAGCTGAAACTTTGAGGCAAAGGAGGAAGGTTCATAACAAAAATACATTTTCAATTGAAAAAGGGGGTTCCAGCTGGTGCGTGAAATTAATGAGATGGGACGGGATCTATATAACTGCCTCAGACACCTTGACTGGCTATGCCAGACCTAAATGGATCTAGTTCAAACCAGCCCTCCTGGGTTATAAAACTCTCTGTGGAGTGGCTCCAGACTGTATCACACCTATATAGCTATTGTAGGGTTTCATACTGCTACCTATCACCTTTCATACTGCTACCTATCACCATCACAATGCCTTCCATGTAAAATCAATAGCAATAGCTAAGTCCCTAGTGCTCTCTCTTTTATATAATACATCCATGCTCTTTCCATTCCACTATCACTGGTTTCCTCTCTCTCCTTCATTCTGTTATGTTAGTGAAAGCCTTCTCCTCCACAGCCCCAGATGTGCAGAACAACATCCCTGCCTCTCTTCATCACATCGACACATCATTTCAGCCTAGCCTGAACACCCACCTGCACCTCTTCCCCTCACTCTTCTTCTTCCATGTGTAACTCTTTAAATCATGTGGAGATTTGTTTGTAAGGGGCCATAAACAAATAAAGTTGCGTTGCACTGGATTGAGATGAGGGACCCTGCCAGGGGAGCTGATCCATTTCTGTGCCCGTTAATACCAACAGAATTTCCCTTTGACTTCAGAGGATGTGAGATCAAGCCCTCATTGCCCGGAATTCTCTTTTTGGGAGAGATGGGGAGGGGGTTTCCAAACAGAAACAGAGGAAGTGGATGAGAAGAATCCACTATCCCTAAATTCTGGAGGTCCAGTCCCACTGCCAGGCCATTGATTGTGTGCGGCTGACACCCACTCCATCTGGACAAAGGAACTAAGTGATAACCTGTCCGTGTTTGATCCAAGCTTGCATATCTGCAGATCTGTTCTCATTCACATAAATGTCTCATCCTTTTCTGTAGCTCACCAAGCGATTTGCTTCAACAGTATCCTGCAGGAGCAGATTCCATGACAACGGGCGAGAGGCAGTGACTGAGAGAAGATATACACACACACACACACACTGCACAAAAACGCACAGCACCAGTAAGGTATGTCCAGAACTTCATCTCAGTATAAGAGACCTGTATGCAGAGCAGGATGGCTTGGGGACTGGGTCTAGATTGCCTCTTGGTTAATTTAAACTAGTGGGGGTTGGAGATTTCAGGAGGCCGGGGTCATTACTTGTAAGGAAGGGACGGAGCATGAGCTGGGATGGTATGGACCTTTCTAGCTTTGTACATAGAGTGTTGTAATGGGTAAAGGGGACACTATGCTCTCAGGAGGCTCGGGGGTGGCACTAGTGGGTCCATGCTAACTATACGGCCCCTTTCACCGCATCCCTGATCACCACTTTAGAAATTCGGTGTCTAGAGGGCAGCGACTGTGTCTGGAAAACACCTGCTGTGCTGTGGGTGCTACAAGCATCTAAATCAGGGGTTCTCAAATTGGGGGTCGGGACCTCCTAGGGGGCCGTGAGGTTATTATGTGGGGGGTCATGAGCTGTCATCCTCCACCCCAAACCCCACTTCGCCTCCAGCATTTATAATGGTGTTAAATATATTAAAAAGTGTTTTTAATTTATAGGGGGCGGTTGCACTCAGAGACTTTCTATGTGAAAGGGGCCACCAGTACAAAAGTTTGAGAATCACCAATCTAAATAGTAATTAATAGTTTTCTTTCTTTGGTCAGTTCTTTCTATCTCCAGGTGCATTACCATGCATCTGCGTTATGCTGCAGGCAAAATACTAGTCTTTTTTGGTGGCCAAATAGTTGTGTATGTCCAAAGTAGACTCTAACCCAATGACTCTCTGAAACTCCAGAGGCCAAAGGGGATATATAGGAAACTATGCAGCTCCTGGAAAAGCCCTTTGGCTTGTTCATTAATGAGTTCGCATTTACAAAAGATGCAAATACCTCAGGAGTGTTATATTGTGATTTCTCCCCCGCCACCAGCTTTGTGTCTGTAACTGAGTCAGAGAAGAGAACACTGCCACACACTCCCTCTTGTAAATTCTGCCTCAAGATATGGACTCAACAGGAAAATCCAATTGATTTTGCCAAGATTTTCATTTCAGGGGGGGGAAAAAAACAGAAAAACTGATACATTTCAAAACACTTGAGGTTGGTCATGCTGAGGTTTTTGTTATGCTAATTTCACTGGCAACTGAATCTTCTTTGCAGACTTTTCAACAGGACTCTAAGTAACAACCCGAGTGTATGTAATAGGATGTGGAGCACTGGCTGGTTGGGCATCTCGGAACCAGCATCTCCCTGCCTTTCCAAGCTTTCTGAGGCATACATGTGGTGTACAGCGGTGCCAGTTCAATTCTATCCAGGACGCTGAAGGACTTTAATAAACCAGACAGAGTCCATTTAGCGTAGCTGTTCCTGTCATGAACTTTCTAATAGGCATAAGACAAAGCAGCTTGCTTGGATTCGCAATATAGCAATTTCTGAGAGTGCAAATGCCAAAGAGAGGCCTCCCCAAAGCTTGACCAGGTGAGTTGCAGCAGCTCTGAATTGGTTTCTTAATCTGAGAGAATGTAACTGGATGGACGGATCAGAGCAAAAGAATGCGTATGGAACCAAAGTTTTCCTGGAGCCCTGAAATGTTCTGGTAAGTTTTTCTTTAATGTTTCAACAGAAGTCTTTAATGCTTCCAGGTTTCAGCAGGGGAAAAGCTGTGTTATGTATTTATCTGCCCCTCATCATCATCATCATCATATCTGAGCACTTCACAGTTGTGGTTGGGGCTCCCCTTGTTGGCAGTCATTCCTGGATTTCATCCTCACTACCCCGTTGGGAGGCATGACAGTATAATTCCCATTTTATGGATGAGGAACCAAGGCACATGGTGTGGCTAAGCCAGAAATTGAGTCTGGATCTCTTGAAACTGACCATCCTTCCTTCCTTTCCTTGCAGCGGGAAAACATGTCACCTTTTGCCCACTTCTCCTTGTGAGAATCACTCATGCGGGAAATCCATCCATGGGCACTAGGCTTGTGAAGGACTTAAGTCTCTCTCTGGGTTTAAGTAGAACATGGGGGATGGCCGCGTTTTGTGCTGGCATCTGGCCAGGGTGAATCACTATGAAGCTAGTAATGTGGTCTTGAGCTCTCACACAGAAGGCATCACACAGTATCAGTAGTCATCCATCATTACTACTCACCATATATTGCCCAGTCTCAAGGAGAAAGACTTGCATTTAAATACAAATATCTTGCCATTTATTGGATGGGAAAGACCATGCAGACAAAGTACCCTGCATGGCTGGGATATGCTATTATATTTCTTCAAAGTCTGTGTATATATAAGGCTTAGAGAGCCAGCTCTGATAAATTAGGGTGTTTTTAATTTCTGGAGGTGAAGATTCTTTGGGCACGTTCATTTGCTGTTGTGAGACTTATAGGTAATTAAAACATCTTTTTTTGGCACTGCACTGTTAGGAATGAATGCCAGAATTTCCATTTCAGGTTTTATTTGATTTTTTTTCTCATTTTGCAGCGCATTATTATATTAACCCTTCCACTCTCAAATTGTTTGCACTGCCATGACATTTCTGCAAGAAAAGAAGTGTGTTCTGTAAGATACGTCCAGCAGGAGAATTCTGCCCAGTAATAAATAGAGTAGCTTCTGTTGTTTCCTGTAGTAGTAGAAGAAAAGATTGTTCCTGTTTTAATGGCTAGGCAAACCAGTTTGGATAAATAGCTAACATGAGTCTTCACCTAAAACATCAACAGACCTAGAGATGGTTAGGAAATTTTTGACAGTGTTGTTTGTTTGTTTGCTTGGTTGGTTGGTTGGTTCTTTGTTTGTTTTTTGTAGGAAAATGCTGAATTGTCGAAGTGGAAAATTTTCTTGGGAAAGGATTGGTTTTGATGAATTTCTTGACAAAATTTTTTTGGGAAAAAATGCAAAATTGTTAAAATGCTTTGTTTTGACAGTTCTTAAATGAAAAATTCCAGTTTTCCCGTTCAAAATGAATTTTATTTTGAAATTTAAGCTAATTATATTTAAAAGACTCTTTAAACATCATAAATGTTGCAATCTAAACACAATGTGTTAGACTTATCAAAATAAAATGTTTCATTTAACACATATCAAAACTTTTGGGGGGATGTTTGGTTCACTAAAATTTTCAGGATTTCGACTTTTCATCCCAATTCTGGATGGGAAATTTTTTTTTCAAAAATGTTCATGGGACATGAAAACCTTTTCCCAGCCAGTTCTAAACAGAATCCTAAAGCTTTATTGAGGTTTGGAAATGCTCTGTTTATTGCTTATTCTATATATTGATATAGTTCATGCCACAAAAACCATACATTAAAAGAACATTGTTCATAAGGCAAACTCAAGCACTCAAAATTAGTCAGTGTCACCTTAATGTTTATGAATTATGATAGTCTTTAATTATGTGATCGCATACCTATTGATATAGTTCATGCCACAAAAACCATACATTAAAAGAACATTGTTCATAAGGCAAGCTCAAGCACTCAAAATTAGTCAGTGTCACCTTTATGTTTATGAATTATGATAGTCTTTAATTATGTGACCGCATACCTATTTGTATGTGTGTTAGACAACAAAATAATAACTGGCTTTTCGCAAGAGCTGCATTTGCCTAAGACAAATTCAAACTTCAGATGCAGGAGAATTATTCCAATCCCAAATGAGTCACAAAAACTCTATGCTCCTCGCAGGATATTGAATGAGACACTCAACCATTGAAAGACAAGACAGGAGCATTACCTCATCAGAACAAGCTGTTATTGGCCAATCAGAGATCCTGAGGCCAGGCCATTGTTTCCTAGGAGCTGACTAGCTATAGAAGAGACTCAAAACAATTTTTCCCACAGTCCTCTCCTTCCGTTTTTGATCTCTCTTACAGTATCTCTTTCGATGCCAATCTAAGAGTATTACTGTGTCATGTGTTCCATTCTGGGCCATTCTATGTGAATTTGTTCTTTCTAATTAAGTTTCCAAAACCTGGAGACACCCAAGGAAAAAGTCTTTTTTTTTTCAGTTTTTTTTTTTCTTTTTTTTGCGTTAAGCTGAAGCTCCTATGCCAAGACTCCGGCAGTTTTCACTAAATATATATAGTCATGAATCTATAATCCTTTGTGCACGGAATTTCTGTCACTGAGGAGAGATGTGAATGGAGGGAATGGGGGGCCAATTTACCGTCTCGTATGCTCCTGCAGACCTTTCTTTGCACCCGTTGAGATAAGACTGCAGTGAGCATGAAAAGCAATGAAATCATCTCCTACATGAACTCTGCATAATACATAGATTTTTATGGCAGTCATTACGCACAGTGCTGGCAGAAAACCCCAAAGAAAGAAGATTCTTCACATAGAGCAAGCAATTTTTCTTCGACCTTATGAAACTAATTATTTTATATCCCCTAACTGAAACTTATAATTCATCGTAATTGGCAGGAGAAGTCCCACAGTAACAATAACAGGGTCTGTTATTGTTTCCTTTAGTACTCCACAGTATGAGTGCTGGAAACACAGCCTCCCGTTCTGTTGTTTAATGGCACGTATTAAAATAAATCATGCCAAACTCAACAACAGGCTCAACAATAAATAATTCCTTCTTCTCTTGAGGTGTTTTACTCATGCTGGAATTCAGCAAAGTAAAGACCAGGGCATTTTGCAATGAACTTCCGACAGGGGGTTGGTTTACTGGTTAAGAAGAGAGGCCGAGGAATCAGGAAACCCAAGTTTTAGTCCTGGCTTTGCCACTGACTCATTGGGTGACCTGAGTCAAGTGACTTCACAACTCTGTGCCTCAGTTTCCCCATCTGTAAAATGAGGAATATTTCTCTACATTACAGGACTGTTATTAGGTTTCCTTTATAAATGACTGTAAAGTGGTGTAAGATTCTTGGATGCTATTTTTAAAGTATTATTATTCATTTTACAGTGGAAGCCAGAGGCCACAACTGAGATCAGGGCCCCGTTGTGTTTGGTGCTGCACAAACGCATAGTACAAGACAGTCCTTGCCCCAAAGAGCTTACAGTCCAAATAGCCAAGACAGAGGAAGGATGGCAGAAAGTGTGTGTTACCATCACTATGTTACAGATGGGGAACAGAAAGATTGCAGGCCAGATTTTTAAAGGTATTCAGATTCCTAAAGACGCAGATAGGCACTAGTGAGACTTTCAATTCCATTGGACATTAGGTGTCTAGCCATTTTTGAAAAGCCCAGTGGGCATCCATCTGCATCGTTAGGCATCTAAATAGCTTTAAGAATCTAGCCCTGAGTGACTCACTCAAGGTCACACAGTGAATCTGTGGCAGAGCTGGGAATTAAATGCAGGTTTCCTGAATCGCAATCCAGTTCTTTAATCATGAGTCCATCTGTCCTCTTTTACTATTATTATTAGAACTATGAGCTCAATCAATATTCTCCCTAGACGTAATATACAAATAAAGATGCTTGCTTTTTCCCCCCATTAGAATTGTATTATTTTAGGAGTTGAAGGTTGAGTCATATGTCATCAGAAAAGTATGGTATGATAGTCTCACCGTTGACCCACGACCTCCATATCATGCGGTCCTGATGTACCCTACATAGGAACAGCGTGGGCAGGCAAATGCATGATTTTATTGCAATAGACTCACTATAATTTCATTAGGTATAAACTCAATCAGTAGGAATTATTAATTTCTCACATGTACTTTATGCCATTCCTTGGGTAAGCAGCTCTGCTAGTAAATAAATAGAGGCCCTGGTTAATGACTGTGGCTCGTTCTCCTGCAGTTTATAATGATCCCTGCCAGTTAAATTGCTAAGTGGCAGAATGGTGGGCCAGGCTAGAGAAGCCTGTCATGCCACTGGGCAGCATGGACAACAGTAAAAAGAACAGGAGGACTTGTGGCACCTTAAAGACTAACAAATTTATTTGAGCATAAGCTTTCGTGGGCTAAAACCCACTTCATCAGATGCATGCAGTGGAAAATACAGTAGGAAGATAGATATATACACAGAGAACATGAAACAATGGGTGTTACCATACACACTATAACGAGAGTGATCAGTTAAGGTGAGCTGTTACCAGCAGGAGAGAAAAAAAGCTTTTTGTAATGGTAATCAAAATGGCCCATTTCCAGCAGTTGACAAGAAGGTGTGAGGAACCGTAGGGGGGGAAAATAAGCATGGGGAAATAGTTTTACTTTGTGTAATGACCCATCCAACAGTATCATCCAACACTCTTGCCTCGGTTCTCATTATCGCACCTCTCAACTCCTGCAAGCTCCTTCTTTCTGGTTTGGACAAAAGCAACCTCGTCCTCCTCTTAAATACGTTCCAAATGCTGCTGCAAAAATCATTCTCCCGGCCACGCCCCTAGAAGCATGGAATTCTGGGAGAGCATGCATCTTACCCCATTCTTTGCACCGTCTTCCTCAGAAGCGCCTCCAGACAGCACAGGGCAAGCCTGGGTCAATAGCGTCGACAGAGAGAGAGTTTATGAGCGCAAATAGCACTGACGTTGAGGAGCATGCTGTGCTGAACGCTGCCAGGCGAGACAACAGCGGAGTCCCTTAGGTACACATTGCTGGGTAGCACTTTGCACTGACACAAGGGATGACGAAAGGTGCAGGGCAATGGAGAATCTCCTCTCCCCATCGGCCTGGCCTCATGAGGTAACCTGGTCTAAAATGTTTATTCTCCCACCCCCATTTAAAGTTAGTTTTTGAGCCTGCTTCTCATGGACGCTAAGATCCCTTTACACCTTCCTGGCAGTGTAAAAGAGCCTTGCATTACATTCATTGGTGGAGGCCCACTTTCAGACCCCTCTATGGAGCCAGAGGGGCGTAAAGGGGCAGGAATGTAACTGGGGACTCAGGTTCCAGTGACATTTTGCTTTGCTGCATTTCATGATAGTCACGTCTCCACCAGCGGGCTGGACACACCTCCAGTTAGGAAACCCCTAGGCCTTGAACAAAGGGGAGGCTACAGTCCCCAGTCATGGTGCGTTGGCGGATCAGGATGGGGTGTCCTGAGAATAACCCTTCCCTGTCTCACAGGGGGGCTGCAAGGAGAAATTCATGGACTTCTGTGAGGCGCTCAGATACTGTGGTGGGGACGGGCCAGTTAAGTACTTAAATATCTAGCTGGATTGGCAAGCTTAGCTCAGAGAGGAGCAAAGACTTAAAGGGCCATGGGGACTTATCAGCTGGGGTGGGGGGAGGGGAGGCAGGCAGTAACCTTGCATCGCTGCTGCTCACATTGGATCTGTCCTGTGGATAAATAGAAGCCTCCGGACGTCAGAAGCTACATTCAACATTCTGTAGAGCTCAAATCTCTTTCGCAAAAGCATTAAATAACACCACCAGATTTCATCTGTTTTCCCCACCCCCTATTATTTACTCCCTAGATTCCTCTGTCAGAGCCCATTGACTTTCCCATCCAGCCTGTGACCTGCACAGTTTCTCTGCCTCTGATTGTCTTCGGCGTTCAGCCAGTTGGATTTTTCATCCCCACCTCCCCGCCGGCTGACTGCTCCAGTCGATTGACACCAACTCAAGGCCCTGAAAGAGACAGACAAGAGCTGAGCGTCCACCAGGGCCGGCTCCAGGCACCAGCCCACCAAGTTTGTGCTTGGGGCGGCACCTGGAGGGGGGCGGCGCGGTGCTCCGGCTCTGGTCGCCGGGGAGAGCGGAGCCCCGGCTGGGCTCTCTGCCTTCCCCCCGGCGCTCTGGCCGCCGGGGAGAGAGGAGCCGCAGCGGGCTCTCAGCCCTCCCCCGGCGCTCCGGCCAGTTGGGGAGAGCAGCCTGCGGCCGGGCTCGGCTCCCTCCCCTGCCGCGCTGGGGGGGGGGGGGGGCGGGACGGGGCGGCGGGAGGCTTTTTTGCCTTGGGCGGCAAAAAAGCCAGAGCCGGCCCTGGCGTCCACTCTCCCTAAATCCATCCTGGCTGCTTACAAGGCATGAATTTTCCTGAGCAGTGAGCCCTACCTGGGACAGCATTTATTAAGAGACAGGATTCTGGCTTGAAGCATGAAGTCAGAGCAATGAAGAGTAGAGAAGGCAAAGGGATGGCTACAGCAGATAGGAAGATGGAGATGGGGCAGATCCATTCCCATTAGACAAGACACGTGTTCCTAGCTTACCTTGCGTGTGGCCGGCGGGTTTTCCCTTTGCAGGAACATGGAAAGAGAAGCTTAGACTCGGCACAATTAGGCCAAAGTGGCGGCTAATTTGGGGTGCTTTCATTTTGGGATGCCCAATTCAAGACACCTTAGTCTCGATTTTTCTGCTGCTGAGCACCTGCAGCTCCCATTGGCGTCAGCGGGAATTTCTGGGTGTTTGGTGCTTCTGAGAGTCTGAACCAAGAAGGCCATACAAAATGGTAGGGCCTCGCCACCCCTTGGACTAAAATCTTAGGATAAACCCCGGGGTGAGGGCTGGGGAAACTTAAGAAAATGCTTTCCCAGCAACCTTTGGGAAGTCTTTGCAAGTGTCCCCTCCCAGCACACAAACAGGGACGGTGGCTAGCCCTCTGTCCCTGCTCTGTGCCTCGTTCTATCACTGCAGACCATGGGTTCATATGCTTGTAACCACGTCCCTTGCTCAAGTGCCAAGAGCGTTCCCCTCCCACAGTGCAAATTCCCCCCTTGGCTGAGGAGGGGAGTGGACAGTCGTAGGAGCGGCTGGGGAAGGTGGGTTATGAGGGTGGGGTACGAGAAGATGAAATAAAACCCCGCTGTGTACTAAGCTTGTCCTCACATCAGGTAGTTAGGCAGTATCAATGTTGCTTAAGCAGAGGCATCTGAGAAGGGGACAGTGTTCCCTATGAAGAGCTGGTCTGTCATTAAGGCAAGGATGGGGACTGGAAGCAGGATCTGAAGGGAGGCCCCTAGGAGAGGCTACCAGAGTCCCCTGCCTTACAGGCAGCTCCTGTTCATGCCAGGTCTTCCCACACAGGGGCGCCTCTAGGATGGTGAGCACCTGGTGGAGACTGCAGGCGAGTGACTGACGGCTGAAAACAAGGGCAAAGTGATGGCGGGCATGAGTTTGGGGGAACTGAGGCAGGAAGCCCTTGCAGCACCCGACCAGAAGGGGGCACAGCGGGAAGCCAGGCCCTGTGACAATCAGTTTTGAAGCATGGTTTCCATGGGGCGTGGAATGGGCAGGACAGGCAGGCATTCTCTGCTTCGAGGCCAGGATATGACTCCGTCCGAGAAGGAGGCTGAATTTATTCCAGTTCATGTCTCTACAGCATCTCTTCCAGCACTTCACTTCCCTCTGCCCCATGTCAGCCTGGCCAGACAAGCCGCTCTATCCTTCCCAAGGGGTAAAAATCAAATGCTCTGGGGCATTTCACATTCCTCCCCAGGGAATTAAATAACAGTGGGAGTTTGCCCCCCAAAATCCCCTCCTGCCTCCCTTCTGTGCCCCTCCACCCCAGAGGGGGCTGCATTTGGTACAGGGAAAGTTTACTAGGGAGAGTGGATGGTAGGAAGGGCTTGTAAGATACAAGAAGCCCAGGGTTAAGGAAAGGTGTCCTGGATAAAGGGATTTCTTGGGACCATTCTGGAAGGGAAGCCAGTGGAGTCCACCTGCCCCCAAGAAGAAACGGCACAGCCAACTTCCCTCTGGGGAGAAAAAGGGTCACCGTTTTCAAACCAGCCCCAAGCTGAGCTAGAGACCTGGTCACTTGAAAGCAGAGAAGAAGAGGTTGGATAGAAGAGAGAGTATTTGAAGGGAGACAAAAAAAAATCACTCTGAGATTTCCTAGGCAAAGTAAAACTATTTCCCCATGCTTATTTCCCCCCCCCCCCCCCGCCTAAAGTTCCTCACATCTCCTTGTCAATGGCTGGAAATGGGCCATTTTCATTACAACTACAAACCGTTCTTTTTCTCTCCTGCTGATAAAAGCTCACCTTAAATGATCACTCTCCTTATAGTGTGTATGGTAACACCCATTGTTTCATGTTCTCTGTGTATATATCTATCTTCCTACTGTATTTTCCACTACATGCATCCGATGAAGTGGGCTGTAGCCCACGAAATCTTATGCTCAAATAAATGTGTTAGTCTCTAAGGTGCCACAAGTACTCCTGTTCTTTTTGCGGATACAGACTAACACGGCTGCTACTCTGAGAGCTACAAAGGTATCACCCTCCTTCATTCTGTCAGAATAATTCATTGGCTAATAATTCCACCCATCACACACAGTGTGGCATGAGGCTAACCCCCCATACCCATAAAATACACACATACACACCCAAGATTCCTCCTCGTGCATTTTGCAGTGCACCACCAGCAACACGGCAGGCGCGGCCTGTGAAGCAGAAAGATGGTCAGTTTGAGGTCCTTCGGTCTGTCCCCTCCTCATAGGGGAGTTAATACAGCGATGCCTCTTTGGATTCCCTTTTCCAGCTGTGCTGAGTGGCAGACACCATTCCTTCTGCACTTAACAGTGCAAAGAAGTTGAACTGAATATGTTTACTTAGGGGCCGCTTTTGACAGTCTGTCTCGCAGGCCCTCTAAAGCAGCCTCCCGGGGAGCAACTTGATATATTAAGTTTTTTTTTTCTAGCTGCCTCTAATTTCTGCCTATTTGTCTCCCAGGTGGAGTCTGCGGTGACAAGCTAAGCAGAGAGATGCATCTGTAAGCACTGAAAACCCTACCACCTTGACAAATTCCTGCACAGCGTCGTCTGGGAGTTGCAGCAAGAACATGATTAGGTGGTAACGAAAGGTTACAGACTGTGTCCTCAGCCGTACCACTGGGAGCTGGGTTCTTAATGGCGTGACCATGACCCCTATGAAATTGGAGGGACCAGGACGACTAGGGGTTGCGAATGCTAACATCTTCATTCTGCTTCCGCTGGTAATGGACTCGGTTGGTTATGAATGAGAGACCCATGCTGGGTCTAATGCTTCAGTAAGAGAGTTTGGATCACATCCTCTGCTGGTGCAAATCAGCCCAGATCTGTTGACTTTGATGTCAAAAGAGCTGGGTCAGTTTACATCAGCTGAGGGTCTGGCCTTTTGTTCTTGAAGACCTCCGTTCAGCAAAGCACTTAAGCACCCACTCAACTTTAAGCATGTCCTTATGTCCCATTCAAATCAATGAGTGCTCAGCACATGGTTAAACACGTTCTCAAACAGGGGTGCAGTTAAGCACATGCTTAAAGTTAAGCAAGTGCTCTACTGAAATGGGGCCTGAATGCTGACTATTAGAGCTAATTTTCCATTCAAACAGGGGTTATTTTGAATGAAAAATGGTTTTTTGATTACATTGAAATTACCACCAAAAAAAAAATCTTTTTGTTGATTTTTTTTACAACCCCACCAACAAATTCAAAGAAAAATTTTAGATGAATTTTTTTTTAAAAATCAATGTTGTCAAAAGTATTCACAGGGAAAGAAAATCATTTCCCAACCAGCGCTATGGATTACAGTTTCAAGAAAGAAAGAAAAAGAATAAGTTAGTTGAGTGCTGCCTGTTGTAGTAAAAGTAATAATAATTTACAGTCAGTAAATGAGCACAAAAGATGAAAACCTCTTCTCTCTTCCCTCAGTTCTATAGGAAGCTTATTTTACAGAGACTCTGAGTTAGATCAGCAGGAATAGGGTAAACCAAGGCTCCTCAGGGGAACTTGCTCACAACTGGGAGAGAATCTGAGGCTGGGTCTACACTACCCACCTGAATCGGCGGGTAGAAATCGACCTCTCGGGGATCGATTTATCGCGTCCCGTTGGGACGCGACAATCGATCCCCGAATCGACGCTCTTACTCCACCAGCGGAGGTAGGAGTAAGCGCCGTCGATGGGAAGCCGCAGAGGTCGATTTTGCCGCTGTCCCTACAGCTGGGTAAGTCGGCTCCTATACGTCGAATTCAGCTATGCTATTTGCGTAGCTGAATTTGCGTATCTTAAATCGACACACCCCCCCCCCCCGTAGTGAAGATGTAGCCTAAATGGAAGATGAATTTCTTGGCATGCTAATGTCCTAATTGGCGTCTCTGTCTCCTAGAGTGATGATGGAGGCGGAAGACGAGGAAAGAAGCCCCATGGGTAGAACAGTGGATGGAGGGAGAAATGGAAGAGTCAGTATGAAAGAATGGCTGAAACACCCAGTTGGCATAACCTTGTCCATTTAAAGCCACTGCTAGAGGGCCTATGTGATACTTATTCATGCTAGTGTCAAATGGGAGTTTGGGACTGGTTTTATGGCAGTCGGATATTGCAGGGATGGTGGAGACTGACAGAGAGAATCCTAGAAATCAGAGCTGCAAACAACCGACTAGGTACATCAGGCTGTGAAATGCTTTGGGATCCTTATGAATAAAAGGTGCTCCATACATTTAGGATTATTTTGTAGCGTACCTGGGAACCGAGAGATGGTGAGGTCTGGACTGAGAAAACATCACGATAAATATTGCATAAAAATAGATTTTAGACTTGTATTATTTGGCCTAAGTGGGCTCAGTAGTGTTGTCCCAAGTGGAAAAGGCCGGAGCTCTATATCTCCCATTACAATCCTGTCTTCCAGCACTGAACAAGCCTTACATCTGAGCTGAAACATCCTGCTTCAGGAGTTGTTTTCGCTTTAAGTCTAAAACAGGGGGATTAGTTCTTCCTTCCCTTTCAAAGACCTAATTTCACCTCCCACATGTCTGAGATGCCAATTAAGGAACCCAAAGGAGGAAGTGCTGTGAAAATTATTGATTAGGGCCCTAATTGCTTATCTCTTTCTCCTCTCCAAGTGAAGTGAGCTTTATGGAGTCCTCTCAAGACAGACAGAGAAATGTGGCTGGCTGCCACTCAGGGTGAAATGTACCTTATTCCCAAAACAAAAGAAGCAGGGATATTTTTGAAGCTATTGTTTCTAACCGGGGCGGGCTTTGCCTCCCCACCATTGACTCTATTATGCCGAGTTACAAATAAGGCCTCACGTTGTGATTGGCTGAAGATGCTCGGAATGGAATGACCAGTCATTGGCTTCAATGCCCCATCCGTCATTCTGATTGGCTGGGAAGGGTCCGACTGTCCACTAAAATAAGTTGGTCCAATAAAAGATACTACTTCACCCACCTCGTCAGAACTATTAGTGACAACACATTCCAAGTGATTGATAGGGTGTGTGATGCAAAGCATCAGCATATGCCACTGAAGTTACTGGGTAATTAACTTCTTTCCACCTTGGAAACTCAGCCTGGTCTACACCTAAAATGTAGGTCAACCCAGCTATGTCGCTCAGGGCTGTGAAAAATGTCACTCCCTGAGCACCATATTAAGATCAACCTATCCCTCAGTGTAGACATGCCTCGGTCGAGAGAAGGACTCCTCCATCAGTCTGACTACCCTCTCTAGGTGGAGAGGTGGACTAACTACAGAGATGGAAAAACCACTTCCACTGAAGAAAGAAGCGTCTGGATTACAGTGCTACAGTGGCGTAGCTGCAGTATCCTGAGTGTGCCGTTTTCTGCAGCTCCTAAGAGAATTAAGGCCAAGTTCCCTTGACTCCCTTTGAAAATCCCAAACAAAAGTGTTTAACAAGTGAAGCAAAGTGCTTAAAATTTTTACATAGGCAAAAAGATCACAGTTTGACTCACTAGGTTTTCCTGTACAATAGGTGCACGGTGTGTACCGGTGGATCTGCCTACCACAGCGTGTTTTACCAGCTAATCAATTTAATCTAATTCTTATTGAGTTAAATCAAATTGCCTTAAATTCACTTTAGGAGACAAAGCTCATGCGCGGATTCATGGAACGTGCTTGGATTAAGGCTGCCACCTTGAGAAATGGTTATGCCAAGAGAAAAGACTTATTTTTCCAAAATACGTTGCAAAATGAATTTCTGCGACTCATTGCCACAGGATTTCACTGAAACAAGACTCCCCACATGGTGCATTGTTGCACAAACAGGTATACTATGGGTTGTAGCCTCCCCGCTGCCCTTCTGAATGATCCAGGATTGGCAA
This sequence comes from Chrysemys picta bellii, assembly GCF_011386835.1. NCBI lineage: Eukaryota > Metazoa > Chordata > Testudines > Emydidae > Chrysemys > Chrysemys picta. Next base: position 16,033,147 of record NC_088813.1, read on the forward strand.
TTTTCTGAGAGAACATGAGATGGACCTTTGGTCTGTTAGGACAGGGAAGTTCCTTTGTTCCTTCCTCAGAACCGGTTTATTCAAGTTAGGACAATAGCATTGAATTCCCCTTCAAAATGAAAAACAAATACAGTGAAATATGGAGCCTATATAATAGAATATTGTACACTACAGTCATTGGGTTGACCTCTGCCACAGGACATAAACCAATGGAGAATTTGGTCTGTAAGGTATATTTAGGCCAATATTTTCAGCTGACATTTTCAAAGCTGCCTAGGGGGTTCAAGCACCCAATTCCCATTAAAGTGAATTGGCAATGAAGGTCCAAATCTCTTAGGCATCTTTGAAAATCTCAGCCTTCAAACTTAGGTGCCTAAATAGAGGCACATCCATCCTCATTAAGGCACTTATATAAGTAGCTTGATGTTCTATTAGGCATTGAGGACCCTTCAGCTCCTGTTGACTTTACCAGGTAAGTGCTGGAGTTCAGTACCTCTGGGAAATCAGGCCACTTATTCATGTGGCAAAATGTGGATTTGGATGCCTAAAATTTGAAAATGTCAGGCTTATATTTTATGCCCTGTATTGAATTCCATACAAGGACGGGCCTGGGAAAGGTGTTGGAAATGGTCACCCTGGCTTCGCCCTCAGCATTTCCTTGCTTGGATGCCTGGAGTTTTAAAAATGAACATCAAGCACATCAGCCGAGATGGGATTGTGCCAAATATTGGGGGCGTGGGTCTATGTCAGGAACCTCCAAATCCAGGGGCAGTGAGTTCCGAGGTTTTGCTCTGGCTCCTTTTCTACACATAGGTAGACAGAGGCTGCCTGTCACTTTTGCTGCTTGTTCAGGGGAACGGATTTCTATACATCACCCTCAACTGTTTAAAATGGAAAAGAACACCGGGAAAGCATGCACCAGGAGGAGGTTCGCTGTGGTCGAAATGGAAATTTTGGCCTGCTCAGCTTCCTAGCCCAGTCTGAGCCTCCTCTGTGGTGAACCAGTCATAAAGATCCCAGAGGGGAGCTGGCTATTTTGTGCAGAAATCATTTGAGGAGGAATAAAAAGCGGAGATTTTCAAGTCAACCAGCAATTTATAAAAGCCTTGCTCTGTTCACTTCCTTTCTCTCTGTCTGCTGGTCTAACCTGCCCACCCTGCCTCCCCCTCATCCTGCTAGCGCTAAGACAGCTCTGATTTTTCCCTCTAATCCTTTCTGTCTCTTCTCCAGACTCAGACTATTCCCTTGTGCCTTTTCTTTCTGGCTGATTTTTCTCTTCCCACGGCCTTGTGCTACCAACATTGCTCTTGCTGCTTCTCTTCCTCCAGCGATGTGGAGAGACACGTGCCTGCTCCTTAGTGGGCTGGAAACTTTTCTGAAGGGTTGTCCCATGAGTTATGCCAAGAAAAGAAGCCTGTTTAAAAGGACAAACAGTGTATTTAATGTTTCGTTCTAACGGCTAATGCTCCCAGTGATCATAAAGGAGTGGGGTGATCTAAAAGTAAAGCGCTTCTTGTATCTTATGTTTCCTACATACCATAGTGGCCAGCATGTTATAAATGGGTTGGGGAGGTATCTTCCATAGTCAGATCGGTAGGTAGATGATAAATATGTAGCTAGACAGGTAGGTAGATAGAAGAGTAGGTGGTTAGGCAGCTAGATAGACAGGTAGGCAGGTAGATGTTTATTGTTGTATTGCAATAACACCTAGGAGTCCCAATCAGGGACCAGGACCAGCTACGTGCTATAAAAGCCCAGAACAAAAAGGTGGTGTCTGCCCCAAAGAGCTTGCAACCTGAATATATGACAATAGATAGAAAGGCAGGCAGGACGGTAGAGAGAGAGAATGGCAGGCAGGTAGATAGAAAGGCAGGTAGATAGGTAGAAATAAAGGAACAAAGGTAGGTAGAGAGAGAGAGAGGAAGGCAGGCAGTACATAGACAAGTAGGTAGGTAGATACATCAATACATCAAATGGTTTCAGTTTAAGTCCCCTTTGCTAAGGTTTGCTCCAGTGTAAAAACCCCTCTTTAGTGTCTGACTGCTATTAGGTGCTCACTATGGCAACTGACTCACATCACAGAAAACCGATTCTGTCACTTCCCAGATGTTGGCAGTGGTCTCCAGCTGTTAAGGCTGGAAGATAGAATTGTGCATCACTTTCCCTCATGCACTTCAAACACTCCTATTAGCTCAGGCAGGGATCCCTTTGTCTGTCTTGCAAAGTGGTTTTATTTTTTTGCTTGCCAGCCACAGACGAACCTGACAAGCAAAGCCCAATAAATATATTCCAGAGGCTAAGAGGGAGCTGAAAATGTCATTGATGACATTATTGGAAAGGAAGGAAAACAACTACCCAGCAAATTTGGGGATGAGGAAAACTACAAGCAAGGGGCTCCTGGGAATAAGAGAAAAATGGGACACTTAACAAGGATCCCAGTATAAGATTGCTGTCAGCAAGGTCAAGTATTGTACACCAATTTGGTCTAAAGGAGGGCTGTGAACCAAATCAGCCTGAGACTAAAGCAGTCACGGAATCTTGGAAGCCTTGAAAACAATGAGGCGCTAGAGAGATGGCAAGCAAGGACGGGGATGGGACTGTGCAAAAAAATCCCCTGAAAGCTTCATACTTGGGGACCTGAAGTTATGTACTTAATGGTTCTATTTTCAGAGGTGGTGAGCACCTGCAGCGAGTATTGAGTTCAACAGGCGCTGCAGATGCCCAGCAAGTGAAAGTAGCCTGATTTTCTGGGCTACCATCAGCTTCAACAAGACCATCGGAATTGCAAGACTGAACCAAACCAGGGTCCTTCTTCTCGTCTCCAACAATGATCAGTACCAGCTGCTTTGGAGGAAGGCACAAGGAACCGCAGAATGGATCAGGAGGGGAGTTGTGGCCTCTTGGCACTTCTCAAAGGCAGGGCATTTTGATTAAGGTGTCTAAATAGGGCTCTAGGTACTCAACTTTCGGAGCACAAGTTTGAAAACGGTGGCCAAAATTCATACCAGTTCTTCCAAGGGCCAAAGGCCCCATTGTGGGATGTGATTGAATCACAGTGTGCTGTGGCTATCTAGCGATCTATCTACTATGCCACCAGCCCCTCCAGCCTAAGAAGCTAATCCAAAGCATATTGAAATCAATGGAAAACCTGCCATTAACTTCAGTAGACCTGGGATCCTAGAAGTAGAGTATAACACATCTCCAAACTGTCGGGGGGCCTTTGCAGGTAGTCATTGATAGACTTCCTCGTCTAGGTCTAACAGCACTGAGCTGAGTGGGGCCAAAACATAGCGTTTCAATGTTGTTATTTTAAATGACTTTTTGTTTCAAATTTTACTTTAATTTGAAAAGGTTAAAAAACTCAAAAGAGGAACCAGCGGTTTTGTTTAAAAATGGCAGGGTGGGGTTCTTAACATTTTCAGTTCACTGAAAATTTTGAAAAAATGTAGTTTCAGGTTAACTCCAAACAAACGTTTGGATGGATTTTTTGGTTAGGTCAGTGAAGTGAAAAATCAGTTATTCCCATAACTACTGGGGATGTAATCGGGGAGCCCTGGATAAAAAAGGGTTTTGCAATGTGTGTGGGAGGGCGGCCATGGGGAAGGGACTTGGACAATTTAATTTTTAGCATCCAGTCACTCCTGGAAATACAAATGAGTTTTCGAGCTGTTTCAAGTGCACTTGTATTGCTAGGGCCACCCTGGAACCAAAACTAGTTAGGAAATATTATCGAAGGGTTACAGCATCGTTGTAAAGTGTGATTATCTAAGGTTTGGGGGCAAGGTTAATTAGCAAAAACTGAATTGATTCTTCAAAGAAGGATTTTTCATTATTTTTAAACAAGGGACGCGTCTCCCAGAGATCGGAGCGATCACAGCTGCACCTACTGGGGGATTATGAAAATAATTGTCACTTGCTAATCTCCGGTAAAGTGTGAGAGGCTCAAAATAACTAAAGCGGATGACTCACAATAGCTAAAGCCTCTAGGTGTGGTGTGTGGTGATTAGATTTACTGGACTGTGTGTACAACCATGCGAGCACATGTAACGGTCTGCCCTCCCTCTTCACCTCACATCATATACAGGGACGTAGCCTAGCATCAGATCTACTGAATTCTATGGGCCACATTCCGAAGTGGTGTAAGCCAGTGGTTCTCAAAGTCGAGCCGCCGCTTGTTCAGGAAAAGCCCCTGGTGGGCCGGGCCGGTTTGTTTACCTGCCGCGTCCGCAGGTTCGGCCAATTGCGGCTCCCGCTGGCCGGGGTTTGCCGCTCCAGGCCAATGGGGGCGGCGGGAAGTGGCGGCCAGCACATCCCTTGGCCCGCGCCGCTTCCCGCAGCCCCCATTGGCCAAGAGCAGCGAACTGCGGCCAGTGGGAGCTGCGATCGGCCAAACCTGCGGACGCAGCAGGTAAACAAACTGGCTCGGCCCTCCAGGGGCTTTCCCTGAACAAGCGGCGGACTGACTTTGAGAACCACTGGTGTAAGCGGGTGAAGATCCCATGAAAGTTGTAGGCATGATGTTGTGGAGAAAGCACTTATGTGGGAGCCAGGAGACCTGAGTTCTAGTTCTGGCTCTGTCACTAACCTGCTGTGTGACCTTGGACAAGTCATTTCTCTCTCTGTGCCTCTGTCTTGTTTATCTAGATTGCAAACTCTTTGGGTGGGGCCGTCTCTCACTATATGTATGTACAGCACCCATCACAATGGGATCCTGATCATGGTGGAAGACTCTAAATACGACTAATAATAATAGATCTCTGGGACAAATTAAGCTGTGACTTAGATAGGGCATATGTGGGGTGGAAAACTGGTGTGAGTGGGAAAGAAGTGTAACTGATTTGGGGCAGCTGCCCCACACAGGCCAACAAGAATTGGAGACCCAATTGACCCATCTTGCTGCACCTGGAGTTGGTGTCAGGCTTGATTTGTTATTAGACCCAGCTAAGGAGGAGGTAGGTCTTATTAAAAGATGGAGGTGAAAGCTACAGAGAAGGTCCAGGAAAGGGAGTGGGGGCAGCATCTTTGGTTTCAGAAGGGCCTGAGGAATGCAGACTGAAGAAGGCTACGGGGATGGAATTAAGCTCTGTGGTGGGCCCTGGAAAGGGGGCATCAAAAGAGGGTTCGACGTTCCAGCAGAGAAAGAAAGTGCTGAGAGGAGTTAGGGAGAAGCCAGAGGCCTGGGACCAGAGGAGAGGCTGGATTAAGCACCGGCTGCAGAGAAGCAGCACAAGGGGTTCAGAGAGAGGAAGCGGGCAAGGAAAACAGCAGCACATCCGAAGGAGCAGACCTACCTGCTTAACCCTGGGCCCCTGGACTGGTCACCAGGGTGGAGGGTTGGCCTGGATACCTCTGCCAGCCTCAAGGAAGTGGGTTACATGCCTGATGTGCGGACTGAGCTGCAAGGCTCGTCTGAGGAAGAGCCCAACAGGGGGCATGAGGATGTCTTGTGTTAGGATGTTTGTGGATTTTGAGGACCCATTACAGCGGCCAGGCCTCATTCCACTTTCCCTTACCCTGGTGTAACTCAGGAGTGTCTCTTCTGAAGTCGTTATAGTTATAAAGTGTTAGTAAGAGCCGAATCGGCTTCATCGGAACAGAGCAGTTGACTTGAACGGGACAGTATCAGAACCAATGTTGTTGTTGTTGTTGTTTTCCAGAATCATCTGGAGCTTTCAACCAAGACGGGAACCCCGTTGTACTGGAGGTTGTACAGAGTCATAGCAAGAGACAGCCCCTGCCCCCACAGTTACCGAAGGCCCTGACATTACTCCTGTTCAGGAAAGCCCTTAAGCACCTCTTTAACTCTGTGGTCAATGGGACGAAAGCACATGCTTAAAGTGACGTCACACAGGTAAGTGATTTCCTGCATGGGGGCCTAAACAGACAAGTTGGCAAAAAGGGTGTGAGGCAAAACGATTTACCCAAAGTCACCGAGTTGGGCAGGTGCAGGGCTGAGAATAGAACCAGCTCTCCTGACCCCCAGCCAGTGTCTCCCCTTGTCTGGGGAGAGAAAAATATCATTTCGTACATTGTAAGGCCAGGTGAGCTGGGAAACCCCAAGCGCCTTTGTGTAATTCACGGAGCAGCCCTGCCGGTTGTGTTCAATCCCAGCTTTGCACGTGATCCAAATCACTATTCTGCTTGGCCTGGCTGAATCCGGGATAGTGAATCTCCAGAGGTGAATCCTTGGATGCACCAAACGGAGTGGGCTACTGGGTCCATGCTGGTCTTGGTACAAATAAGGATGCTGGCAAACAGGATGAGGTACTGTAGCAACACCAAAGTCCACATAGTGTAGCAGCCTGGGATAAGCTGGGGCCTTGCCCATTAAGCTTGCAATCTCTCCCACAGCCTGAGATAAGCCTGTATGCAACATGCAGCTGCTTCATCTCGGCTGCTTTACAAGTGGATCAATGAGGAAATGTCAAATGATAATGTCAGCTCAGAAAGGACCCTGCTCTTACACCTGGAAGAAAGGCTATGGAGCCAGAGGGCCTGGAACGAAGTGGGTATCTATATTGGTCCATAGCTCACTCGATCCTTTTAACGGGGTTTTGATTTTATCTAATTATTGTTATTTTGCTGTGCCAGACCTATGTTACAGAGGGGAATGACTATAATTGTACCTACTGGCTTCTGAAAGACTGACCTTTCTGTGCAGAGTAAAAATGCCAATAATAGTTTTGAACTGTGGGTCGTTCTCTGTTATCAAGTACATATCTTCAAGCTTTCCCCCCATCCCACTAGGTCCATTTTATCCGTGGGAGAATGTATATTCTGATAGCCTTAGGGATAGATCTGGCATGGGACAGTGGTCGGGGCTCTGGCATAGTACTTGGGAAAACTAGATTCTGTTCCTGGCTCTGTGTGACCTGGACAATTTACTGTCTCTCTAGTCCCTCCCAGCTGTCTCTTATTGTATGTACATCCAGCACCTCGCACAATGAGGCTGCAAGTACAATAGGGAGCTCTAAACAATGCTCTTTTGACAATAACAATCATGCTGATGGACGGTATCTCAGTGACTTCAGTGAGAGTTGGATTTGACCTTCAAAGCCACACAGAGTTCTTGCTTAGTGAGGCTGGTGCAGTGCTGGAACGGGTTAGGGCGGACTACTAGATTCTCATCATTCTGTTTGCTACATGAGAACTGATTGGCGCCGCCCTTTGATTTGAGGGAGAAAGCACAGTCTGGCGTTTAACATTCAGGGATGGAAGTCAGGACTCCTGAATTTCTTTCTGTGCTGGGCCACTGATTCATCACGTGGCTTTGGTCAAATCACTCAGTCGCCCCAGGCCTCAGTTTCACCATCTGTCAATTTTACAGCAAAGGGGAGGGAAGGGCTGTAGGATGTATGTTGGGTGGGAAGATGAGGGATTTCCCATCTAGCGAGCTCCAGCTGCATCCTGGACTTTTACACCATAGGAGCGTCACAACAGGACCACCGCATGGCTCAGGAGTGAGCCCACTAATAAATGTTCGCAATCATGTTCCATTCAGATTTTTTCACCGAGCGCCTTACCATGGTATCTGAGCAACACCCTTGGGAGGTAGATCAGTGGCTGTGGCGGAGGGATTAAGTGACTTGCCCAAGTCCATGCAGGATAGCAGGAGTCAGAGCCAGGATAGGAACAGAGTAGTTCTGGCTCCTAGGCATGTGAGCAGATCACAACATCTCATAGTCTAACATGCTCCTGCACACTCGTTCATCTGCTTGCCATCCTGTCCTCCACTCTGGCAATGTGCAGAGCGCCCTGCCCCTGCTCTCGCTGCTGAGATGTTTCTGCCACGCTGCAGAATGACTAGTGTGAAGATTAGTTTGATCCCTTTGCAGACTGCAGGCACATACACTAGGCATTCGTTTGTGCTGGCAGGCTGGAAAATAACAATGTCCTCAGGGAAAATGAGATACTCCCTTGTTGATACCTTCCTTCTCTCTGCTGGCAGTTTCTCTACACACATCACGACTTTCATTCTGCTACCTCTGAGATCCAGAGAGAAAGATAAAACATTCCTAACCCAGTGGTCTTGTCTTTTCTGTCAAAGTTCTGTCTCCCTCTCGCTCTCCTGGTTGTCTATATCTCTCCATATATCTGTATCTGCATAATCCCTTAATATCAATAACTATATAGTCTCTCTCTGTTTCAGTACAGTTATTGGTATAAAGATGATGCAGATATAGACATATGGCTAGATATCAACAATAGTTTGTATATGACACCTGTGAGTGTGGGCACATCTTTTCCATCTCCCTGTCTGATACCTCTTCTCTGCCTCCATCTGACTCATCCATTACCTTGCCAACTTAAGAAGAATGAGGCCCGTTATTTTCAATGACTCGTTGAACTGATTCTACATCTTTCCAGTCTGTGCCAGTTATCATGGTATCCAGGCCTTGATTCTCCATCACCTCCCACCCCAGCACTATTGCCAGCTGTAGAGCCAGGGAAGCAGAACAGCCGGAGCTGCTGGAGGCATAAGAAAATCTCCCACATCGGGCTGGACTGATCTCTCGCACTCCGGCTTCTTGTTTAATGTTTAATTAACTGGTGCGGTAAGCATGGATTGAAGGAAACAGGAGGAAGAAGAGAAGGTTAATCTATCCTCTAGCCTTGTTATTCCCTCCTCCTGATCGCATAGAGCAGGGATAATGTCCCCTTTGAAGTGAAAAGCACTTCCTCTCCTCCCCACCGAATGGTCTTCCCTTTTCTGATCCTCTCAGGGTTGGTCAAGCCACTCGCCTGCAAAGCCTTGCTAGACTATCTGATACTCTGGAGCCAGCAACATCTTTATTTAGTAAGTGCTTTCTGTTTAAAGGAGGATTCTCTAAAATCCCCAAGCTTATTCCGAGTGTCTTGACGATTGCTGTGCCTCAGGAGGGTGCTGGGTAGTGTCTGTTGAGCAAGGGGTTCCCAAGAGACAGCCCCTCCAAAACCCAGCATTTTTCCCATTTTGGGTCTCAAACTGTGGCTTTGATTGTCCCCCAAATATCTCAGCCCCTTGAGATTTCTCTCCGTCGGTGCTTGGCACCCCCTGTCCCTTTGGGGAGGTAATGTTGAAAATGGTATTAAAGGAAGCATTTGGCTCTCCGGGAGGGCATACGCTCCGCTCTCTCCCAGCCAGGGCAGACAGGTGTTTGGGAAACAACAAGGAGTCTGGTGGCACCTTAAAGACTAATAGATTTATTTGGGCATAAGCTTTCGTGAGTAAAAACCTCACTTCTTCGGATGCATTTTCACTCTATGCATCCGAAGAAGTGAGGTTTTTACTCACGAAAGCTTATGCCCAAATAAATCTGTTAGTCTTTAAGGTGCCACCAGACTCCTTGTTGTTTTTGTAGATACAGACTAACACGGCTACCCCCTGATACTTGACACCATGCAAGGTGTTTGGGGTTATTAGACCCAGCTGAGGAGCATCAAGAGAGTGATTAGCTGACTGGGTGTGTGACTAAAAGAGGCTCCAAACTCACTCAAGAAAGGAGCTGCTGAACGTGAGAGGAAGCACGGGGATGGGACACAATCCTAAGAAGGAGGGCAGTGAATATCCAAACTGGAAGGGAGAGTTTTAGGGCCAGAGCTAAAAACACACAGGCCCCAAGAAAGAGGGCTGTGAAATCCTGAATTTAAAAGGAAGCACTTTGGGGGTGGGGAGCTGGTGAATCTGAATAAACTAGCCCCGAGGAGAGGGGGAATATTGTTCTGAACTGCCCTGAGTGTAAGTGATTATTCCTGGAACTTGGGGACAAATGGAAGCAGGGTACCTGCAGGACCATCCCAGACCATGAGGGGGCGGTCTGGGACAGCAGCTGTTTACAAGGGCCGTCTAAGTATAATGATGAGCAAAACCACCCAGTCCAGTAATCCTATTTTGTTGATCAATTCAACTCTTCAGGAAGTTCCTGGGGGATGATAGCCCTAAGAGAAAAGGACAAAAGTCTCTTTGATCTGGAACAGAGGTCCATTGGGGCACAGCCTCGCAAACAGACCCTTTCCACAGAAGCGGCGTTCTCACCACGTCATGGTAAGTGAATTGTTTTAATATTAAAATAGCTTTGCTGGAGCACCGCTGGGGGTCAAGGGAGGGGGGAGCAGAAGGTTTGTATCTTACATAATAGACTTAAGCTAATGCAGAAAGTATATGAATAAATCTCTCGGGTTGTAGCTCCTGGAAGCCTCCTGTGGATATCAAGAACGCGCCATCGTCACTGCTACAGGGTGTTTGATTGAATTACAAATTCGAGGCAACTCCAACAGCAAAGCTGATTAAGCCTCTTTTACTGCAAAAGTTTTTTTTTTAATAAAAAATTATCCCATCAGCAAATAATTGCAATTGGCATTCTATCCATATAGACATGTATGCACAACAGCAGCAAATTGGTAATAAGCAAACCTGTCCCCATTATGACAAATATGATCATTAGTTACCTCTGAGTGATACTGAAGGAATGGGCTTATTATGAAGTTAATGCCTTTTAGTTTGAGGGAAGCTTTTGTGGAATGAAATTATGCACGCTGGGTGCTTGTCTATGCACTGAGCCCTCTCGCGTAGCCCAGCTGAATGGCTGCGATAATCTAAAGTGATGGTCAGTCTAGGCCAACAGCCTGTCTCCACACATAGCCAGCCTTGGTGGAGGCTTCATTTATTTGTTGTTATTGCAACAGTGCTTAAGTGCTAACCAGGGCTGACTCCCCATAGTCCCTCCCCCAAGTTGCCTGCAGTCTGGAAATACAAGCCATAACCCGTAGATGAGCTAAGTGGGTGGAGGGAGAGAGAGAACAACCAAAGGGATCAGATGCCTGCAATGCTGAGGAGTCAGGAGTAGTAATCGCAACTGGCCATCTGCCACGCGTCAGCTGCTGCATTGTGTCCTCTCCATTGTAGGGCAGGATGTTTCTGGATGGGAGCTGCTACAACAGGGCTTAGATCTGGCTGAGCCGGTTGCAAGGGGAGAATCAGAATGAGGCCCCACGCTATCTTCACCACCTTGTGCATGGGGCTCTGGGGGAATCCCTGTGACTGATTCACGTCTATGATCCAGAGCAAGCGTCCTCTCCACACCCAGCTAAACAGACGGGAGGAAGTTCCTCCTTCACCTAACCGCACTTAGAACTTCCACAGGACTTGTCATTCAAGGCTCACCAGAGTCTTTACAAAACAAGGTGTCATTATCTCTGCTTTCCAGATAAAGCAACTGAGGCACAGAAAGGGAAAGTGTCTCGCCCAAGGTCACACAGAGAGTCTGTGGCAGAGCCGGGGACCGAACCCAGCTCTCCCAGTGCCCTATCCTGTGCTTCCCCCCCGCCTCCAATCCCATTAGTTCAGTGGGTCTGAGAGCATGCCTGCTAGTCAGCCTCTCATTTCCAAGCCAGAAGTTTAGAGAGTTCAAGCCCCCCCCAACTAGACTTAGGCTCAGGAACACTGCAGGAGTGTGTGTGTGTGTGTGTGTGTGCGCACATGGGGTGAGGGACGTGACACTCAGACTGAAGCTCACTAGCTGCTGGTGGCTCTTTAATGCGTCGTCTCCTGCTCTTTGCAGCACATGACATTAAATCTCAGTGTGATTTAATTATTAACCAGCTAGGATGCTTTCACTATGTGATTAACTGATTGTAGTTGTAAAATAAGGCGTGGTTGGTCGTTTTGCTGTGAGAATAATAGATATAAAAAAACTAAATATTTCCCCCACCCTCCTGTTTAACTATGAATCTATAAACCAATGAAAGCAACAGAGGGTCCTGTGGCACCTTTAAGACTAACAGTTTTAAAGGGACATTGTTAGTCCCTAACAGGACCCTGTTAGTCTTAAAGGTGCCACAGGACCCTCTGTTGCTTTTTACAGATTCAGACTAACACGGCTCCCCCTCTGATACTAAACCAATGAATTCACTCTACAGTGGCTCTTTTGGGTAATGTTGGTCCCTAATTTGGCTCTGGAACCACTGAGGTCTGAATACCACTGGGCTAGGGGCTGGACTCAGTGGTTACTCATTAAACCATAGAACCATAGGGTTAGAAGGCACCTGTTTTACATGACTCCGGTGGAAATTGCAAGATACCTGCAGTGTTGTTCAAAGGGGGCCGGGGAGAATCTCCCATACAATCTCCCATTGTGTGTATCAGCTATATTTGAGCCCTCAATGACGGTGGTGTCTGATTAGCATGGTCATTGCACTACTAGTATCTAACTAGTTGCTTTGTAAAACATCATAGGTATAAAAGATGCTAGAGAAATCCGCTTGTTCTTTCCTATTATACTCTCAATAAAAAAGTATTGTAACTCAGCAGCCGTGCATCTCTTACAGTGCTGTCTGTCTGAAGAACACGGCGCTGGTCTTTACCAGCCCTTGACAAGTGACTTTTTCTAACAATCCGATGGGAGAACATGCTCTGTTAAGCTCATAATTGATAATATATCACTGTTGAAATATGCCTGTCAGTTCTGCAGGTAGATAGTTATATTGTGTTGATATTTGATAATAGCTTTCACGTGCTGCATCAGAAACCATTGCCCGCCCCAAGCAGATAAAAGGCTAGACAAAAATATATGCATCTGTAGAATCCTACTTTCCATCTCCTCAGTGAAAGCGGAGAGAAAGACTTCACACAAACTGAGCAGATGCTATAATAACGCGTCACAGTTTGTAATACCCTTCATTGAAGGGTTCTTTAGTGCTTGGCAGACAGATGTCACACCCTTAGACACCAAGGGTAAGGTAAGTATCAGAGTGTCCAGTTTACAGATGGATAAAATGATGAATTGGAAAATGAAGTGCTTTGGCCGGGATAAGAGGCCAATTGTTAACAGCAATTTACCAATGGATGTGAAGGTCTCTCCATCACTTGAAACCTCTAAATCCAAACTGCCTGTCTTTCTAAAAGATGGGCTGTTAGCTCATCTACAAGTTTTATGGGCTTGATGCAGACATTACAGGGTGAAATTCCATGAGCTATGTTAAAGCAGGCGGTCAGACTAATAATCACAATGTCCCTTTAAAACTATGCATTTCACATAGCCTCGGACAGTCAGGAATAGAAGCCAGGGAATCTTGTCTTCCACTTCCCTGCTCTAACCACTAGGGTACTCTTCCAACCTCTTGAGACAGTTCAGTATTACACACCTGCATATCTGATGACTCTGCTGGGTACCTGCCCATAGGATGCGTCTTCAGTGGGGCTAAGTGTAATAATTTATATAACAGTAGCATCTAGAAGCCCAAACCAAGATCAAGGTCCCACTGTGCAAAGCACTACATTCACAAAGTAAGAGACAGTCCCTGCCAAGAAAAGATTGTCTAACTAGACAAGACGGACAAAGGAAGGATTAATATTTCCATTTTAAAGATGGGGGAAACTGAGGCACAGAACAATTAAGTGACTTGCCCAAAGTCACACTTGGAGCCTAAAGCAGAGTTAAGGTGGGAGCTACAATCTCATTCCCAGGCCAGTACCTTAACCACAAGACCATCCTTCCTCTTCAAGATGCCCACAGTGCCTGGTGTTCCCAGGTGGCATGATCCTTAGCGAATTAGATACGTTCAAGTAAAATGCACCTACCAGGTACAGTTACGTGCAGTGCTGAACAATCCTAGCCCAGTCCACTGTCTTTTACTGCTGGATGCTGCCTGATGTCGTTGTAAAGCTACCAGTGGAAAAGCTAACGAGTGACCCTAGCTGTGTTTCAGAGCAGTGGGCGAACAATTAATCGTGCTCAATTGTTTGTTTGTTTTTAATGTGGTCAGCTCCTCCACTACAGTGGCTGTTTCTACCTGCCTGAGAAATTGGGGAGGAGGGTTCAGGAGCTTGTTAACGGATAACACACTCACCTTCTTAAAAGTCAGCCGGTCTGCCCCATCTGATGTTCTCCTGGATTTCACATCATGCCGTGATGCATTGCTAAGTCAAGAGGAGTGGGTTACGGTTAGTGTGTGAGAAACTGACCCTCTTTACGTCTGCCGGGTGGTGGCAGTCTGCTCTGACTCACAGAAGGGTATGGAGATCCAGGACGATACTGGTGCTGACCAGTCAGTGGTCCACTGTGCAAGGAAACTAGATGATTGAAGCAGCTAACAGAACCTTGCGGTTGATGCAAAAATAGGTCTGGTGATAGGTGAGGAAACCCATCATGTGACTAGAGCAAGGTCGTGGGAGTCAGGAGCAGCCGGGTTCTTCATCGTTTAACCTTTCTGTGCCTTAGTTTCCTTGCCTTTAGACAGGGGCAGCACTGGGTAACTAGGAGATCCTCAGATGGAAGGTGCTGACAAAGGGCCTATTATCATGCTTGATCAATCTTTATGGAGAAATGGTCTGAAAATAAATGAGATGAAATTCAATAAGGACAAATGCAAAGTGCGCCACTGAGGAAGGAACAATCAATTGCAAAATACAAAATGGGACATGACTGCCTGGGAAGGAGTACTGCAGAAATGAATCTGGGGGATATAGTGGATCACAAACTAAATGAGTCAACATGTAACATTGTTGTGTTTAAAAAAAAAAAAAAGTGAACATCATTCTGGGATGCATTAGCAGGAGTGTTGTAAGCAAGACACGAGAAATAATTCTTCCGCTCTACTCCCTGCTGATAAGGTCTCCGCTGGAGTTCTGTATCCAGTTCTGGGCACCACACTTCGGGAAAGATGTGGAGAATGTCCAGAGGAGAGCCCCCATGCAGATCTGCCAGTATACCCAAAACGCCTCTGCTTCCTCAGGGCCTGGAGCAGGGGCTAGTAGTCACTCCAGAATAATGTGCAGTTTTTAGACATGTGCCCATATTGTACTGAGGGCTCCATCCAGATCGGTTGGACCAGAAGGGTGTTCAGAATCTCTGAAAACTAGGCCCCAGCTGTCTCAAGTTGCTTGCTCTAAATCTAAGGTGCATTCAAAATTAGTGGCCTCTTCTGAAAAATGTGGGCTGAAATGACTTGCTCAAGATCACACAGCTGGTCAATGGCATGGGTGGGAACAGAACCCAGGATTTCAACTCCTAGATCCGCAAAAAGAACAGGAGGACTTGTGGCACCTTAGAGACTAACAAATTTGTTAGTCTCTAAGGTGCCACAAGTCCTCCTGTTCTTTTTGCGGATACAGACTAACACGGCTGCTACTCTGAAACTCCTAGATCATTATCGCAGCCCCTGGATCTGGCTGTTAAATAGGAAGGTCACTACCAGGGCCAGCTCCAGGCACCAGCCGACCAAGCACATACTTGGGGCGGCACTTTCTAAGGGGCGGCCATTCTTGGGGTGGTGGGGCAGTGCTCTGGTTTTTTTGTTTTGTTTCAGCCGGGCGGCGCTCAGGGTGGGGGGGTTGTTTCAGCGGAGCGGAGGTAAGGTTTTTTTGTTTGTTTGTTTGTTTTGTTTCAGCGAGGAGGCCCTCGGGGGGGGGGGGTTGTTACTGTGGGGCGGCATTCATTTTTTGTTTTTGGTTTTTTTTTTTTTTTGCTTGGGGCGGCAAAAAAGTTACAGCCGGCCCTGCCTAGGGTGGGAGGTCATGGGGGGCTTGCAGGAAGCAATGGGAGGGGGGAATGCAGCACCCCTGGGAGAGGAGGTGGGGCAAGGGATTTGGGGAAGGGGTTCAGAAGGGGTGGAGTTGGGGCGGAACCAGGGGCGGGGCACAAAAAAAACGGGAGGCGGTCAAAAATTTTTTTGCTTGGGGTGGCCAAAATCCTAGCGCCGGCCCTGGTCACCGCCACAAAGGGAATAGCTTTGTATCTTTCAAAGATGAGACAAATGCTATCTTTCTGAACTACTGCACGGAAATGTATATTTTTTGCATGACAATGAAAGCCATTGACTGCAGGAGCACTTGCGTGAAGCTTCCAACACCGCTTCTATTGCAGCCCCTGGGTCACACCGTGCTCTCCTGGGAGAGCCGCACATCTCAGTCCGCATCCCGGCCTAACAAGGTTTTGGAGGCTGTTTGGACGGAGGGTTATTAATCCTTCACGTCCCCCAGTTAGCCCCCAATTAGAAGCTTGCTCGGAGCCTGCCTGACGTTGATAGTAGCTGTGCCGGCCTCTTCCCATTTGTTAAGGGTATTGACTAACATTTGGAGTCAAATTAAGGAAGTGTAGCTAATGGCAAGCTCTGAATTCTCTTCAGGGTTGGCTGCACCCGGTGAAATTAAAGTTTCCTAACTCCTTGGTTTTTCCCCCCCACACACACCCCTGCTAATTAGTCTTCCCCAACCCGCATGGTTTGACATTTAAAATGAACTCTGTTACAATGAGTATTTTTCTTACCAGGCTGTAAACACCAATCAATAGCAGAGCAAGGGGGAGAGGCGACTGCATAGTCAGGATTTCGCAGAGCACTTTGTGCCTGATTTCTGAGATTTCTTTTGGACCTAAAGGCTCCAAGTCCTTGCTCCACCACACACTTCCTGTGTGACCTTGGGCAAGTCACTTAGCCTCTCCTCAGTTCCCCATCCATACAATGGGGGTAACAGCACTGCCCTCCCTCACAGGGGTGTTATGAAGATAAATACATTAGACTGTGAAGGGCTCAGATGTTACGGTAATGGGAGGGCCACATAAATTGGATAGATGTAATGTAAGAATGTTTTACTGTCTCCACCCCTCATGTCCTCAGTGAGAAATTTCTCCCTTAAAGCCGTAGACGTCTGCAAATTCAGGGCGAAGGCCGAAAATCCACAGCTGACTCTCGAGATTGAATGTACTCTGTAGAGCCAAATGCAAAAGCGTAAGTATGTGAATTAAGGCAGGAATCTCCAACCAGACTGTGGGACTCTCAACTCGCCCTTTCCTGGCTTTGGTGGGTTTAAATCAGGAGGGATCTAGATGTATTAAGAATGACAGTTGGCACTTGCAACCCATTTTATCTTCAAGGCACTGCACAAACATTAATTATAGATAGACCGTGTGTGCAAACATATAGCTGTGGACATGTGCAGCTACCCTTTAGAGCTACAAGGGGCTTTTATTAACAGTGCTTTATGCTGCATGAATTACAGCTGGTCACACCCCCGGTGTGGCAGGGATTGCGTTGGTCTCACATTACCCCCTGGAGCAGTGTTTCCCAAACTGGGGTCGCTGCTTGTTTGGGGAAAGCCCCTGGTGGGCCGGGCCGGTTTCTTTACCTGCCATGGCCACAGGTCCAGCCGATCCAGGCCAATGGGATTCACTGCTTCAGGCCAATGGGGGCGGCAGGAAGCAGCGCGGGCCAAGGGATGTGCTGGCCGCCGCTTCCAGCAGCTCCCATTGGCCTGCAGCAGCAAACCGTGGCCAGTGGAGCTGCGATCGGCCAGACTTGCGGACGCGGCCGGTAAACAAACCGGCCCGGCCCGCCAGTGACTTTCCCTACACAAACGGCATCCCAAGTTTGGGAAACACTGCCCTGGAGGACTGGAGGCACCAGAGAGTGGCCCATGAAAGGAGAGTAAAGAGCAAAGTTGTGTCCTGAATGGGCCTCGCTACATACAAATAGTCACTCTACGACCTGGAAGTCAGGATACTTGGGTAAGAATTCTGGCTCTGCCATTGGCAATCAAGGTAGCTAGATTAAAGCTAGCTCAGGTGTGTCTACGTGTACTGCAGCCATACTGCCAATTGCAGTGCAGACATACACTTAGTACGACTTTGGACAAGTCCCTTTGCCTCTCTGTGCCTCAGTTTCCCCCATCTGTGATCCATAGCTTACCTTCCCCACGAGGGTGAATTACAGTTTGTGAAGAATGTTGAGCTCCTCAGCTGGAAGGATGGTATTGTGGTCAATGCACTAAAGTGAGGTTTTGGAAAGCTGCGTTCTCCTCTCGCTGTGTTCCTCAGGTTCCCCTCCTTGCCTCACCGGAGGGTGGTGAGGAAGACTTCATTAGGGGTTGTGCAGCACTCAGATACTCTGGTGATGGGTGCTAGATAAGCAGATTTGAAAAGGGTCCATTGTTAGGGGTATGAATTTCGGAGAGTCAATGCAGCCGAGTTGATTAGATATTGGGCTAAGAGTCAGAAGACCTTGAGTCTATCACCAGCGATGACTCATTGGTGCCGTGAGCTTGTTTCGCCTCTAGCACAATGATGATCTTTGTTGGGCTATTGCAATGCGAATAATTAATAATGATCATAGTAGAGCTGGTTGGGAATTTTTCAATCAAAAATTTTTTTTTCTGCTGGAAAATGCCAGTTAATCAAAACCAAAATTGTTCCCGAAACAGGGGCAATTTTGACAAATCTTCCCGCTTGAAAATCCGGGAGGGGGTTTCAAGCTTGTCAAAACATTCCACTTTGACATTTTCTGAAATGAAAAGTTTCAGATTTTTCAAGTCAAAACAACTTTTTGTTTTGAAACTGTAATAAATTTAGGCTGCAAGAGGTTAAAAAAAGGTGGAAAAAGTTGAAATCGAAACAAAGTATTTCAGAGCTACTGAAATGTTCCAGTTCACCCACAAAAAATTTGGTTAGCCAGTTCATGAAGATTTTTGCAATTTCAACTCTGTCTCGATTTGGCATGGGAAACTTTGGTATCTTGATTCTCATTGGACACAAAACCCATTTCCTGCCTAGCCCTAGTTATAAATACATTTTGATCCCCTGTACAATTTCCCCTTTTTAAAACTAAAGCCCATTTCTGGAGAGTGACACAAATGCCGAAGAAAAGAAGGATAACTTTTCAAACCAGCTTTTGTTTCTCATCGCATGCTCTTCCAACTTTAAAATAACCCCATCCAGACGGCTTGTTCTAACGCAGAACAAATTCTTGGAGCCAAGGTCTAGACTCCTAAAAAGATCCGTTTCTAATGGAAGTGCCAAGAAAGCAGAGAGACGTGCACCATGACGATAACATATGAACCTATGAATAGCTATATTTGAGCAGATTAGAATGTGCTTTGTGTCTACGTTCTAGCCACAGTCTAATCCAACAAAAAAGGGAGAGAGAAAAAGAAAGCAAGCTTCTTTGCTTCGCTACAAAAGGTCATGAAAGTTGTTCAAAGGTATTGATGGAAGTGGGCTCATATTTCATGAGATTTAAAGCAAGAGAGGGAAGTATCTTGTCCTTTAGGTGAGCCGTGCTCAAAGTAAAGCATCTTTTCACTGATTTGAAGCAGTCTCCCACGCTCTAGTCTCCCCCGCATCTATCAACATGCAGGATAAATGGAGACTGTATCTCTTATAGGGAGGGAGGGATTTGGGGGCTGCTCATAGTTAGGTGCACTAAAAACAGTGTTACCTGCAATTCAAGGGCAGAATCTGGGCCATTCTCTGTGGTTGACAAACAAGCGGAAAAGGGAGAAAGGTGAAGTCGAAAGAGGAGTTTGTTGTTGCTGTATCCCGGTGCCTGTGACTTGGGGGTAGGGATCTTTGCTAAGACATATGGTTCCAGATAAATCAGAGTGGCCACTATTGCTTTTAATGGCCCAAAGTCCTGAATCCAAGCACTCCAAGTTCAGATAGGAGCTCAGGCTGAAATCCCGGCCCCATTGAAATAAATGGCAAAGCTCCCACTGACATCAAAGAGGCCCGGATTTCACTCTGTTTTTTATGGCTTGAGCACATCTCTAGACATCATGTTAAATGCCAGTTATACTGTAGCATAGGAGAATTACAGCATGTGTATTAGGGTAACCCATAAAGAACCCAGCTGACATCAAGGCTCCGCTGTTCTAGCTAATGTACAAATAAATAGTGAGACAGTTCCTGCCCCAAAGAGCGTCCAATCTAAATAGCCAACGCCAACAGAAGGAGTATGATCACCCTGTTTTACGGATGGGGAACTGAGGCACAGAGAGAGTGAGTGACTTGCTCAAGGCCGCTCACAAAGTCTGAAGCCAAACAGGATGGAACCCGGCTCTCCAGAGTCCAAAGTCAGGGGCTTCACTAGACAAGCCCCTCTCCCCCGTAAGGCTGTTTGCTAAGTTCTGTCACGCTGCTATGGAACAATGGTCCTGGATTGTAAATTCCTCTTCCTCTTCAAGGAATTTCATTCTCTGCAGGGAGCAGTGAGGATGGAGGATGTGGGATGAGTAACACTTCCTTGGCTCATACTCTTAGAACCTGTATGCAATACCATCATTGTGTGTGTATCCAGGCTTGGCACAACTTGGGGTTTTTTTTATATAATTTAGACAGTTAATATCAATATTTATTTGTAAGCATTTTTTCTGATTTTTGTCGATTTACATTTTGACAGTTGTGGGAAATCATTGGCAGGGTCAGACAGTAGAGGGGATCAGCCAATAATGATTGAATAACAGATGCTGAGATTCAAAAAGTTGACGCTTCATAATTCTTCAAACACAAATTGTCAGCAGCCCCTGTCAAAATATACAAAGTACGTATCTTTAAATCCAACTCTCCTACGTTTTCAAGCGGGATTTTTCTTTCCTTGCCTATCTGCAAGCTTCTGTTGTTATCAATGGAAATATTCTTTTCCCCCATTTGAGTGCATATGGTGAAATTGACATTTATCAACATTTAACAATTAAGACCTAATCCTTCCAAGCCTGCGTATCTCTATCTCGGTTGTTTCAGTGCTTGGGAAAGAATGTGTCATCTGCTCTGCTGGGGAGATGTTTAGTCCGTAAACTTTATAGACAGACCATAGGCTAAATTGCCACTGACAACAGGTGACGTGTTCTCCTTTGACACCTGTTCTGTGTGAACAGTTCAGACCACGATGGGGCCTCTAGGCACCATTGCAATATACATCATAATAATTTCCCCAGTTTGCCCTTGCCTCTCCAAATTAAAATAAAAATTGCAGGACTTTATGGGAACTTCTCTCTTCAAATATATTTGCATGGGCAGAGGCTGTGGATACACAGTCTCTGCCCCCAGACTGATAATACTCCTTAAGACTGGAACAGGGACCTGTTAGAGGAGCTTAGCCCTGTCAGAGTGGGAGGAATGTGAGGGGCGGAGGGGGCCGGGAGGGAGGGATCAGCTGTGCAGAAAGCCAGAGTCTGATTCCACAGTCTTTCCCAAGCTCCGGCCACATGCTGGACATGCAAAAGATCCTTGTTTCCTTGGAAACAAATTATTCGTGCATGCACTGCAGCAAGTCGGGAAAGTTTGCTTTCATCAGTCCCCCACAGTGAGAGGAATAAGCTGCAAAGATGCTGTCCCAGGGATCACAGTCTGATTGCTAGCCTGCTTTTTTTTATTTTTTTTTATTTACATCTATTAAAAAAAGATCCCTGTGCGTTTCCTTCTAGAGATGCCAGAGACAAAGAGCTCTCCTGGCACCTTTCAATCCTCACATGTTTCTGGCTTTCAAAGGATCACTATCACTGTTCAGTCTGACCTCCTGTATTGAACAGTCCTGTTTCCTGCACTGAACCTGATAAAAATATCCCTTAGGGCCCCAGATCCTCTGACACTCAGCAAGTCTTGGTCTGCAAACGCTGCTTCCCCCGGGAAGCCAGCAAACACAGGCAGGCTTTGGCCTCGTCTCTTCCCTTTGTTTCCTTGACTCTTTATTCACCTTCCAGTAAAGCACCAAGTAGGGTTTGGAGATGAAAGACCCAAACCAGCATTCTGAACAATACATCTCTAGGGCCAGACCCTCAGCTGGTGGAAATTGGAGTCTCTGTGAAGCCAACAGGGCAGGGCTGATTTATAGCTGGCTAAGAGACTGAACATTTTTGCATCGGATGAGTCCAGCTCAGACTGCAAGATGAGATGAGCACAGTCGAAGGTCAGTAGAGCCGCGATCAGCTGTGGTAGCGTTAACGTGGGTTCTCCAAAGCTGCTGGTGAAATCGGTGTCTCCCTCCTGCTTCTTCTCCAAGCCCTGAGCTGTGAACAGAGGCAGCTGAGAGGGAAGCAGAGATGTGTTGGTGGGAAAATGGACTGGACCAAACCGGGGAAACTGCGCTTTTTCCTGGCAGAATTCTCTCTGAATCCCTCCAGCAAGGAAGAATGGGTGGGAGACAGGGTCCGTTCCCCCCCCCCGCACTTCTCAGGATTTGTCCCCATCGCATAGTCGGCATGGTTCAGCCCTTCGGCATCTGCTCTACACGTGACTTACTTTGTGGGCTCATAGATGGGGGGGCATAGAAGGAGGGGAAAGGACAGGGTATAGCCAGTGGGTCCAGGAACCGAACTCATGCACCGGCGATGGCTGTGTGGTTTATTCCACCTTGAGTGAAGATCAACCCCATCCGTATCTGGGTTCCCCGCACTGGCCCACTATCTCTCCCCTGTCCATGACGGTTCTGTTGATTTGCGGCAGTGCAGAGAAGGCTGCTGCAGCGTCCTGCTTGGATCTGCCAGACGGTGCTGTTAGTGTGGTTTGCAGCGGGCCATGGAAGCCTGCGGCCGGAAGAGAGGCCATGCACTGTGACACAAATTGCGGTCGTACCTTGCTCTGATGTTGATTTGTGTTCCTCCGGTGCAACATGCTGCAAGAAACAACAAAGCAGAGTGGCAAAGATAATGGTAATTCAACCGAGCAAATGGAAACTTCCCTGTCTTCCTTCTAAGCAAACCTTTCTCATTTGATACATTTGAGGGCAAGTTCAAGGAAGCAGAAGAGCATCTGTTTGCAGACTGCACCAGCTGTCGGGTGCTCGCTTTCATAGACAGGAGATGGTCCAAAGGGGCTAGAATGAAAGGAGAAGATACCACAATATGGTACTATCTAGCCTACTATCATGCATTGCCTTTGGGGTTGCTCAGTTTCTGCTGGAAACAAAGCATCAGATTCCAAAAGCAGCAACTCCTATAAAGTTTAACTCAAACTGCTTTCCGCAGAAATACATCAAATCCAGTTACCTACTTTCTTTATCATTTGGACCTTTCTGATTCTCCAAACAGAACCCCTGAACCGTCTCAAGTTTGTCTACCCCTTCCAAAGCTTTGTCTAGATTGGGAATTTGCCCCCTTTCCAGCAGTTGATGACTAGACAGTGATGTAGCTGCCCCTATGCAAACCTCTGGTGCGGACAGGTAAAGCTGCTGTTTGAACTGGTGGAATTCATCCGTGCTTGAAACCATTCTATAAGCTCCATTGAGGCAAATCATGGCTTTTCTTGTCTATGCCTGGAGTTTGTTTTGTGAAGCTATATATCTGGCCATTGCTTGGTGTAATAGGGCTTGTCCATAGTGGGAATTTGCCCCTAAGTCAGAGATGTGAGTTTATGCAAAGAGGCAAGGAAAAATCCTATAATAGTGCAAGGAAATGAAGGAAAGAGATTTCTGGGAGTAGATCATAAGCAAGAGCTAATAATAATGCCTAACTCTTATGTAGCACTTTTCATCCATAGATCTCAAAGTGTGTTACAAAGGAGGACAGTATCATTATCCCCATTTTGCAGGCGGAGAAACTGAGGCACAGAGCAGTAAAGTGACTTGTCCAAGTAAGCAAGTGCAGAGCTGAGAAGAGAGCTCAGGTCTCCTCACACTCAGGGCAAGTCTACCCTAGAAGCGCTACATCCATGCAGCTGCACCAACGCAGCTGTGCCGCCGTAGTGTGTCTGGTGAAGATACTCTATGCCGACAGGAGAGCGTCTCCCACCGACCTAGCACCAGTGCAGACAGCGCTTGGGTGACTGACACTTGCATCGCTCAGGTGTGGGTCTTTTTTTACCCCCACTCCCCAGTGACGTATGTTAGACTGACTTCAGCGGTAGTGTACACCTGCCCCTACAGTCCGGGGTTCTGTCCTCTAGCCCCCCTCCTCTCCCCAATGGCAGCTTCTCTGCACTAATGTTTAGCTTTATTTTAAACTAATTTAATAAAATGTAACTTCCCAATGTGATGCTTCTCAGGGAATCACAACAGGTGTTCCCTACCAGTCCTTACAAGACGACAGAACTCTGCCTTCAATGGCGGAAGTAGAGCAGTGTCACAAGAAGCCTGGATACCAACAGCCCTGCGGGAACACTCAAGTGCAGACTAAAAGTGTGTGTACGGGGGGAAGGAGCTCCTTGGAAGATGCCATTGATCAAATTGTACCAGAGGGTCTGATTCCCACTTGCATCACTCCAGCGTTTTGCCAATGTCATTGTGACGGGTCGGACCCCCCTTCTGGGATGTCACCTGATGTACTGGGATTTCAATCAGCTTGGGCTCCCTCTCCCTGCTTTGCTGAACTAAACTGTCCGGCCTCCTGCAGCCACACCCAGGTGGGGCCACCCCCCACTGCAGGCACAGACTGAAGTCAGCTCCACGTGAGAGGACTCCCCCAGCACTCACGTGCACACCTCCTTTGGGGAGATAAACCCCAAATAATACTGTCTTGTGCTGTAGAGAAAAATCTGCACAGCGCGAGCTCATAAAAATCCACCCTCCTCTTCAATGTGAAGAAGAGATGTGCACACTTCTTGCCCCCCGACCAGTTAGAAATTGCATAAACTGGGTTTTATTATAAACAAGAAATATGTTTATTAACTACAAAAGGTGAATTTTAAGTGGTTAAAGAGATAGCAAACAGAACAAAGCCGATTACCTTAGTAAATAAACAAAAGCCGGGGACTGAGCTTAACACACTAGATAGGTTGGATACAAATTAGCAAATTCTCACCCTGAGTGGTAAACAGGCTGGCAGATTCTTAAGACACAGGCTTTCCCAGGTTTTCTTACACAAGCTAAAGATCTTAGCCAGTTCCTCGGGTATTTTCAGATGTGGTGTTGTAGGGAGAGTGAGGACCCCTCGTGTCCCTCTTTTACATCTTTCCCCCTCCCACCCCACCCCACTTGCTGGAAAGCTTTTTTGCTGTGACCTGGGTCAAACCGTTCCCATTGTGTAGTGCTATCTCTGAGAGGTTTCTATTGCACACAGTTCCTGGGGTAATCCTTGTGCTTGGCACATTTCTTCAGTAAGCCACTAATATTGTTTGGCCTCATCCAACATGGCACATTTGAAATACAGAGACATGGTCAATGTTCCCAGCTTCAGATACAACAATGCTACATGCATACAAATTGGATAAACACATTTGTGAAGATATAGATATTCAGGCCTGTCTGTAAAGGCCTATACTTTAAGAATGTAGGTGTATTCTTATCACTTAGCTAGTTATAGAGGTACAAAATAAGAATCAAAATCACAGTCTGCCTGTGTATAGGCCTTCTCTCACTAGGATAGTCTAAGGCCGTGTTCTTAGGCTAAGATCTTTCTCTAACCAGTAGAGGCAGCCATAAACTGGAACATGTATGGTCACATCCTTACATTCCAAGCTAGTCACATTGAATAAGGTGCTATTGGGCTGTTAGGAATACAATCCTGTCCTAATAATGCCTATCACCTCCAGAGAAAGGGAAGAGCCTAGAAGATGTAAAAGGAAACTTTGTTTGATAGCATCCTGTCTGGCAAGAACTCACTTATCAATAGCTGGGATGTGAAATCCTCATTTCTTTGTTGTTCTATCATTTTAGTCTCCACTTCCCTATTGTTTGTCTGTATAATCTCTGTCTGGTTCTGTGATTGTTTGTCTGCTGCATAATTAATTTTGCTGGGTGTAAACTAATTAAGGTAGTGGGATATAATTGATTAGATAATCATGTTACAATAAATTAGGATTGGTTAGTTAAATTTCAGTAAAATGATTGGTTAAGGTATAGCTAAGCAGAACTCAAGTTTTACTATATAGTCTGCAGTCAATCAGGAAGTAAGGGGGGGAATGGGAACAGGGAATGGGGGGGATTTGCTAAGGGTGGGGGACATGGGAACAGGGACACAGGCAAGGCTCTGTGGTGTCAGAGCTGGGAAGGGGGACACTAAGGAAGGAAATTGAGATCATTGCTTGCTGGAAGTTCACCCCAATAAACATTGAATTGTTTGTACCTTTGGCCTTCGGACATTGTTGCTCTCTGTTCATGCGAGCTGGACCAGGGAAGTGTGCGGGTGAAGGAATAAGCCCCCTAACAATGTTCAGTAAATCATCCCCTTTCCAATGAGACCCTACATGGGCCATCTTGCATAAAGTATACCTTAGTCATGCCATCTTCTTATCATTACCATATTTCCATGAAGAATATGGGGTGTAATGTCACAATAATCGCACTGCACTCAACAGAGCTGCTTTGATGTAAGATTGCAATGCAGCAAGGCACTAAAGCATATGATGTGCTTAACTTTAAGCACACAGGCTTAAGCACGTCTGCCACTGAAGACATTGGCTATTAAGCACATGCTTAACTTTGAGCATATGCTTAAGTATTTTCTTGACTCAAGGGCTAAAACTGGAATAATGTAGTAAATCCATTTTCCCTTTAGCGAACCTCCTGTCCCTTCTTTTCAAAATGGTCTGCAAAACTATCATAACTGAACAGTAGAGGCCAATCTGCCCTGGCTAGGTGATTGGACAGGTCTTTGCCATCCCTAATTTCTCTGGGTTTTGCCTGACTCCTCTCCAAAGAGGACAGAAATGTTTATGCCAGAAAGCTGGGGGAGCAACATGCAAACCAATGCACAAACAGGAGAATGCTCAGTGAAAGAAAGCACAGACACTAATCTACTAGCCTGATTCCTGGCTTCTCGGCTGAGCATTTCGATCCTGGACTCAGCTGCCAGTAAATAGGAGTTCATTTTAAAGTGAATCTTTACCTGGTTTTGAGCAATCATGGGTCAGATGTACAGATTTGGCTCGGAACTCATGACCAATTCATACTGACTTCAGTGCAAATCCCAGAAAGTCTCAGCCTCTGCCGTGAGATCTTAACCCAAAACTCAGGCAGGATAAAGCCCAAGACGGTCAAAAGAAAGAAAAAGTTTGCACAACCCCCTTGCAAATCAAAGCCTCTGAATTCTGCATGGCTCTGAAGAGGCACAAAGGGAAGAGAGATGGACATTTTTGTCTTTGGGTGCCCGTCTTTGAATTCAATAGGAATGTGGCCTCTGTGATGAGGGCGGCAGGATTTTAGCCCTAAGAAAGAAAAACAAACCACTTCTGAAGTCGCTTTTCCCCATCTGACTCCAGGAGGGTTTCCTTTCCCATTGGGTGCACGCAACGTATGAGCTTTCTGACAAGTCCTCCCAACCCTGGGATGTATAACGCACCTAGCAACCCACATACAGAAGTGATTCAATATGACAGTGCTCTAGTGCAGCCTAGTGTTTAAAGCTGAGAATCTGAGCTGTCGCTCTGGCTTTCCAGGGCCCCTTGCCTGTAACGCCCAAGCACTGATTCTCTTTCAAAGCTGGGACTTTCGTTATTATTTATACAGCACCGAAGGCTGTGGTAGTGGAGCAAGGTTTGCATGACAAGCAACAATATCCGATCCCATCATACCAACTGTCTTGAGGGGAAAAGAGAAAATGAGGTGAGTATTAGGGGAATCAGAGCCCCTTCCGGTTTTCCTGAATGTCTCATTTTAGCGGCATTTTTGATGGGTGTGCAGTCCATTGTGGGGAGTGTCTGCTCCAGACACTGCTTTGGGCCCCGCTCCCTCGAGCTCACCCTTAGCCAATTATCTTAAGCTAGGCTACATGAGAGGCAGAGTTGTCTAGTGCACAGGGCACTGGCCTGGGAGTCGGACGCCTGGGTTCTCTTCCATCCTCTGCTGCTAACATGCTGTGTGGCCAGTTGCTTCCCCTCGGTTTCCTTGATCTCCTTGTCTAGTTGTTTTCTAAGCTCTTTGGACTGGGGAAAAGTGACTGGCGCTTCCTCTGTGTCTTGCACCACCTACCACAATGGGGCCCTGATCTTACTTCTGGCGTCTGGGTGCTCGTGTAGTTCAAACACAGCAGGTTCAAATGACAGTGTAATATTTCCCAAGTGTGTGTGTGTGTGTGTGTGTGTGTGTGTGTGTGCAACCTTCACTGATTTTTTTCCAACACATTTAAAAATCCAAACCTTTCAATGAGCTCTAAATACAAATAAGAATCCGGAAGACAGGTGGCCCCCCCGGGTCACGGGGGCGGAATCTGGAGGTGGCTCAGTCCTAGACTGTTCAGGGCTTTGGATTTGGGACCAGATTCTTAAAGCTATTTTGGTGCCTAAAGATACAGCTAGGTGCCCAGTGGGATTTTCTAAAGTGCATTTGTGCCTTAGGCTTTTGTAATCTCTCGAGGTGCTGATCTGTATCCTTAGGCACCTAAATACATTTAGAAATCTGCTCCTCATTTACCAGCCCATGAACCGCCCCCACTAGATGACTGGCAGCCAGTGCAAAGCACTGCGAATGGATGTCATCTGCTCTCATTACCCCAAACTTCCTCAGAAAGCAGCTTGTGTTTGTATTAACTTTCTAGGCCCCATTTTTTTTCCCCCCAGGCAGCCACTGTTGCCTTGGATACAGATCATTGCAATGGACTGTGAGACAGGTTTGCAAAGCTGCACCTTCTCCTGTGTCAAACCTGTGTTAAATGTGAGGTTTAAAACTCTGGGCCGCCCAGCCTAGACCCTCTTGTTTTATTCTCCTGCCTTTGGTGGGCATTCTGTACCTCTCTCCGCATGTCTGGGTAACTGGTGAAGATGATTGAATGGGCTCTCCACTCAGTAACTACATTCTCCCAAACCATGTGCTACAGGACTGTCATTTGTCCGGGGGCTATTATGTGCTATGTGACACGCAGGAGCTGAACCCAGCTGGAACCTGCAGCCGGGGTGACTGGCGTCAGCAGGACGAAGGACGTTCTGGCGCTTGACGTGCTACCTTGGGACTCTGATGCCCTGGATTCGGTTCCCAGCTCTGGCACAGGCAAAGAGCCTGGCTCCTGTCCGACTTCCACCATCTTCCCCCTTGCATTCAGAATCCAGCCCACGCTGCTCTTTTCAGGTGGATTTTCTCGAGTGCTCAGGGTTGACCTACCTCTGCTCCTGTTGAAAGCCGGGGGGTGCTCAAAGGGAGCAGAATTGCGCCTGATGGGCTGGGTGCTTGTGAAAAGCCCACCCAAAGGCTTGTTTGTTAAATGCTCCACGGGCTTAGCTCCCTTCCCCACTTATCCAGCATCTGCCTCTCCTCTGGCTTTTCTCTGCCCACTAGGTCAGGGGCTCTTGCCATGTGGACTAGCCCCGTGCACTCTTCTCCATCCTTGACGCTCATCTCTTTTTTTTTTTAAATGCCATCTGCAAGCTAGATCCTCATCTGGTGTAAAGCAGGGTGGCTCCCTTGACTCGAGTGAAGCTAGGCTGATTGACACCTTTTCTCCTTTAACCCCACCTCTTATTGACTCCTCCCAGCTGCTGCTCTGTTTTATCTGAACTTCCCAGAGACCGAAACCCTTAGGGGCAGATTTCCAAAAAGCACCAAAGAGATTTCGAAGCCCCTGTCTCTAAAAGTCAGTGGGACTTCCAGGCTATCTCGCCCTCATCACTGCCTTGATCCTTACAACACCCTTGTGAGGCAGGGTAATTATCCCCATGTTACGGGGGGGGGGAGGGGAGTTGAGGCACAGCGGGGATACATGATGACTTGGTCACACAGGAAGTCTGTAGCAGAGTGGGGAATTGAATGAGGGTCTCTGAGTTCCCAGGATGGTGCCCCAACCACTAGACCTGCTCCTCAGGCCCTCAGTTGCATATGAGAATCCGCCCCCAACATTCCAGTTGACCCACAGGATGGTTCTGTCTTTAGCAGAAAGAACTCAGTGTTACTCAATGGAATTCGCCCCTCAGGCTTGGCGGGATTCTCTGGTTACGTCACTGGACCTGCATTTGCTCTGGGGATACAGCTTGTCTGAGGTACAGCTCCCCCCGTGCCTACCAAATGCCACCTCACTCCCTTCCTCGCATCCCACCGCACCCACCATTGTCAGCACCATGCCCAGCGGTCAGCCCCCCTGAGAGATTATCATCATCTCAGGCCAAGAAGCCGCCCCCCCCACACACACCATTGAAGAATGCAGTGAAGCAGTAGCTACTAAAGAAAAATCCTCATATATAGGTTTGGACACTTAATTTGGTTTGCTTTGGTCAAATTTCACGCTGCTGCAGGTTTTGATTTATGCGCTTGGAGAGTCCTTTGCTGTGCTGCAGAAAGCCAGCTCGGCCAGCCTGCTATAATAATTAAACAGCCTCAACTCTTCAGAGATGCCTCTTCTTCTTTTAGTGACTCCGGCATGTCCGGATCATCCTGACGGTAAACAAACTAAACAGATTGTTTTCACTTTCCAGTCTTTGTCATAAACAGACTCGGGATATGACAGCTGCCTGACAAGCCATTAAGATAATTTGATCATTGTCATAATAATCCCACCTACTTTAGACAATGCGCTAACCCTCTCTTTGCAGCAGAGGTTATAAAACACAGATGCTAATGATGCAGCACTCTGTGAAATTATTTATTAGTGGCTTTTTTGGTAGCACCTAGAGGGCCTGGCTGAGATCGGGGTCCTATCGTGCTAGGCTTCCTACATCCCTGTCCTAAAGAGCTTATGACCTAAACAGAGGGCAGGAGGGGGGAAACAAATACAGGATGTGATGTGTCCAAGGTCATAGGCAGAGCTGGGAATAGGGGACTGTATATTTCTGAGTTCCAAGGTGCAAGAACCTGTGGGACTAAAATTCAGGACGATGGCAGTGGAGGGGTTGTAAGCTACAAACATTTCTGCATCGCCTTTGGAAGCTCAGGCTGAGTATCTGTTGGAGAAACTTGTGAAGCTAGACACAGCAGGAAGTACCGCCCTGCAAGGCCTGAGTGGCGGCCCCCTGCAGCCCACTGATTGGCTCATCCTGGTATATAAACCAGGAAGCCAGCTGTGGGAGCTATCTCAGCAATGTGTGGGCTGCCTGCTAGCTCCTGTTCTGGAGTTTGTCTTGATGTGGACCCTAGACTCTGGCTTCTGACCCGGGTTTGTCCCTGACCCGGCTACTTGCCTCACCCAGCTCGAACCTGACTGCTACTTGCCTCCCACTTGCAACTTGGTGCCTGATCCTGGTATCCTGACCTGGCTTGTCCCTGACTCTGCTACTTGACCTATGCCTATGGCTTGGCCCTGACATAGTGACATCATCATCCCCTGTCTCTGCAATGCACCTGGATTTAAGCACATATTACTACTGATGATCCAGTTGGTAATGGGCAGCAATGAACCAAACTCCAAAGGTTTGGGTGTGAGTTCAGTTCAGATAAACAGTCAAATGTTTGGGTGTTTCTACCAATTGCTCAAGGTTCTGTGTCACCTGCCATAACCATCAAAGGAGGGGAAGCATCAAATCCATCCAACTCTGACGTCGAGCAGAGGAAAGGACCAGCTGCTGCAGGCTTGTGAATTATTAAGGCATTACCTAGAGCCATCTGTACCACAAATACCCCCAATGTTTGCATACCATGCCACAGCCCTACACATGGTGTCATATGGCTTGAACATCCGGACGGCCCTGTCCATGCTTCTTATCCATTTGTTACAATCAGGCCTGCAACAGCAGCTCAATTTTGTTCTTGTGTCAACTCAGCTCAGGCCTGGAGTTTATGGCCTTGTCTTGTATTTGGGGAAATAATGAAGATGTCCACAGAGCAGAACAAAAACTTTCTAAGCTGAACAGTCCTGACCTTTTTTAGTTTCTCCTCCTATGGAAGCCATTCCATACCCTTGATCATCCTTGTTGCCTTTCTCTGAACATTTTCCAGTTCCGCTCTCTCCTTTTTGAGATGGGGCGGCCAGAAATACTCCCTCACCGAGCTGTTGTGAGAATAACTATAAAGATTGCGAGGTGTTCAAATGCCTAAAATCAGTAGATTGGTTTAGTTGTGTGGAAAACCTGTTATCAGAGTCATCAGGAAATAAAAGGTTCCTGAATTTACCAGACTAAACCCTCTAGAAGGGTTTCTGATAGCTACAAACCAGCAACCTACTTAAAAAAAATGGATTCAATGGGAATTTCTATGCTCTGTTACTTCAGAATTCCCTTTGCAAGTATTTCCATGCACGTTGGCATCTTGCCTTTGTCAGGGATGCTGCTATTGGAAGAGTATAGATCAAAGGTGGCGATTAGAGGCTTTTAGCAAACACACTCAGTCTATTAAGTTGTTAAATTATGCAGAGACAATCCTTAGAGTATTTGGTGGTTTTGGGGGAAGAGGAAGAAAGAATGTTGAAAACCCTTGGAACGAGGCGTAGGACACGTGTACTTTGTCTTGGATCCGGCTCTCTACACTTGCATCTGTTATCATTCACATTGCTCTAGGCTACTCAGAGCCAAGAACTCCCATCAGAATCCAGGTGCTCAAGTCTTGTCCCCCCCAAAGGCTCACGGGTGATAAAGCTGGTGTAGGAAAGATGGGAAGGACTCAGGGGACAGGGGTGAATTGCTGGCCCTGGTGCAGATTTCCTGTTGTGACCTTAGGCAAATCATTTAATCTTTCTGTGCCTCAATTCCCCATATGGAACTTACGGGTAGTACTTCCTTTCCCCTGCCCTTTGTCTGGCGTTTCTGTTATACTTCTCTTCGGGGCAAGGACTGTGTCTTGCTAGCTTACATTTTACAGCTAGACAACTAAGGACATGTCTACACTGGCAATTGAACAACAAAACTTTTGTCGTTCAGAGGTGTTAAACCCCCTCTCCCCCGCCCCGCAAAAAAGACAAAAGTTTTGCCGCAGCAAGTGCCAGTGTGAACAGCGCGTTGTCAGTAAGAGCGCTCTCCTGCCAACAATGCGAATGCCACTCATTGGGGGTGGATTTTTTGTCAGCGAAAAAGCCAACAAACAGCAGCTACACTGCCTGACTTTTAGTGCCACGGCTGTATCGACACGGCCGTGTTGCTACAAGCTGCATAGTGTAGACATGGCCTAAGATTAAGTGACTTCCCCAAGGTGATACAATGAGTCTATGGCAGAGCTAGGAATTGGATCCAGATTCCCTACATCCCAGGTCCATGTCTTCCTCCCAAAAGCTTGCTTCCTCTCTGATTTCACCTCTCCTTCACTGACATCCAACACTACTTGATTGTCTCAGTTTGTTTAAAATTTAAATTGACTTTACAATCAGTGGACAAAAGAGGCACTTTGACTCCATGATCACTTATAGTTGGGCATGATCAGGCAGGCTATAAATTTCATCTGGATAAAAAGAGCGGTGCGCAGCAAAAACACAGCTTAAGTAATTAATATTTTGACTTGTCCCTGTCTGTTACAGAGGGTACACTGCATAGTCCATGCCAAATGCCATCTGAGCAAGGCCTGGGTAAATTCCTTTGGATAGAATAAGGACTGTCTCATTCCTTTGCTCACACCTTGAGCTGAATCTGACCAGAGTCCTTCGGGAGGTTGGAAAAAAGTTTGGCCAAACTATTTTTTTTTTCTTCCTAAACATTCATGATTTGATTGAATTGAATTGATTGAAACTTATCTACTGAAAAATTTGCCTGATAAAACAGGGTTTCATCAGAATCAACATTTTTCATAGGAAACCATCAATTTCCACCACAAAAACCAAACACTGTTTTTGAATCAACATTCAAAAATGTCAACAACGACAAAAGTTGACATTGTGAAATGAAAAGTTTCATTCGGAACCAACATTTTAATATTCAAATGAAATGTTGGATATTTGGATGTTTCATACTAATTTGAGATGAAAACAAAAGTAAATGTATCAGGTTTTCCCATGGAATGGAAATCCTGTTTTCTGAACACTTCAGTTCATGTGTGTCTGCTTGAAAGGGGCCTTCCCCAAGGCAGCTCAGGGGGTGTCTGGATCCCAAGCCCCTGTCTTTTGGATGTTTGAAATGTAGCTCCACATCTGTATTTTCTGGCCTGGGGCTATCTTGTATCCTCCTAGCTTGGTCTGGCAAAGGGAACAGAAATACTGAGAGATCACAAGGCAGGTTGTTCGCAGGGCATTCCAGAGCTGTCAGAAACTAGCAAACCTAGCACCAATCTCAATGGAGAGCAAGTATTTCCTCTCAGGAACAGGTTGGGATACATTTTGGGCTAAGAATTTTAAAAGCAAGGGTCAGGATTGAGAGTCACTAGCAGAACTGAGGGGAAGGGGCCAAGACTGTAATTGCATGGGTTGCAAATTGGGATTGAGGGTCATTGAGCTGATTCGGGGGCAGCACTGGAATGGCAGATGGCTGCAGGTTAGGAGTGGCAGAGATGACCGTGAGCAACCTAGACAAAGCTTGCCTGCGCTATGCGTAGATTTCACAGTAGTGCTGCCTGTAGATGACTTTCCTAAGCGCTCTGAAGCAGGCAAGTGGGGGGTGCACTTCCCTAGGTACTGGCTCGAAGCCCCTTTGTAGCCCAGCTGGTCCTGTGAAACACTCTCCAAAATAATTAAAAGGGAGGACCAGGAGAAGGAGGCCGCTTTGCAGTTTTAGTGGCGCCTGGCTCTGAGGTCTCCTCTTGGCTTTTGAAGGTTAATGGGTTCCCAGCGTGTGTCACAAACACATTTCAATCTGCAGGAAGGACCAGTCTGGCAAGTCGTAGCAGGATCCTTGGAGAGGAGGCAGCTGCAGCTCCCAATTATATTAATAGGGGAGGCAAGGTTTTTAGCCAGCGAGAATACAAAATACAGCTAATTTGTTTTTAAAAGTTAGGGAAGTCTTGATTCTCACGGGGGGAGATGCTGCCGGGTGCAAGAATAGCGAAGACATTCACTTCAAAGCCTCTGACTGCCAATGTTTTCTCCTGCCCTCCCCCTCTGATTTCCCTGCTTCTTCCTAGATCCATGCCAGGCATCTCTGGTCTGCATGATGGCTCTCGCTCTATAGATCTAATTTTCTGCTTTTCATGTACTGTCAGGCAACAGTTTTGCAAGGAGCATTCCCACAGGCACAGAGCTGAGTAGCAGATAGAAAACATCCCTTACATGGAGCGGTGCAAACAGCACCCCCTCCGGGTGCACATCTGTCATGCAGAAGGTGAGCAGTTGCTCCCGCAGTTTGAGTTGGGTCATTCAGAAAACCATGTTACAGGGTGTGTGTGTGTGTGTGTGTGTGTGTGTGTGTGTGCGCGCACATACACGGAAATGGGGTTGGCCCAGGAGGCCCCTATCTTGGGATCATTTCACGAGGGGAAATCTGTTGGAGATCAGGGCTACAGGAAATGGTTCTCCCATCCCATGAGAAGTTTCAAGACTTTGGAAAAATGTCCTGATCCAACTTGGGATGAAATGTCAAAATCCTTAAAATTTCAGCAAACTGAAAATCTGGGGGAGGCAGGGGAATGGACTGGGTCAATCAAAGTGTGTTTTGTAGTTGATCTTTTAAATTTTTTAAACATTTTTAACCATAAATTAACTTTACATTTCTAAACAAAAAGTCATTCAGAACCAAAAAACGGAACTGTTTTAAAAACGACAAAATGGGACATTTTGACAATTTCAAACCCTTTCTCCCCCCAAAAATAAATTTAGAAATGGGAAGTTCATCAAAATCAACCCTTTCCTGCAAACAGTTTTGGTTTCAATGATTCGGCATTTTCTGATGGAGAAAGGTTTCATCAAAAAATCCCCCTACCTGCTCCACTCAGCGCCCCTCAAGAATTGCTCAGCATTTAACAGAATCAGGCCTCTAACAGGAGGGAGAGCAAACAGTGTCAAAGCTGCTTGCTGATTTGGTCTGCAATATTTGTGTGAGGCAGAGAAACCTTTTAAACCATTCATCATGACCCTGCACCCACTGATAGCATCTTGCACTCACTTTGCACCAGGAATTAAGACTGCTCCACTGCCCTGCACCTTGGCACAGGTATAAATGACAAAACAAGGGACAGGGCAACTGAAGCCAGGTTTGAGGGACCACACATGGCAGTTGTGAATTGAGCTTCATAAATCTAGCATGTAAAATGTGTGTCCTTTGCATCCCTTTGGCTTTTTTTATGCCCCTCACTCCTCCTCAGTTGTGTCACTTCTCAGTCCTTTACTTCTCTGCCCCTGCTGTGAAGGCTGCCCGGAGTTCCACATGTGCACTCCAGGACTTGAGGAGGAGACTCCGTTACCCTCCTGATGTAGCGACCTGCATGGAGCTTGGAGGGAGGAGCACAGGTTGCGAGAGGGAAGAGTTTAGAGGAGCCACCAGGAAGCCAGTCTGTGTGCACGTGGCTGGAATGCTGGCTGCAGCTGTAGCACGTCTGTAAATAGGTCTCTGAATAAAGAACCAATTTAGTTTTAGAAACATAGAGTCCTCTCCTGTTGTTACCCAGCACACGGTACATGAAAGACAAAGTTCCTTTTGTGCCCAGCGTCCTCCCAAAATGAATCCATCTCTGGTGAAGACCTGAAAGTACCTCTTCCCAGAATGCCCCTCACTGACTCTCGCCCCCTCCCCGCGACAATGCACTGTTGTCTGAACACACATCCGGTGATCATCTCATTTAAATGGACACATTAATCCTGCTAGGGCAGCCTCAGCGGAGGCTGAGTTACTTGTAACCGGAGTCTCATTCCACTCCCAGTTCATGTGATTTATGTTTATTCCCTGCATATGAAATGAAGTGTAAAGCAACTGCTGCCACATTCACAGTCCCTCTACCTTGATTTGTTTTAGCAAGAGGGAGCGGTTTGCTTTGGTTTTTCTCTCTTAAGGAAAAGGAAAATTTGAACAGGATTAAATCTAAATCCTTTTGAGCGGAATTCAGATGCTCCTCGGGCAGCAGCTCCGGTGACCCCGGGCAGCACGATGAGGATGAAGAACTCTGACATGTCTCCAGCAGTTTTCGATTGCAAAACAAAAGTGGGAAGAGAGGCTGGCCTGCCTTAATTGGAACCGCACTATTTCCTCGTTGCTGAAGCATCAGCCCTGATGGATGCTTGTTCTGCCTGTGGTTCCTAAAGGGCTTTCATGGCTGATGCATTGCAGGGTGGGATTTTCACCTACAGGCCATGGCGTCTAGTCGTCAGCCTTGTCTACACTTCTAGTGCTGCAGCGATGCAGCGAGTGCCTGGCGCAAGCATTTCCAAACCTGTCCTCGGCTCTACACTGACTTCTCATTGAGTATTGAGTCAAGTTCGAGATCTCGGTCCCTTGTCTTCAATCTGCACAGGACACAGAACTTTCTTGGGGACAGGTCCCAGACTGTGGAACTAACTTCCGTGAGAACTAAGGGTCATCACAACCCTCTCCATCTTCTGCTGCAAGGGCCAGGCACAATTCTCCAACCAGCCTTCTCTTACATAAACACAGAGCAATAAAAAAAAAAAGCAAACAATCTCTCCCCTGGGGAAAAGATGAGAGAGAGAATGAACCACATGTGACCTCATGCTTAATGCACTAGTGGAAGGTGCACATGTACTATGCTGAGGAAGGTGTTATAAGAACCTGAATAGAACTGAACTGAACTGTGGAGTGACTGACCTCCCAAACACACCTACTCGTATACTAATGCTCACAACTAAATGCACACACATGTAAATGCCTGTGGGTGAACGCAGGCTCACATGCTTGCGGCTCAGCAATAGGAAGGCACTGGCAGACAGGAGAATGGTCCGATGATTAGGGTACTAGACTAGGAATTCAAAGACCTCACTTCAAACTCCATAGGCTCCCTTGGGAAAGTCAATTAGCCGTTTTGGGTTTCAGTTCCTCCTCTGTAAAATGCAGACAGTGGCACTGCCCTACCTCCCAGGAGAGTTGTGAGGGTAATTACATGGAAGCTTGGGAGGTACTCGGCTACCACTGTAATAGAGGCCATGTCAGCACTGTAGACAGCTAGCTAGAACAACTTCCCACGTGTCTGGGACATCAGTCAGCTGTGCAAGTCTCTTGATACAAGCGTGTGCGAGGTTGCAAGTGTGCCTTTGCCCTGGACTGTGCATTTGGATAGAGTTATGTATGTGTTGCTTTTTGGTAGCTGTGGAAGGTGGATGAGAAACCTTCTGGAGTCAGGGAGCGCATTATTGACCGTGTTGTGGGCCATGTGAAAGTTGCAAGGAGCACAGGAGACCTGCCCTTAACTTGTTACTGCCACGCTCTTCAGGTTTGAGTTGGGGGCACGGGCCCTGATGCATCTTAACTGTCTTGAAACAAAGTTTGTGGGTGTTTCTTAATATCCGACGTAGTGCATTATTGTCAAGAGCAACTCGAACGCTGGTGTTACCCCTTCTGGCTTAATTTAAAACTGGTGAATGCACATGGGGAAAAACCCACCCCTGATCTTGGCTGTGCAATTAAAACAGTGCTGATCCTGACTGGGCCCAGAGATTTCCCCATCCTGCTGAATCCCAGAAGCAGCCAGCTGAAGCCAGAGAGCCACCCACTGCTGCTTAAGTAGGTTCCCTTTAGGTTGAGCCCTTCAGGGAATTCTCCTTCCTCTCCCCAAGGGGACCTTGATCTGCTAGCAGCTCATCCCTAATTCTCATCCAATGTTAATGAGCATCTCCACTGCTGCTGAAGACTTTCATATTGGGATTTTCAGGCAGCGAGCGGTGTCTGTGAGTAATAGCCTCCCATTTT
The DNA here is from genome assembly GCF_011386835.1 of Chrysemys picta bellii. Taxonomy (NCBI): domain Eukaryota; kingdom Metazoa; phylum Chordata; order Testudines; family Emydidae; genus Chrysemys; species Chrysemys picta. The sequence goes on from NC_088813.1 coordinate 16,071,384, forward strand.
TCATTTTCGCTGTAATGGATGCTGGACAAGCTATTAATGCTTCCCCTCCAAAATCCTCTCCCTCCCCCGCCTCTTCCCCATCTCTGTCTCTCCCTCCCCCGGTTCGTGCGCTGACTCATGGCTCCCCGCAAGCAGCGAAATCCAATAGCGTGGAAATTAAGCATACAGTTCCACGGGAGGGTGTCAAGTTTGCAGGGCGCAGTGCCAAAGGAAATAAGTAAAAGTGAGCGAAAGCAGAGGGAAGGGATCACAATAGACAAGCTCAACAAAAGCCCGTCCGCTGACCTTTTGGAAAGAGACAGCGCTGGTCGTGAATGCAGGAATCAATCATGTTCTTATGGACTAGGTGAGAGCTGACGAAGATACGTCCGGTGCCGCTCGGGATTGTGGAGTGAGAAAAAGCTTTTGAGAACCTGAAGGGCTGCGACTCAAAGCCAAAGGACCTTTTATTTATTTTCCCCTCAGCTCCCAACAGGAGATGAATGTCTTTCTTTCTCTAGGGTGCGGGTAGGAATGTACAGTTGAAACGGATAAAAATATAACAGCAAACATGCCCTGGGCAGCAACGGTGGTCTTGGGGGAACAGTACTGGCTCTCTCAAGATCGGGGTTCAAGTGACATCTCAACCATAGCCTATTGCTAAGTCTCTAAAGGCTGGGGGGGTTTCTAGTGCTCGGCAACCCCAATTTAAACTAGCTTTTCAAAAATCTGATTTGGGCCCCTAAATAAAGGCCAGATTTTCAAAAGCACCCCCCCCGTCCGCACCCAATATGCTGAGTACTTTGGAGAATCTGCCCTTTAATCGCTCTATGTCTTTCTTCCCCCGTCTTCCTTTCTCTGACCCTTGTCTGCATAGATTGCAAACTCTTGGGGAAAAGGATTGTCTCTAACTATGTGTAGGGGCAGCACCCCGCACAACGGCGTCCTGACCTCAGTTGGGGCGGCGAGGTGTTAATGTAATGCAAGTGATCATTCAAAGCCTTGCTTGACACAATAAGCTGCTCTTGGGCTGCGGGATGCAAAGGAGTTTGGGATTGAAAAGAGGTTTGTATTAAATATATTACGGTAGCACTCGGGGGTCCCAGTCAGCATCAGTTGTGCTAGGCACTGAACATAGGGATGGACGCAGCCCCTGCCCCAATGATCTTACAGTCTAAGACAACAAGCAACACATGAATGGAAACAATCAAATTATACAACTTCTATTGTCCTATATACACTTGGGGGAAATCTTCATGGGCTTTAATTTGCTGTAGGTCTGCTGCAGTCAATGCTGATTCACAACAGATGAGGATCTGTCCCTTGCTCTGTTTATTATATTTAATTTTGGTTTAGAGAGACTAACTAAGAGAACACTGATATTTTCCACCTGGCCCTCAGCCTAGCCCTTCACCCGGGTAGTAAAATCAGAATTTGCCATATTGGGGTTTAGTGCTACTCACGCCGCATTAGATCTTGCAAAGTAGATGGTTCTGAACATGTCGTAATACCCCTGCACCTCAGTCAGCCAGCTGTGTGCCTCCCTCAGTGCAACACCACTGCAACCTCAGCAGAGTGGCATGCAATGGAAGAGAGCATGTGGCCAAGAGCTTTTGATGAGTAGAATACAAGGTAGAGTATGGGATGGAGAATAGAACCCAGGGCCAGAATGGGACAGGGATCAAATGAGGCTTGTGCACCAAGCCCTAAGACCGTGGTTCTCAAACTTTTGTCCTCTGACCCCTTTCACATCGAAAGCCTCCGAGTGTGACCCCTCCTTATAAGTTAAAAACACGTTTTGTACATTTAACACCATTATAAATGCTGGAGGCAAAGTGGGGTTTGGGCTCACAGCTTACAACCCCCCCTGCAAGAACCTTGTGACCCCCTCAGGGGGTCATAGAATATCAGGGTTGGAAGGGACCTCAGGAGGCCATCTAGTCCAACCCCCTGCTTAAAGCAGGACCAATCCCCAGACAGATTTTTACCCCAGATCCCTAAATGGTCCCCTCAAGGATTGAACTCTCAGTCCTGGGTTTAGCAGGTCAATGTTCAAACCACTGAGCTATCCCTCCCTCTGAACCCCCACTTTGAGAACCCCTGCTTTAAGATATCCTCAGGCCACACACTCCACTAAAATTCTGCCTCAAATGAAGTGAGACCACTTCCCCCAGTCCTCACATGAGGCCCTGGCCCCCATGGCCAGCAAGGGAGCCGTGTCTCCCTATGGAGATGAGAAGATGGGGTGAGAAGAAATCCGAACAAAAATTCCAGCACTGAAGTGACACTCCCTGTTTCACCACTGCGTTCCCTACAAGGACTGCTTAGCCTTGCCCACTACAAAATCTTACAGGTGACCAGTCGCCATTGACTCTATGGGGACTAGATCCATGTGTGTTTGCATAGCCCACAGCTCTGGGTGTATCACCGATCCCCCTCAGCACCCAGTTACAGAAGCTATGGGTCTGGCTGGAGAAGGTCAGGCTTCCAGCTCTTTAGATACCTGCTTCAATACCTTGTATCAACTAAGAGAACAGCCCATTGTGTTTGCAGGATCAGGGCACCAGATTGCAAGCTGTGTGGGGATAGGGCCTTTCTTTGCCTTCGTTCCTGTCTGCAAATCCCCTAGTGCGCTGTTTGGAACAATGCCCCCAGTTCAGCAAAACATCAAAGCATGTGCCATTGCAGTCAATGAGACCATGCATTGGTGGGGATTTTCACAAGCACCTATATGACTTAGGAGCAGAAGTCTCAAAACAATAATAGTTGTTCTCCTAAGTTAAAGAAGCCCATTTGAATGTTGCTGATTCAGGGCCTATAGGAAAGATAACAAAATTCCCCCTGCAAGGGAAGGGTTTAGCACCTTCTCTCCCTGTTAGGAAAAACTCCCTGCTAAACTATTACCAGATAAATGCAAAAAAAAACCCAATAAATGCCTAGATGCAAAAGAAACAAAACTCCGTGTTTTCATGACTGTTAGTTTCGCCAGCTGAAATACAGTTATCCTTGTGCTCCACCCACGGCCCTGTGAAATACAGCATAGGAATTCCTCAGAGCTCAAGCCTGCACTGAGTTCATAACTTTGCCTTCCTCAGATAGCTTGTCAAGCTGTCAGGAAGATATATTTCTTTTAGGAGAGCTGGTTTTAATAGCAGCTATGGATTGACCGCTTGAATTTCCACTCACGTTTTGTGAATGTGTGGGTCCTGTGCTGAGTTATTTTAAAACGTATTTTGGGGTCTTTTTTTAAAAAAGCAGGTTCAGAATCAAAGGTAGGACGGGCTTAGTGGTTTGTGGTGCTTTAAAGCCACTATGCCACAAAAACTGCAGCTCCCACAAATATAGAAGAGAGGTGGCATTATCTGGGGTGCGGTGTTCTGTGATCACACAACTCTTCCCCACCAAACAGACTTGCTTCCCACACTCTCTTCTCTTTTTTCTGTGCATCTGCTCGTCAGCTAAGCCAAACACCTGCAGTGGCTTTATTTTTGGGCCACCAATCTCCATTACACGTCAATCGTTCCTTTTTTGATGTAGGGAAGCTTTATTATGCCTGTTTTATGGGCAGGTAAACTGAGGCATGGAAAGATTGTGTGACTTGCCCAGGAGGAGAGTGAGCCAGTGGCAAAGCTGGGTATGGAACCAGGTGTCCTTACTCCCAGTCCAGTACTGTTACCACTACACCATTATTAAAATAACCACTAGGGCCTGCCTCTTGTACCTTGGGCAAAGCAAAGGCTATGAGCGTAGTGTATGAGCTGGTCATATATCATATTGCTGTGCTCCTTCACTAGACGGTGTATGGTTCTGACACGGGCTCCTCGGCTGTGGAGGAGAGAGGAAGGACTCATCAGAGCTACAGTGGTGTGATGGGATAAAGCTCTTGTAGGGCCCAGAGTGAAGGAAAGAGAGCTGATTGGCCAGCTGGGCTGTCACTTACCCAGAGAGACAAAGGAGGGACTTCTTTCCCCCAAAGGCTTCTGGGTAGGGAAACCCTCTACAAAACTTCTTGGCTTCCCTTCCAGCTGAGGGTGAGAGTTTCTGGCAGAAGGGTCCCCTGGAATTACAGAAGGTAGGTTTTTGCTAAATATTTATTTGAATATATCTGGGTGTTATGTTTTTTAAAAAATTCCTTTGAACTTGTTGCTTATTGCACAACCTTGATGTTGCTCTGCAACAAATAGGAATGGGGTAGATACCAGGAATCAGCTAATACAATTCTCCATTTCTTAGGTATAATTTACCCAAGGTGACATTTGCTCACGGCACCAGATTTATTGGCTCTGGTTTGTGTGGGGAGTGCCATGTGGTGTGCAGTGAACCCAAGTGGTCAGGACCTCTGTTTAACAACTCATGTTAAAGATGGGGTCTTCAACAGCACAGTGCTCCTTAGGGGACATTACTTACCTAATGCTTCTTAGGGGGAAATGGCTCGTGTTGAATTGCTAAACACTTTACAAAGGAGGTCAGTATCGTTATCCCTATTTTACAGATGGGGAAACTGAGGCACAGAGGTATGAAGTGACTTGCCCAAGATCAGACAGAGCCTGGAGTAGAAACTAACTCCTATTCTATGCTCCCTTCTGTTACATAACTGGCAGAGTTTGGCAGGAGCCCAGATCTCATGAGCCACAGTCCAGTGGCTCTTAACCTTGCCAGATAACTGTGCCCCTTTCAGGAGTCTGAGTTGTTTTGCATACCCCCAAGTTACACCTCACTTAAACTGCTTACTTACAAAATCAGACATCAAAATACAAAAGTGTCACAGGCTGCTGTTACTGAAAAATGGCCGACTCTCTCATTTTTACTATATAATTATAAAATAAATCAATTGGAATATAAATATTGTACTTGCATTTCAGTGTCTAGTATATAGAGACACGTAAACAAGTCATTGTCTGTAGGACATTTTAGTTTGTACTGACTTCGCTCGTGCTTTTTATGTAGCCTGTTGTAAAACTAGGCAAATATCTAGAGGAGTTGATGTACCCCCTGGAAGATTTCTGCATACGCCCAGGGGTACACGTACCCCTGGTTGAGAACCACTGTTGTAGCCATTAGGCAGTACTGCCTTCCATTTCCTTGCCTTCGCTGACAGCACTTCCTCCACTTGCTTTCCTGTCTGAGCCCAAACCTGCTTAACTTGACATCTGAGAGGGTCAGAGCCTTGGGAGGTGGTGTAGTGACAGTGCTGAGTGATGGGCTTGTTGGGGAGGGAAGGAAGAAAATATATACTTAAAAATAAACCTAAAAGGACACAGCCACTGGAGAAGTTTCTTTCTGTTGTTAGAAAATAAGAAATGAGATTGTGTTCTGTGTACAGCTCTTCAGAGGCTAAAGAAGAACATTTTCTGCTTGAACGTGTCGCATTTAAAAGCCAGCGCTCTCTCCCCAGCAAGATAAGGAAGTTTTTCTTATTTGAAACTTTCAGTATCTACACTTGGCCAGCTGCAGGGAGTTGGATCCCTTTGAGCCATTCAGCAGAGACAGAGGAGGGGAGTGAATGAAATATGGCTCAGTGCAACAACCTAGAAGGTTTTTCCTCCTTTCCCCCCCATCCTGGAATTAACTAATAATAAGAACCCAAAGGAGCCAGAATAAGGGGCATTGTGTTTTTTATTCCTTTGTTTAAAAGACATAGATGGATTTCATAGCAATTATTAGTCAGCATTTTTATTGTAGTCCTCAATGCGTATACGTCCAGCGCCTACCAGAATGGGGTCACGACTGACATCTCTATTGTACAGTGTCATTGTAGTATCTGGACACAGTCCATGTCAAATGCATAGCAATAGCAAATTGTTAGTGGATTTTGTTGCATCTCTGGCACTTCTCCCCTTTCGAGGGTAAAAAGTCTGCTGGGGATTTTAGGGTTTTTTATCAATTTTGGTTGGTTTGCTTTAGGAGGGTTTTTTGTTGATATTTAAAAAAAAAACACCTATTCAGTTGTAGGTGTCCTAGTCCTTAACAAAGGAGGTCAGGAACATTACACCCATTTTATAGATAAGAAGACATGGAGTTGCCCAGGGTCACCCAGTAGGCCAGTGTCAGAGTTGGGAATAGATCGTAGATCTCCTGAGTCACAGGCCTTAGCTTTAGCCACTAGACTACACTGCCTCCCATATTTCATCTCTATGGAACCAACTAGGTGTTCCTGTAATTCTACAAGTATTTCAGTTCTCTCTGGCTTCTTGACAATCTCTGTTCCATCACGACACTTGGATAAGGTCATCATCGGGCTAATGCAACCTTACAACATTTTACTCATTCCAGTGTTCCATTAGCACGAAGTGATGCAGCAAGGCAGGGCTATAGAGGGAAAGATCTTCAACAAGCATGCATAGACGCCAGTGTTGCATGCCAAGAGACTGGTGTTTGGGAGCGGCCTGGCTCGTAGCTTGCATTCTGGAACTCCTGGGGTCTCATGAAACCTGAGCTCTTTCTCCAGTCCCCCTCCCTCTGGTGCAGGGTATGTCACGTTCTTCTTTGTTGGGGGAGAAGATACTATTAGCCTTTCGAGTGGAGCAGAACTTTCAGAAGCACCTAAGTGACCTATGAACCTCAGGCTCCTAAGGCACTTAGCCACTCAAAAATTTTGCTTATCCTCATTGTCGTGAGAATAGATTCTATGCGTGGGTGGCAGACACCTAATGCATAAGGGCTGCGCTCCAGCTCCCCCATCCATTGGAACTGCGAGCCAAGGAGTTCTGAATGAGAAGCTGCTGGGTGGTATAGCTGGTTCTCTGTCTCGCCAGTGTATTGAAATTCAATGGGAGGCAGAGCTGAAAGAAGATTAAAAGCACCGGTGCTTTTATTAAACCCAGAAGTGGACACGCATATGCATTAATGTCGTCTTTCTGGCCCTCAGAAGTCTACAGTTATCCAGAGCATCAAACGCTAATATATATCAAGACCCAAATACCTGCCCCTGATCACGAAGGAAATGAAAGTTGTTCTATTATGTATTTATCTGCTCCTGAAGGGAGGTGTTTGAAACAGCAGGCGACAAGGGGAGAGTGGAAGACTTTATTTCTATGACTCATCTGAGACGAGAGGTAAGTCAGGATATAGAATGCAGGATGTCCTTGCAGACCTGGGACTCTCAACTTTGTCCAGCCTCTTCTGTTCTGTGCAGCCATCCATGCCAATCCGGGGACTACCGAGCCCTTCTCTTCTGTAGACCTCAAAGCACTTGACAAAGGAGGTCAGTATCATTATTCCTCTATTTACAGATCGGGAAAGTGAGGGACAGACAGGAAGTGACTTGCCCACAGTCACCCAGTAGCAGAGGCAGGAATAGAACCCAGTGGTCCTAAAACCAGTCTCCTGCTCTAACCACTAGGCCACCTTACAGTATCAAGCACTTGAGATTTGTGATAATCATGAGTCAGGCTCTGTCACCTCTCCCCCCTTCCCCCCCCCCCCCCAAAAGAGATTAATAAGACTTTTGATTTGCCTTCTGGGTTTTGAGCCTTTCGGGCCATGTTTTCCAGCCCTTCCCCACAACCAGAAGGGCTACGAACTTAAAAATGAAATGAAATCAACTGAGATTTTTCAAGTAATCCCTTTACTCCAGGAGCTGGGGCTTTAAGAAAAGCACCAAATATCCCATGACTTGCTATGGAGTAGTGAGGGCTGGTAATCCTGCTAGTTTCAATTCATTCTATGAAGGAAGTGCCTAGGAGTCAAGGTCCCCAGGCACGATGGGTTACACTGGTAAGTAATAAAGGAGTCACTTTCTGCTGCCAGAGAAATCACAATTCTAGCTGCGGATTACTATTGTTTGTTGAAATGCTGTAGGTCACATCAAAGATGGAATCTACAAGCTCCATGCCCTGGAAAGCTGGATGTTAGTTCAGTGCACATATAATATGTTTATTTTGGTAGCATCTAGAGGCATCAAGTATGATCAGGAGCCCACTGTGCTTGGTGCTGTACAGATAGAGTGAGAGCTGGTCCCTGCCTTGAAGGGAATGTTCTCAGACATACTTTAGAGATGGGGGAACAGAGGCACCGAAAGATTAAGGGTAAAACTTTCAAAAGTGATTTAGGAATGTCAGTCTCATTGAAAATCAAGGGAGTTTTGGCTCCCAAATACCTTTGAGATTCTGCTCCTTAGGCTCCTAACTCCCATTGAAATCACTGAAAGTCAATGGGACTCAGACTCCTGGGAAAGTCTGGTCTGCTTGTTAAAGCAAGGGACTGGGAGTCAAGGCTCCTGAGTTTTATTCCCAGCTCTGCTACTGACTCTGTGTCCTTTGGCAAGTCTCTTCACCTTTCTGTGGCGTGTCTTAGTGCTCTGTAAAATGGAGGTACTAGTACTGACCTCCTGCCCTGGGGTGTTGAGGTTTACCCAGCATTTGAGCTCCTTGAGTGAAAGGTGCTCTACACGTGAGCCGAAGGAACAGGACTTTGGAAAGGGCTTAGCTGTGCCTCCTTGAGGGTCTGGTAATCTTCCATTTCTACTTTGTGGCCGCTCTCCCAGTGCGGCTGGATCCAGGAGCTCGCTTTCTGGGCCAGCCTGAGACGATGAATGCTGGCACCATCCACAGGAGCGAATTCTTCTTTAAGTAACTTTAAACCCAATCACGTCTGACTTTGCTTGCGGAGAGGTCTCAAGATGCATGGAAAGCCCAGCACCGACTCATTTACCCTCTGTCGCGCCGACTCTTCTCCCACCTGAACAAGTGGAACCACGCCTGCCCTTTTTGCAGTTTTCCTGCCAACCCAGGAGAGACTCAGTGTGAAGCGTTATTGTGATTTGGGACAAAGCCCAGCAGAATACAACTTGTAGAGTGTCAGGATTTATGATGCTGTCCTCAGGGAACTTGCATGCTGGGACTCGGTGTTCTGTTGTCTCCTGTTTCCTGCATCTTGATTACCATGCTGAAGGTGAAATGTACGGTCACAATCTCCTGATTACACCCTCTCACTGGGAGGGGAGACAGCGGCTGGTCTGGGTGGGAAACCCCAAGAGGGGAATAGGCTACGTGGGTGAATAGTGACAACTTCCCGAAGAGCAGCAGTGGAGTTTGGGTTTTTATTTGGAATAATCCAGGAAGCCATCCCAGTGAGGCAGGCGGGGTCTCTTGCGCTGCTGGATTAGAGCACCACTTCCCGAAGCAACTTCCCCTTCCAGCACTGACTTAACAGTGTTTAAATTCTACTGTTGAGCCTTGCAATGGCAAAACCCCCACCAGCCCCTGCTGGGCTTGTCACAGTTCAGGGCAACTGCCACTGTATTCCTCCGCTAGGCTTCAGCAAGGGCACCTACTCTCAGGCTTCAAGCTCCCCAGCCATCACCTCTCTTGGGTAGAGACTCGCATCTCTCTCCCTCCTCTGCAGACTGCACAGTTCCCTGCCTATGCTGAGTTCCCCAGCAAATCAGACTGCCTAAGCTGGCCTGCTTTACTTCTCCTCCATGTAATGTTCACACTTATAAGGGACCATGCAGATTTTCCTAAGCAAGCACATTTATTCTTAAGGTGAAAGTATTCCAGAGAAAACAAGTCCAAAGAACCTACGCACATGCTAACAAGCTTACCAGAGATCACCCCATGTCCAGCAAGGGCTCTGGCAGGGATCAGTGCTTCCGACCCCAGCAAGGGCTTTTTCTGGGGTTACCAGTTCATAATTGCCTTGGCTCAGAACCAGTACCCTCATCAATCGGAGAGTCGCTCCCTTATACGGTCTGGGTCTCTGATTTGCCGAGGTAATCAGCCAGACGATGGTCCTCGCTTCAGGGCAAAGGCTGGGTCTTTCCTTAACCAGAGGTGGTAATTCGCATTCACCTCCTCCCAGGGAATACCTCAACTTTCTCTGGCATATTGTTTAAAATAGCCCTTTTGAAGCCCAAACACTTCCCAAGGTTGACACTGGCCATGTCTTCCCCCCACCCCATACAATCCCACAATAATACATAAACATCCACATCTTTAATACAACAAACTCCTAAGATACTTACCCTGAATTCAGTAAGGTTTGCCCAGAAAATTGCTACCTCTGCCATAGTGACCACACACAAAGGCTTGCGATGGTGAGAGCAGGTCTGCATGGCACAGCACTTAACATACCTGTGGCACCTTGCTGAATTTACTGCTCCCACTGAAACTACCCCTCATAGGAGCTGAAGCAGTGGTAGCCACAATGGGAAACGTGATGCAAACAATCTCCAGGTGTAGATGTGACCAAAGAGATTCGAGATTCGCAGTCGCAGCTGGGTGCTCTAATCTGTCCCTTCACCCCCTGTTCCATTTGTTTGTTTCATCGGCTTGTTGTGTCCTGCTTCACCTTGATTGTGTGCTTGATTGGTGGGGGAAACTCAACGCTGAACACAGTAGGGTCCTGATCTTTGATTGGGGTTTCTCTGTGTTACAGTAATAGAAATATTAAATAACCGTGGTTTGCTCTAGGCAATAACTCTCCCCAAATATTTATTTTTATGAAAAAAAAATGCAGGAAATCATAAGTTATAAAACAATATTAATATATTAATGGTTGTGTTAATAGTAATGCGGTGTTACATAGTGATTTTAATACTTAATGCTATGGTTTTATGCGATGTTAATAATTGCAGTGATATCAATGCAACTTTGTATAATAAATATTAATAACCGTGCAGCTTCATGGGATTGTTTTTAAACTTTTGCTGCTTTTTTTTTTTTTTCATTTCTCTCCTGCCCAACAAAAATAAGACTACCCCCTCTTTCTCCCACAAGAGGGTGGCCTATTTTTCCCCCTGAAAAGCCACAAAGTGAATAAACCCACCGGATGTGCGCTCCAGGGGGCAGGAAGCGTCCTCTCATTCCAATTATACAATGCCTAGCATCAAGGGGGCTTGGCCCAGGATTTGGGTTGCTAGGTGCTACTTCCACACAAATAATAATGCAGGAAACGAGCCCAATCAAAAGGGGCCAAAGAGATGAACACATTCTCCCCTGGCAAGGCTGCATCCAACTGTGTTTCATGCCATGGTCTTTGAGAGTTTACCACATTCTAATTACATTTAATTACCTACTCTCTTCCGCTGTCTTCTCCTATCACCTCACCTAGTTCCACCTGACTCCACATGGGGAAAATCCCTTCTCATTGTCTTCAAGCGCCTTCCTCTTCTCATTTTCTTTTCTTTCTCTCCCCACCCCCTTGTCCTATGGAGCTATAATTATTTTTCCTGGGTCCTGAATGCAAAGGGCCATTGTGTAACCTTGTCTCAAGCTATCTGTCCGATCAAATTGCCCAGTTTTAGTGAGATTTATGAGAGGAATAGCTGAGCACCGGGACAGGTTTTGTTTACGTGGTTATAAGAGTATGGTCAGTGGGCCATATCATTGCCGAGGAGCTTTCGTTTTCTACTTGGAATTGGAGCTGGATTTGGGAAAGATACATTTGAAGAGCGATATCCAGAAGGAAAGTTCTTTAGGGGCTTCAAAGTCTGAGCAAACTTTGACATCTACATTTGCAGTGATGGCATTTCTGCTTAGAGATGGGTGAATCTTTGAAGGCTCAGGCTTGAAATTGACATGGAATGAATCCATCACCTGTATCCATCCATGCATAGTAGTAATATTTTTGCCTACCTTTGCCATATCACGTACTCGGCTGTGAACTTACCTGCATGTATCATTGCTATACCTGTTACCTCATGCCTTCCAAACACCTACCGGAGAGGCAGGATGGACATGCAGCACAGGGCTGGAACTCAGGAGATATGGATTTGATTCCCAGCTCTGCCACAGATTCCTTGTGTGACTTTGGGGAAATTGCTTAGTTTCTTTGCACCTCAGTCCCCATTTATAGCATTTCCTTGGTCTATGCTGACCAGCTCTTTAGTGCAGAGACTGTCTCTGTCAAGGCACATGCAGACAAAGTACTTGCTTAAGGCCAGGAGCGGAGCAAAGAGTACAACTCAGGTCTCCCAGCTCTGTCCACTGCCCTGGTCACTAGGCCATACTTTCTGCACACACCCCTCTGCTGTGAAACCTTTGAAGAAGAAGCTGCAGAGATGAGCACCCCATGCTCACACCCTGTGGCCTCCTCACATGCTGCTCCATTAACAGGCTCTCTCTACCTCAGGCACCCTAGCGGGGAAGCTTTGTCATGAGATCCCAGCAGAGATAACCATTTAGCGGGTGCTTATTCTTCTGACATGGCTGGTAATCACTGCATTCCACTAGCCGGGGCCAGAGTTCCTATTCATTTCCACAGGCTTTAGAACCTTGATCGCGTATTCATTTGAAAGGGTCTTGCTACTGACAGACTTGAGGAAGGGCCGGGGTGAGGAATCTGTATCCTATTAGCGGTTTTCTAGTCTTCCATCAAGTCTCTAAGTGGGTTTCAGGCTGGTTGGAAGAAAAAGGTTTTGATTAAATCAGAAATTCCATCTGGAGCGAAGCTCTGAACAGGCAAGTGAATGCTTCCACCTGGTGCTTAATGACATTGCTGTGGGGATGCAGTTGTTCTTTTTCTCACTCTCAGGGCCACTGGGAAGTAGTAAGTAGGCCATGAGCAGCCGCTTGGGAGCAGAGGGTAAACATCCGAAGGACACAGACGCTGTCTGCAGAGGAGGAGCGCCAGGACTGACCCAGAACCAAACACTAGTGGGGCAGCGTTTGATAAAGCTTGTGACGCAGCCTTGGAAGAATGTGGTGTGGATTTATGGTGGGTGAAGGGAGCGGGCCTTGAATGCACTGTCCTAACCACGTTTGCTGCCTGCCCTTCCAGAAGTGGGGGGGATAAGGGGGGGGGGGTGAAGAACTGGTTGTAACGTTGCAGTCTATATAATTTTATAAAAATACGCTAATGAGTGAATATAATGTAACTGGAATATGCTTATAATCTACTGAGTGTGATCGTCCTATTTGTATAAATGTACCACTCTAGTATCTGAAACTAGAAGTATGAAATATAATTCTGAGGGCCTATTGTAATTATGCAAAGTGTGGGCCGTTAATGGTGGTTTGGAATCTTGATGGCTCCCATTAACCAGGACAATTGTCTGCAGATGGGTGTGTTTTACCTGTAAGTCTTCCTGTATACGTGTGTGCTGGCAAGTGAGCAATGAAGTCTTGCAGTGACATGTGATCATGTCACCTGAAGTGGAATCCATCTTTAACCTGGTGTCTTTCCATTGAGAAGGAGGGGGTGGGAACCCAGAGAGGGACAAAGGATTCCTGCCTTATGCAAAAGATATATAAAGATGTAGAACAGAACAAAGGGGAGAGAGGAGCCATCATGAAGAATCCCCTAGCTACCACCTGAGCTGGAACAAGAGCTGTACCAGGGGAAAGAATTGTGCCCAGGCCTGGAAGGTGTCCAGTCTGAGGAAAAAACTTACTAAAGCATCTCTGAGGGTGAGATTATCTGTATTCAGTTTGATTAGACGTAGATTCGCACATTTTATTTTATTTTTGCTTGGTGACTTACTTTGTTCTGTCTGTTACTACTTGGAACCACTTAAATCCTACTTTCTGTATTTAATAACATCACTTTTTACTTATTAATTGACCCAGAGTATGTATTAATACCTGGGGGAGCAAACAGCTGTGCATATCTCTTTATCAGTGTTATAGAGGGCGAACAATTTATGAGTTTACCCGGTGTAAGCTTTATACAGGGTAAAATGGATTTATTTGGGTTTAGACCCCTTTGGGAGTTGGGCGTCTGAGTGTTAAAGGCAGGAACACTTCTGTGAGCTGTTTTCAGTGAAGCCTGCAGCTTTGGGGCAAGTAATTCAGACCCTGGGTCTTTGTTGGAGCAGACGGGCGTGTCTGGTTCAGCAAGACAGGGTGCTGGGGTCCTGAGCCGGCAGGGAAAGCGGGGGTAGAAGTGGTCTGGGCACATCAGGTGGCAGCTCCCAGGGGGTTTCTGTGATCCAACCTGTCACACTGGTATGGAGAAAATACAGGGCAAATCAAAAGTGCAGCCCACTGGTGATTGTGTGTTAGAGGTCCCATCCACAGAGGGCATGAGTCTGTTGTTGGGGAGCCTGGCCTCTTCAGCTCAAGCCATAACCGCTCATGCATTTAGCTTTGGAGGTCCAGGGTGCTGGCCAAGATGGCGGCCGTTGCACAAAGTTGGAAGTAGGAGGGCGAGGGGGGAGATGGGAGAGTGAGCAGAGAACCTTACTGCACAAGGCCTTCTTTGGGAAGAGGCTATCCAGATACTGAGGCTGTGTCTACACGTGGAGCTGTGGGTGTGATTCCCAGCCTAAGTTGACAAACTTGTGCTATTGAGCGACAGTACTAAAAATAGGAGTGGAGCCTCAGCACCATGGGCAGCGATGAGGGGCTGCACGGGGCGTCCCACTGCGAGCCCATACTCGGGGAGTGCTGGCGGGTTTGTACGCAGGGCAGCTAGCTCTTCTTGCCACTCGGGCCACCAGGGCCGTGCTTCTATTTTTAGCTTGGTCCGAGCTAGTGGGGGTAGGTCTCCTTGAGCTGCAGTTTACACCTTCTGGCTCTGGTGCAGATGTACGGCAGATGCTGTCCAGGGGAAGCGAAAGGAGCCACACACAGGCCATGGTAGAGACTGAAGGTGAGCGTTTATCTGTACGGCAGTAGTATTGCAGACACTTCCTTTTCCCCAAGCACCTAATGTATTAAATGCCCTCTAGAGGGCGACATCTCACTCACGCACACAAAGCCAATCCGCTAGGCTCACAATCACCATTGCTTCTCAGAGCAGCTAAGCCCCACAACTTCTGCCTCGTCCGGAAAGCTGGAGCAGCTATGACTGAGGGTAATTAATGCTCTCTGGGCAGTAGCTTCTTAGTCAAACTCTGAATAAAGGCCTGGTAAAATACCAATAGCGTGTTCTCCGAGAACAGAGCAGCTGTCAGACCTGTTGGATTTGTCAAAAGTTACCTCAGCAGGGCTGCCAGCCCTGTAAACCTGTTTCCTTCAATGGCTGATGAAAGAGGCTTAAAGATGGGGAGGAAAGGGGTGTCTGGTGGCTCAGGCACTGGACTGGGAAGCAGGAGACCTGGGTTCTCTCCCTGATTCAACCACATATCTGCTGCTTGACCGTCAGCTCTTTGCTCCATCTGTGTCTCTTCCCACCCACCATCTAATTGGACTGTGAGCTCTGTGGGACAAGGATTGTCTGTTGACATTTGTAGGTCCAATACTGAGCCCAACAGGGCCCTGATCAAAGCTGTAGGTGCTACCATAATGCTATTAACAGCAGGTTTGCTTTAAGATGGGGGTGAATTTCATGTTGGGTCCTATTTAATTCATTCCTTCTTCTTGGGCTGCTGCATATAAACCTCTCCCAGGCTGGAGGCAAAGCCTGTTCAGAATGGGCAATAAAGGAGTCAGTCACCCAGCTGTATTTCATCTGCCCTGCTTTTTTATAAAGAGCTTGCAAGCCCTCTGTCCTTGTTAGTGTTTCCTTAATAGCTGCTTGGCTATTTTGTGCATCTTCTGCTGCACCCCTGTATTCACCAGAGTAATTAGAACATCTAAATCTTTCTAGTAGGTCATCAAGACTCTGTGAAATTAACTGATTATTGGCACCCAGGCTGCAGAGTTGCAGAATTTCACCCAAATGATCAAGATAAGCATAATTGTGCCTCATTGTTCCCTCTGAAAAGTCTTTGGTCTTTCTCTCTCCTTTATACAGAATTCAATGGCTTTGCCTTTTATTGACTCTGGGAATCTTTGTGGGGCATTGTGTCACCTGATGTGTAGAGGGAGGAGTGTGTCTCCCCCTCTACTAACAGTGTGGGGGGCTCCACCTACCTTACTTGGGTAAGCAGTAGGGTGAATATGTCCCGTTTTGGCCAGGACAGTCCCCCTTTTTTAAGCCCTGTCCCAGCCATCCTGACTTTTTTGGCAAAACTGGACATTTGTCTCATTTGCTCTTGCCAACTGATCATCAGTTTTGCCAAAAAAGTGGGGTGTGAACCATAGCGGGGCACCGAGGAATGTGTGGGGTGGAGGCCGGAGAGCAGCAACCAGCCCTGAGTGGAAAAGAGGGAGGGCTCAGGAAAGCGGCTTTGGCTGGACCAACCCTGCCCGTGTGGGTGGCAAGGGTTCTCGGCTGATCCCATGTGGGCAGGAAGCAGAAGGCAGGGCCACACACGGTGTCCCATTTTCCCTTTGGGTAAATATGGTCAACCTAGTAAGCGGCCCTCCCAAAGCTTCCCCCTTCTTCTGGGCTGGTGCATTGAGAGCTCCCTGGTTTTGTTTCATGCTACCTTATGTATTCCTGGATCCACGCCCTACATTCAGCTTCACCAACCTATTACACAGTGGCAGTGGTTCCCAGGTGGTGGGGAGATGGTCCCTGTGGAGGCAGGGGTGGGATGTTAGCTGGTGAGATACATGGTACGATCCCCGCCAGGGTAACTGCACCTTGCCAGTGCCCCATCTTTGAACCCTAAGATTGGGCAGGTCAACCCATTCCCTGGCTTCTCTGCCAGGACAGCCCAGATCTGAGCACTCATTTCATGCCGGCCTTTGAAGAGCCCGCCATGAGATGGTAACAACTTCTGCCCACTGCTGGGCTGGGACCAGCTACCCAGAGACCATGTGTTCCATGTCCCACTGCTGTTCCTCCTGAGTGTCAGGGGATCCCAAAGGAGAGATGGAAAAGTGCATGTCTGTTTCTTTTTAGAGCTTCAACCAGCCCTGTAAGCTGCCTCCCGTTAGATGCTAAGGCTGCGCTGAACCTGGGAGAATTTGCCGGTATTTCTCTGTGAAAACTGAGAAGTTTGCAGGCTCAAATGTTCTGGAAGCAACTGGTGTCTCTGGATCAAATGCCTGTGGTAAAGAAGAGAACAGTCTGCTGGAAAGGCAGTGAAGCAATAGGCAGGAAGGGATTAAAGTCTAGTAGCACGGAGTAGTAGCAGGAGTAGGATGATGGGGGGGGGGGGGGAGAAGCACAGAATTGGGGTATTCTAGTGAATGCTTCACTCAGCCAGAAGCATGGGCATGGGGGCTGCTTGGGGTGTGAGTTTATAGAAGTTGATCTCTGGGGAAGGAGAAGAGTTCTCCTGGCGAAGCCAGACAGTGGAATGGAGAGAGGTAAAATCTGCATTGGGAACAGACAGCTGCAGCTCAATTAAATATTGAAGCCCTTCTGTAAATAAGTAATAACTCCCAGCACCGAGACTGGGGAGAGGAATGCCGTTTTACAGCTGGAAAAGGAGAGGTGAGGGAGTGAGCAGGTCCTTCGCAAATCCGTTCCCTTCCCCTCCACTACAGGGAGCAGCTTGTTAAAATAATGGTCTTCTCCAGGTTTGTTGGTTCCAGCAGTGAACCCAGTGCTGCTGAAAGCTGGGAGCTCTTTTTTTCTATTGAACAGCAGAGCAAGCTTCCTGCATGTGGCCCTGTCATGCTGATCTAACCCTGAGCTGGAAAAATACCCTCTAGTGGTGGGGCGGGAGCAGGCTCTTCACAATCATAGACTCGAGTCCAAGGACTCTGTCCACAACGGTGTGAATTTGTGCTATGTATGTGGCTGGTTTTTTGTTATGGGGACACTGGATTAAGCCCCTCCAAACTCAGTGCACACAGGAAGCCAACTGGCTTTCAGGCCTTGATTGGACCACACTGGATTTGACTAGGAGATGAAATGCCCTTTCTGCTATTTAGGATTTTATCTGTGTTCAATTACAGCCAGTCCAAATTTTTCTCTCAACTTTTTTTTCAACCAACACAGATTTAGAATTTGGGATGTGTATATCATTTTGGCCTTTCCCCTCTCCCCTTCCTGCCCCAAGATGGAATCCAATAACCTTATTTTGAGAAGCGTCACCATTGAAAATGTACCATAATAGCTAACTCCTTTATGGCATATGGCCAGATCATGCCAAGATATGATCTAGTTAGCACCTTCCAGCTAAGCAAGTCTGGGCTAGAAAAGTTAATGGAGCTGCAGAAAGAGGTCTTGGTGATTCAGTAGAGGATGCTCTTTCCCCTGATTCAGCGCTGATGCTAATGCCCCATCCTGGTGTTAGCAGGCCCTGTACTGCAGGGAGCAGTGTCGGTAACTCTGTAGGAGGCACTTTCCTTCCTACATGAATCTACTGACACCACTGCCCTTGCCATAAGACCATGCTGCTTCTCTGCGCCTATGCAGTGACTTGTTAGGAAAAGTATAAATCAAGTACTGGCATCTCTTAACCATCTAGCAGGGACCCCAATGAGGCAAGTGGAGGAGCAAGCCCTCAGATTTAACTCCACAACACTGAGGGCTGCAAAATGACAGCAGCACATTTTCAAGGCCACCCTCTAAAAACATGGCCCCGAATGCAGCCATCCTCCTGCCGAGGGATTTCACCGTCCTCTGTGTCACATGGGAAGGGACGCGGATACTGGGGTAATGGGGAAACAGTGCAAACCCCACCCCCCAAGATGGATAGATGGTAAGAATCACCAGCAGGCCAAACTCTCAGCTGGTGTAAATCTCTGTGACCCTATTGGCTTCAATAAAGTTACACTGATTTACACCAGCTGAGGATCTGATCCACCTTGTTTTCTTCCTCCTTTTTGTGCCTGGCAGCATCTCTCAAAGGAATCCTCCATGCACTGTCCATGGTGCTGAATGCACTTAATAAGGTGACCGGAATGCCCCATGGACTCACGCTCTGCTTTGCAGTAAGGCAAAGGACTCTTTGGTTTGAGAGCAAGGGGGAAGGAAGGAAGTAAAGAACTCCTCGTATCCAAGAAGACTTATTCCAGGGGGTTTTCAACTAGGAGGGGCCACAAACAGATGTTGCGACCAATCTGCCCTTTCCATTTTGCTACATAAAAAGGGGGTCCCAGATCAATTCTGTTATTAGAGAAGCATCTGGACAGGCCCAGTTTGGAAAAGTTTGAAAGTCAATGAATTGGTTCTATGGATGTGGTTCTGGGTCTGAGAGAGAAACTGCAGTAGCATCTGACAATACATTTGCAAGTAGGAGGGGGGACTCTTGAGGAGGAAACTTGTGTGCATGCATGTGTGTGTATCCAGATGTGCACAATTCATTCACTGAACCCTGATCAGTTTCTGCCTCCCAAAGACTAACATTAGGTTTCTGCAATCTGGAGTTGTGTCTTTAAGCATGAATGGCCATTCATCAGCTTGGTCTTGCCGTGCATTTGTGTTAATGATCAGCTGTGGGAAGGTTGCCAGTTCCAGTAATAAAGCAGAGACAAGACTAGACTAAAGCACCATTATTGATCATTATTAGTTTCTTGTTAAATGAGGTGTGACATTGACAACTTACCTGTCTGGGGAGGAAATGGGTAAGTAAGGCGAAGAAATTTCTTTCCTTTCCTGTTGCCACACAGAGGTAAGAATTCCATCCTAGCTTTAAGTTTACTCAAGCGCTGCCCAAATGTCCTTCACACTTTTATCTCTTCCACTTTCCTTGAGGACACTTGGTACGTTTTACAGCCTTCCCATTAAACAAAGAAAGTGACTGGGAACTAATGTAGCAAAAGACTTTGCTGACTAGAATTTCTAAGGATGTTTTAGTGTCCTCCCTTCCCTTCTCTCTGCATTCAGAAAAAAATATTGATTGCTATTTTTAATTTAAATCTTGGACAAGATTCCCCCCACTCCTCCGCCTGGGTCTTTTGTGTTGCTAGTGATGAAAACTGATTGCAGTCTCTGGGAGGCATTTTGTACTGGGGATATTTAACAGAGCAATGAATGGCATTTGAGAGAGCCTCAAAAGCCGGGTGAACAATTTTCATTGACTCTGATGGGGGAGTCACACTTATAGATCAGGGAGTAGAAAAATTCTCCGGTGTCATCGTGGTTCAGAAATAAAAGGATTGTTGAATCGAGGACTTCATTAACTGACCTTTTCTGAAAATCACCAGGACGTTTGCAGTGAGGGAGAAGCTGGGGGTGGTAACATGTCAGCCTCTTAATAAACAGGCACGTTCCAAAAGCCATGGGTCACTCTGGATCTCTTTCAGTTGAGCCCAGGTAAAGGCTGCAATCCAATACCTGTGGCGGGCCTCTCAGGCCCTTTTATAGCGCTGAGCCCGAGTCAGCCGACACAGGGGTTTTACTGCAGTGCTGACCTACCCTCTCGGACCTCCATGGCCATTCTGAGCTCAGCTGGACATAAGGCTCAAGGCTGGAGAGGTGATAGAGCCCTCAGCACCCAGTGATGTCCAGGGAAGTCAAAGGTGCTGAGCTCTTAGAACCTGGTCCCACGTTCTCAGAAACCCACCAGCGTCTTTGCACTGACTTTATTGGACTCTTGTGTGCAGTGATGGGACATGTGGCCCTTTAAACCTACAGCGAATGAACTCGGAGACTGGTCTTTACCATGGGCCAAATACTAAAGGAGCCAGGATGTGAGGGGTGTCAAGAATCCTGCTCTGAAGCCATGGAACGGCTCTGGAGCTGCCAGTCTGAGCTTGCAGGCACCCCTATGCTTCCTCTCTAGTGGGGATAAAGTCCGGAGGAGGAGCACTGTCCTAGAGCCACCCTCTGACCCGGGAACCATATCAGAATGACGGTTTTATGGTTAAGGAACTGGACAAAGACTCAGGAGTAATGGTACAAATCCAGGCTCTGCCACGGACTTCGGGGAAATCTCTTAATATCTCTGTTCTCTGCCTCTAAAACGGGGATCAAATATTCCTTCTCCCAGCATCTGTCCAGATGATAAGCGCTATTGGGGCAAATCCAGTCTCTTCCTATGTGTTTGTACAAAGCCTAGCTCAGTGGGACCCAGATGCCTCCAGGTGGTCCTGTCCTATAAATAATTCTAACAAATGACATTTTAGGAACCAGAATCTCAAAAGCTGGACGTTGAGAAGCTGAAATGACTTTGGAAAAGTGCCGGTAAAATTCACTCACACAAGGAATGGCAATCTTGGCATTTGCAGTAATAAAATCTGGCATTCAGTGTTTTGTTTCTGCTATCACAATAGATAGAGTTTTCAGAAGTTATATATGCTTCAAAGGTTAATATATGTTTATTATGAATGTGCTTCTTGTAAATGTTAATTATCGCTGCTGCAATTACAGGGTTTTTTTTCACTCCGTAGCATATGCCTTTTATGTGTGTGTGTGTATTTTACTACCTCTTATTATTTGCCACACTGCATTGTTCATCTAGGAGATAACTCAAGATTAAAGGCTTGTGGGGGCTGTAATTAGGAGCTGAGCAGTAGAATTTTGGACAATTTAAGGAGAAAATATGTAAAGCTGCTTTAAGGGTGAATGCAGACAATTTCCATAGCCGCGCTGAGACAGCAGGGGATTGGTGCTGAGACAACCGCCCTGGAGACCTTTTTCAGCTTGGAGTCGCACTCCCGAGGGCGCAGAGCTAGCGGTGAGTGACTGGCACATTGGGAGCTTAATCTGGGCCTGCTGCTGCAACCAGGCCTCTGAAGGTCTGTCTACATTGCAATAAAACACCCAGGGTCCGCTGCCTTGAGCTCACGATGCTCAGGCTGTGGGGCTATAAAACGGCAGTGCAGATGTTTGGGCTTGTGCTGGCAGCCTGAGCATTGCAGCCCCACTCAGCAGACCAGGTCAGCCGCAGGGGTCTTGTTGCAGTGTAGCTGTACCCTGACATGCAGGCCTCTGAATGCTTTGGAAGAATGCAAGTAACCCTGGCCAGTCGGATTCCCCCCGCCCCTCGTTCCCCTAGGGCGGGGCTAGGGTGTTTGGTTTTGTGCAACTAGCAAGTTGGCAACCCTAGCTCCATGAACCTTAATTAGAACCGCAATAACGTACTCCGTTGCAAAAACATCATAACCTGAAGGATTGACTTCTAAATGCCTCTGGAAGGGGAGTCTGGCTAGGGCAAGGGAAGAAGTCTACTAAGTCGAATGGCTGTTTATAGCCACTGTTTGATAATAGCTTGGGAACCTGCATTAATCTTTTAATGCTGGCACAATATCTATCCTTTACAATGTTTTGCAACAGCTGGTCATGGCATCCCCTCTTAGGCATCTGTTAGTGATGCCATGAACAATAGGCCTTTGGGCTAAGTTATTGGTGGCTGCATTTAGACCTTGCTTTTGCAACGTGGTCTCAACAAAATGCCTCTTTCCTAGCCACAGTGCTCTAAAGGTGACGCTGTTCTTTTGCTCTATACACAACAGAATTAAGATGAAGAAACCACAGGAGTACTGTTGGGTCTCTAATAACCATGTCGGCTAAATCTATGCCACAGTGCAAGGCCAGCGACATCAATTCTGCTGGGAGCTTACGGCTTCTAAAATGTAGACCACACTGACTATTTAAAGGGGTACTACCCTATTCCTATACTCGAGTGACAGGGTGAATTGAGTGACAGCAGGGTGTTATATTGAGGCAGACAGTGTCCTTCTGTGATGCAGGAGGACAGACAGTGCACAGCAGGGGGAACACTCAGCACCTATCGCAGCGGTTCTCAAACTGTGGGTGGGGGGCCCCAACCCCATTTTAATGGCGTCATGCAAGCCCCCACTGTCCTGGGCGGTGGGGCTTGAGCTTGGGCTTCAGCCCTGGGCAGCAGGACACAGACTACAGGCCCCCTGCCCAAGGATGACGCTCGTGGACTTTGGCTTTTCCCCCTCAGCTGTGATCTGAATCCAGACTTCCCCAGATTTTGGTGGATTTGGGCGGGAAGGGGTGGCCTCAGGGATTCAGCTCTAGGGGTTGATTTGGGTCCTCTCATATTTTCAGATATAAGGGATCAGCAGTCTCTAGGTCACTGAAGTTGCTCTGCCCCTCTAGAAATTAGAGCACTTAGTTCTGGTCCCTATACATAGACGTAAGAGACCAGCTGTAGACACTGGGAACATAACAGCAGCCAGACTGGGTCAGACCAAAGGTCCATGTAGCCCAGTATCCTGTCTGCCTGCCAATGGCAGGTGCCCCAAAGGGAATGAACAGATCAGGGAATCATCAAGTGATCCATCCCCTGTCGCCCATTCCCAGCCTCTGGCAAACAGAGGCTAGGGACACCATTCCTGCCCATCCTGGATAATAGCCATTGATGGACCTATCCTCCATGAATTTATATAGCTCCTTTTTGAACCCTGTTATAGTATTGGCCTTCACAACATCCTCTGCCAAGGAGTTCCAGAGGTTGACAGTGCGTTGTGTGAAAAAATACTTTCTTGAGTTTGTTTTAAACCTGCTACCTATTAATTAATTTGGTGGCCCCTTGTTCTTGTATTATGAGAAGGAGTAAATAACACTTCCTTATTTACTTTCGCTACACCAGTCATGATTTGATAGACCTCTATCATATCCCCCCTTAGTTGCCTCTTTTCCAAGCTGGGGTTTGAAATGGCTGCCTGCTAACCTTCATGTGCCTTGGATTCCATAGCTCTAAAGGGAGGTTAGGGTACCTTTGCAAGGTGCTTTGAGATCTCTGGAGGAAAGTGCTTTGTATTATCATGTGACTCCACATTGCCTGGTTAACAGGAGGGGGTGGGCACTCTGCTCAGATGCCACACTTTCTCAGCTCGCCTGCCTGCCTGCCTGCCTTCCTTCCCTAGCCCATCCTCCCCGCTGACTCTTCCAGCAGGAATGCTGAGGCAACAGGCTTAAGAGACCATTATCCCTCTGGCTCCATTTCCTATTTTTCTGCTCATGCCTGTGATCCATCTTAGACTATCAGGGATGGGAAACTTGAGCCACAGATTTAATCTCAAATCCCCTTCCATTTGCGATGCGGGGAGACAAACTGCAATTTCAGTCTGTGAAAAGGGAGAGGAGATTCCCAGCTCACATTAGCGGATGATAATTGCTTTGGGAGCAGAGACTCCACCTCAGCGGTGGGGGTTTTTTTGTTTTGTTTTTTTTTTCCTTTTGGTTCCTTCCCTATGAGTGAATTTGCAGAAGGATTTCCACTAGCTGGGGAAGGCAGAACGTTCCGGAGATGTCTCCAAACATCACCTTCCCTTCTAGGCTAGCCCCCTGCAGGGTGTTCTAGTTGTCGAAGCATCATGAGCTCACAGACTAAATAGATGAGACGGACAGAATCAGATCCGGCTAGCCCAGGATCTAGTCTCAGACAGGGGCCAGCCCCTGCTGCTTAAGGGAAGTGCAAGAAACCCTGCAGCAGGCAGATATGGGGATACGCTGCCCCCATGAAGGTCTCATCCTAGCCCCTAATAGTTAGCCTGTCAGGAGCCCTCAAGCAGAAGGTTTTCTATCCCTTCCACAGTAGTTGGTGGACAAGGAGGGAAGCAGAAAGGGGAGGTGACTTGTCTGAGGTCCTACAGCTGCTCAGCATCAGGAGAGCTGGATTCTAGTCCCAGCTCTGATTCCTAAACCAGCTCTCTGAGCAGTGAATCCGGTACTTGTTTGGAGGTGATCAGCAGACTTCAGTCCCTTCCTTTGCCAAGCCGGTGCTGCTGAAGAGGGAACTTCATCTTCCACTGGACGGCAGCTGTTCAAGCCTCAAGAGCTCTAAGGAGTTTGTCACCACTGGGTCACTTCTGGCACTGTGGTCATTGCACGGGAGTCCCTTGTTCCTTTGTTACCTGGGCCCAGGGGAGCTGGGGGAATTGCAAGACAGAGGCACTTCCGGATCACTAGTTCTGAGAGGAGCAGGACTGGCAGGTTCAGGGAGCTAATGAGAGGGGATGAGGCCAGGTGTGGAGAGCCAATGGCAAAGAGGAATTGGACTTTTTGTGGCTGTCTCCAGGAATAGAAATGCAACGGGCTGGCTCCCCAAGATTGGAACAGCGGGGCCCAGACAGGTGGAAATATGCTCACTGTGTTGAAAAGGGAAAGTGGGCCTGGAGAACCCGAGGCAGAGAGATTTACAGCTTCCATTGCACAGGGTCTGTCCACACTCCTATTTGAAGCCAGTGGGAATTTTTGCCATTGACATCGATAGGGGCAGAGGCACTCTGGTACTGTGGCAATGAGCGTCGTGACGATGAACAGATAGCCAAGGGCAGCCCCATAGCCAGCAGGATTGCTCGGGGATGCAGGGAGCTTCCTTGCAACCTCTTCGCTCATTGTGTTGAAAAATGGGCCTAGTGAAAGGCGGCTCTGCGCTGGAAATCGTTGGAGTTCTTGTGAGAGCGACTGCATCAGCGGGGCAGCTGCCGAGGCCCTCGTGCTAGATGTGGGGATCTGAATATGATCTAAGGCGAGAGGAATCTTCCATGCTCAGAAACTGGGTGTGGGATGCAACTGGCTGAACTCACTCTGTGAGCGGCGTGGGCCGTGGGGGTCAACATGTGAGCAGAACCCAGTCCCTGAGTCCTGGCTCCTGGATGTTTAACCATAACACGTCACCCCTCTGTTGCCTTGGGGGATTCCAAAAGCCGGGGCTGAGATCATTGTGACTGGAGATTGCCCTTCGCAGATCTAACAAAGCCAGGTAGAAATGTCCCTTCCCAGAGAGAGTCCTTGGCTATTGGACTCGTGTCCTGGTTGATCATCCAGAGAGGACTTGTCGCCTCACCCAAGTGAATGCCAGCCTTCTCCAGTACAGGGCACCACCTCTTTGCACAAGGATGATTTATTAAACGTGTTTATTTTAGCTGTAAAGTTCTCACCATGTGCTGGGCAGGACATACAAGTGAGCTGATGACTTCAGCATGTACAGACTCAGTAGCACCCAAGGGTCGGAGGAGCCTTATGCAAGGATTCCAAGGGCATGTCTACACTGCAGTAAAAGACGCACAACTGGCCCAGGCTTATGGGGCTCGGGTTGCAGTGCTATAATTTGCAATGTAGATGTTCCGGCCTGGGCTGGAGCATGGGCTTTGGAACCCCGTGAGGGTACGTCCACACTGCAATGTGAGCCCAGGGTTAGTGGAACTCCAGTTAGCAGATCCTGGGTTTAACCTAGGGCTTCAGCGTCTAGACTTGTTTGCAACCCCAGGCTAGAAATTGTTGAACCCTGGGTCCCAACCTGGGGCTCCTGCATCTACACTGCATTATGTGGGCCCAAATTCGACCATCTGTATCCCAGACTGCCTAGTGCCCTCCTGAAATGTGACCGCTCTCGCCCTTTGTTCGTGGTGCCATGTGGGAAGACTTTGACGGTCCACCAAATTTGACTGTCCAGCGGACACACAAAGTTGGCCTGTGGGATACTTTTGGCGGACTCTCAAAGTATGAGTCTAGTGGGGTTGCATCTACACTGCAGAGCAAGAGGGCCAGAACCCTGGCTCCTGGCTTGTCCCAGGTTCAGACCCTCCACCTCCATGGGGTCCTGGGTACGAGACCTGAGTTTGTGCAATTTGTGGTGTCAACAGAAGGGGGAGGGGAGGTTTGAGCCTGAGTTTGAACCCTGGGATTAAACTGCAGGATAAACATACCTCAACGCACCAAGGCACGGTCTAGTGGTTAAGACAGTGAACTGGAGCGCTGGGCCCAGTTCTTGACTTTGCCACCATCTCCCTCTGTGATCTTGGGCAGCTGACTTAATTTCTATGTACTTCGGTTCTCTTTCCGAATAATGGGAAGACAATGGTTCCTTTCTTCCAGGCGCTGACTGTCTTGGTTGTATAGACTGAAAGCTCTTTACTATTCGAGTGGTAAAGTTCAGCATGGGAGGGATGTACTAGATTCTCTCTTGAGGTCCCTTCCAGCTCAGCATTTCTATGAATCTCTGTGTCTGGGACTGTCTCTTACTGTGTTTGTACAGCCCCCACTTCTAGCACTTCTAGGTGCTTGTGTAATATGACTAATAAATAACAGTCCACTCCACCAGCTTTCACTTAGGGATTGTTTATTTGTGTTATCATAGTGCCTATGGACCCCAGTTAAGGACAGGTGCCCCCGTGTGCTGGGTAGGGTGACCAGATGTCCCGATTTTATAGGGACAGTCCTGATTTTTTGGGTCTTTTTCTTATATAGGCTCCTATTACCCCACCCCCGTCCTGATTTTTCACACTTGCTGACTGGTCATCCTAGTGCTGGGTGTTATACATTTGGATGAACACCCAAACGTTTGGAATTCAGGCATGGTTTGGAAAAGGTGCCATGAGGTTTGGATGCTTCTTTGAACCTCCTGGGACTGTGAAATTGAGCTGGGAATCTCATGAGAACAGCTCATCTCCTCACACCTTGGGAACAAAGAAAACGAGACACAATTTCACGAGACACAGACTTCATGGAAGTTTTCAGGTCAAGTTTTATGACCGTTGCAGGAGGGAGTTAATTTATCGGAACTTGTTCACCGATTGCTAGGTTTAATGTCGGCATTTCTTTCATTGGAAGGGTAAGGATCCCCCTGTTTCCTGCCCCACAGAACCCTCTTTTTCCCTCATCTAATTCCTCTGGCCTAAAGAACCCATTACTAGTGGATTCTGAGTTGTGGAAGGGGCTGGGGCATCCCTTTTCCGCACTGAACTGGGAGACCTGACCTAATTACCCCAAGGAATTAGTCAGCAGTTAGCAAGCAGATGCCCATAAAAATAAAATGGTGTTTCAAACAAGGCATCTTCCCTCCCCGGCAACCAACGCTCTTTCCTTGCTACACAAAGGTCAATTGAA
Organism: Chrysemys picta bellii; assembly: GCF_011386835.1. NCBI lineage: Eukaryota > Metazoa > Chordata > Testudines > Emydidae > Chrysemys > Chrysemys picta. Next base: position 16,098,780 of record NC_088813.1, read on the forward strand.
TTCATTACAGTGTAAAATGCAGTTCTCTGATTGAAGGTTCTTCTTTAACATTTCAAATAAATGTTAGTTTTGCTTGATGGAATGCTTTAAAGGTCCATTATAAAATACCCTTTTGTATGAGAACTAATTTCTTTACATCATTTTTCTTTTCTTTAATTTCATGGAACATAATTATTTCTTCCACCCTCCCTCCCCCACTCCACCCTCCCTGCTTTTTTTCCTCTTCAACCTGTTTTGCCAGTGAAAACCAAACAATATTCTTTGAAGGGATATAGTCAGGGCTGATAGAAGATTAAAATATTGTGGATATGATAGAGCTATCTAAGGTATCCCCATTACCATTGTAACTGAGCATCTCACAGCCTTTTATCTAGTTATCGTGCAACACCTCTGTGGGGCCGGAATGTCCTTATCCCCTTGTTACAGGTGAGGAACTGAAGCACAGAAACTGTGACCTTGCCTGAGTCACGGACTCTCTCTGTGCCTCCGTTCCCAGCTGTAAAATGGGCACAAGAGTAAATCCTGCTTGGTTTGCAAGAGGCCAAGGAATTTTCAAGCTATGTGTATGTACAGCACCCAGCACAATGGGGCACCTCCAGATGCTTCTGCAATACAAATAATAGTGTGTGTTTTAATAGCACTAATAAAATGCACTTTTCTCCTCTCTGGCAGCTCCCCATTTAAGGATCTCACAATTATAGGCTGTGGGTTAAACTCTCAGGCAGACCAGGGTGTCAGACACAGAATTGAAGCTGGTTGAAATGTTTTGGTCACTTTTTAAAGAAAAATGACCATTTAGCAAAAAAATGTATTGACAAAATTGACAAAGGTATTTTTTTTCTTAATTTTCTGTTTCATTAATGAAAAATGAAACCCCACATTTTTGGGGTGGGAGGGTTATTCCCTTCTCCTCTCCCTTTTACAGTGGCAAGATGGAAAGAAAGGGATGGGGGAAGTTAGAATAAAGGAAAAAAGGTGGGGGGGAGGGGGGGAGAAAGAAGAGTTGAAAAGCCAAAAACTAAAACTTTAGTTCTAGGTTTTTATTTTATTTTTGTGGAAAAAATTGGAAAATTTTGGATTTTAATTTGTGAAAAAATGAAGAAAGGGGAAAAATGGGGTTTGGGGAAATCTGAATAATGGAAAATATATGGCAGTTTGTTTCTTCCACTTTGAATTCATGAGGCCTGTTCTACCAAATAGACTTACAGCATTCTAAGAGGGCAAAAGTCCCTGTTTTGCCGGGAAAAGGAACATGCACCTCTTATGTCCAGTTCCAGTTGTATTTTGAAGTCTTCAGTGTGGATTATGTGGTGCAAAGGACTTTGTGCTGTCTCTCTGCATGTGTGTGAATTACAGTCTCAGAAACTTGTGATCAGCCTAGAGCCTGAACAGAAATTCAGTGAATAATAATTTCAAATCATGATGCACCCACACCTTGTGTCCAGGTCTGGCTGCCCCATCTCAAAAAGAATACAGCAGAAATGGAAAAGGTTCCGAGAAGGGCAACAAAGATGTTCAAGGGTATGAAATTGCTTCCACACAAGGAGAGACCAAAAAGATTAGAGCTGTTCCTCTTAGAAAAGAGATTAAGGGGCTATGATAGAGATCTATAAAATCATGAATGGTGCGGAAAAAGTGAACAGAGCTATAGTATTGATCCTTTCCCACCATACAAAAACAAGGGGTCACTTGATGAAATTAATAGACAACGAGTTGAATACAAACGAGGAAGTATTTCTTCACACAACGCACAATTAAACTGAACTCACTGCCAGGGGATGTTGTGATGGTCAAAAGTATAACGGGGTTCAAAAAAGGGCTAGATAGATCCATCAGGGATACAACCCCATGCTGGGGGTGACCTTAAACCTCTGAAGTTGGGAGGAGAAGATGGGTGGATCTCTCAAAGATTGCCCTGTTCTGTACACTCCCCCTGAAGCTCTGGTACAAGCCACTGGAGACCGGATACTCGGCTAAATGGCTGACGGGTCTGACCCAGTATGGCTGTTCTAATGTAAATTCTGTTCTGCTTGCAACTATCCCACAAAAACAGTTAAATCTGCTGAATACACGATGCACTGCAAATCACTGGCTCTGCTTCCAGCATTGACAGGGCATGTTCTTTTCATTGGCTGACGGTCGAGCCCTCTCCAAGTCCCGTCGACGATGACTGGCATTCATTGGCATTGGATGAGCCCTCAAGCTGTAAAACCTGAGCCCTTTCAGAAAGGTCACTTGAAAACAAAACCTCTTCCGCCCCCTTGCCTACCCTTTTAACACAGAGAGAGCTATGAAGTGAGGAGACAGCCCTTGTCATGGCCACTAGCGTGGGACCAATCCTGGCAGTGCTTCAACAAGCCGAGTCTGCCAAGCACAGGGCCCATATCCAAGTGCAGCTTGGGCACTCTCCATCATGCCAAGGAAACAATAAATGCAGCCCAGAGATGACTCTAAGGGGTGCGTGTGTAAACACCCACCAGAGAGAAGCTCTAGGTGAATCAGTATGGACTTTATATAGGTCACTGGTAGAATTAATGTCCCAAACAACACCGATGCAACCACATAAAGGGAAAAGCCAACCAAGGTTGGTTTGTTTTTTAAGGCATGAAGCATTGGGCCAGTCAGCCCTGTATTTAGCCCCACCTTGCAAGGCCTGTGCAAGGTGTGGGACTTACAAGGAGGAAAACTCGGCAGTTGAGAGCTGGCCGGGGTGGAGGGCAGATGGACCAACAGAGAAAGAAAGTGAACAGGCTATCCTGATGTGAAGCAAGAAACTGCATTTGAGCTCAGAACTGACTGAAGCCTGTTGGAGGCCCTTGGTAGGAGGATAAACCTGACCCAGATGACAGGAGCCGGCAGGGAGACAGGCAGCTGTGACTGGAGGCCTGCCTGTAAGGAAAGGGGCTGAAGACTGAGCTCAGTTGGGCTGAAGAATTCTTTGTTTTTGTGCTTTTGGTTGGACTTTATCTATAGGACTCTGTTACCTCAGAAAGGGTTGAACTCTCTAAAGTAGCTTGGCTGAAGGGCCAAATTCCCTCTATGGCAGGAGGAGGCTGAAGGTCATTGTGGGTAAACTGAGGCGGGAGTGTTGCAGTGCCACTCCATACCACAAGGGGGTGCTCCAGGATGGTCAGTCTTGTGATGTGGGTATTAACCAGAGACTTTGAGTCAACAAATTTCAGCCTGTGGAGGTACTCACAAGGGGTTCTCTTTGACTGTCCGCTCAGCAGTTACTCATGGTTAAAGGTGGTCAAGATGTCTTTGAATTTCAAAATCTCAACTAAAAAAAGTTTTGAATTTCACAATGGTAGAAAGGGGAGGGGGCTATTTTTACAATCCTCTTCCCTTCCCCCTGCACCCCCCATGGTTTCCCCCCACACACACACACACACCATCTCTTTTCATGGTGCATGATTGGTTCCCTAAGTCAGATGGTATTGCTTTTGCTTCTTGATTGGATGATGGACACTGTTAAAACAGAAAAATAGCAAATGGCTCTAAACCATACTTCACTGCTGTGACTCTTCATTCATGATAAAACTTGGGGTCCATGAATATTTGGATGAATAAATTGTTGCCCACACCTAGACTTACAGAGAACAATAAATATGAACTCTTGAGCTTCTTCTCCAAGACAAGGGAATTAGATTCTTAGAACTGTGAAGAATGGTTCATTGTTTCAGCAGTTCTCCAGGTGGATAACGGTGCCAGTGACCAGACCGGGATAGAGTCTTACTGGAAGTACCTGATTTTACAAATCATAGGTCTGAGTCTCCATTGTCTCTGCACCTCATATAGTCCTTTCCACCTGTGCAAAGTGGTTGTAAAACACCATTATTCTGCTTGTTAATGACTTCCAAAAGTCAGGGGTATAGAGTAACTGCTTTATTCATTGCTGAAATGCAGCTGGTTCTGGACTGGAATTGATGAATGTTTCATAGCCACAGCCCAATGGTCAATGCTTTAGGACTGGAAGTGAAGAAGAATATCTAAAATCCTTCTAGATAAGGGAGGCTGCATGTAATGACCCAACGTGGACTTCAGCCTGGATCCCGAGGCTCCCACCCCAGCAAGTGAGAGAGGTCATGGGATGTGTAAGTCTCGCAAATGACTGAGAACAGTTTAACGGTCCAGGTCCCCAGTTGGTGGGAGTCACTGTCGCTGTATTGATGTGGAACCTGAAGTCCCACCATGGTGCTGGGGTTGGGGAGGCAGGGTTGCTGGGGCAGAGCCATCTTCTAGGTGGGTGAAAACCCGAAGGGCAAGGCTTTTGCCTGCCATAAAGTAGAGTAACTTCTCTGAAGTCTTTACAACTCATCCAGAAGCTGGGACCTCAAGTCCACCCCCAGAACCATGGTGGGGTGTCGACTCATGGAGGGGTGTGCTGCCAACTGAGTGAACATCAGGGCTTCTTGCAGAACCCTAGTGTTGGTTGGAGTGTCCCCCACCCCCAATGCAAGTCCTGACCAGCCAGCCCCAGGTGAGCAGGCGCAGAATACAGGAGTGCCCGGGAGCTGCCAACCGCATGCCACACCCTATCTCTTCACTCACAAGAGCTGAGCAGAACAATCCCACCTGCATGCTTAATTTCCAGGTTTAAAAAGACCGAATCCCTGTGTCCATTCATCCCCAGGGGCTGGTCACGGCAGACCTCATTGTTTGACGAAGTGCCAGTTCTAATGCAGCCCAAGTAATGCTCCTTGTCAGCTCTGATAAAATCTGGAATCTATCACGGCTTTTTCCTCACTAGCCTTTGTTACTACAGAAAGTAATTACAATTTTTGCTTAATTCCCAAAGTATTGCCTAGAAATATACGGGGTAGGGGGAACCAAGAAGCTGTTCAAATGGATTGCTGGCCAGGGACTGAGGGACTCTGTAATTGCCCAAAACCTCTCAGCCTCACAAGCGTTCTCTTTCGTTATCTTGTTGGCCGAGAAACCATTGTCGCTAGAAATATTCCAGTGAGATTTATGTGGTGGGGAGGGGGAATACATGATTCTCCCTTCCTTGTACAGGGATACCGACTCAGATTTTCAGACCCAAGTCCTTAAACCATCCTTAACACCGCAAGACTTCCACTGTAGCCAACAGAAGCTGAAGAAACTCAACACCCGAGAAGCTCGGCACCAGGTATGATAGGACCGAGTGGATGACAGCGTGGTCGCCTCGGTCACATGGCTTTCTTTCTGCTTCCTGATTGGAGAAGGGAAACCTTGTCAGCCATTAATACCTGTAGCATCTGATAGGATCAAAGCACTGGATGCATAGGATTAATCGTAACAACGCCCCTGTGATGGAGCTAATAAGTGATGCTCTTGTCTCCATTTTCCAGGGGAGGGGGCTGAGATACAGAGCCGAAGTGACTTGCCTGAAGTCACACTCGGAGTCTGACGTAGGGCAAGGAAGTGACCCCAGGTCTCCTAAGATTCCCCCTCCGGTCTCTTAAACACAAAACCATCCTTCCTTTCGACTCAGCATGTGGAGCCTGGCTTTACCGCTGCCTGACATCTCTTGTCAGCAAGCTAGCACACAGACCCAGACCCTGAGCCTCCGCTTTCTGGGCCTGGTCTGTTGACCATCATGCCATGACCTGATGGAACTTCCCATCAAACCACTTATTTCCATCTCCTTTCCATTTTTGCAGCGCCTTGCACCATGGGACCCGGATCGCAGCTGGGCTCGCTAATAAAAATGCGAGGCAGAAACCTTTATGGGATCTGCTAGGCTGCCGCTCCAGCTCTGGACTTCCATTTTTCATCCCAGTTTGTTTGCTTGGAAAGGCTCAGACTTTTCCTGGGTGTTCGGCGGTCGACTCCACCTAGCACTAGTGAATTTACTTCCACATCTGAACCCGCCAAAGGCAATTCATGCACCAAGCTCCCAGAGCATCACCCGCCAGCTCAAAGCTATGCCATCCACCCTCTGACTCTTTTATCGCTGACGAAGACAGAAAGGAACTCAAGCAGTGCCATGTGAACGAGGAAGCAGGGCTCTCTCCCAATCAGGTGCCTGCTAAGAACTCAGAGAGGCATTGAGATTTGACATGTGCCAGGTGGGACGGCTTGAGAAATGGGTTCATCGTGTTCTAGGCATGTATAGCTTTGGGCAGTGAATCCAACATCAAAGCTCCCCATCTCCTGAGCAGAAGGCGCCTCCTTTCAGCAATGCCGATATCAATTCCCCCGTTTAACCCAGTTCAGCTGATTAAGTTAACACTTGTATTTTTAAATCATTTTGTTAGTGTTCTCTCAGCAAAGCGTCCCTAAAGCCTGGTTTTCAGACAGAGGAACCAGCACGTAGGCTTTCATCACCAATCACAAGCAGCGGGGATCTGCTGTCTGGAGGACTGTGCAGACAGTTCTTTGAAGGGAAGGAAGTGAAGTAGGCTTGAAGTGATGGGAAGAGTTGGGTAAATTTTTGGGGGGAGGAGGGAGTGTAAATGCGGATTTGATGACACAAAACATTTTGCAAATCTATGTCCATTTCACTGCATCGTTCATGTGGGGGGAAAAACACCCAAAGAATTGATGTTTTCAGTTCACATTTCGGAAATGAAATATTTTGATTATTGGTTTAAAGACTTCTGATGTCAAAGTTTCCTTTAATTTAAATAGCCACCTATTTCAATTTGGACCGTCTTTTAATGTTTCGATTTTTGTCAAAGCAAAATGTTCGGCTCAACCCAAAAAGATTTTTTTTTTTTTTTTTTTTTGGACTTTTCAAAATCGCCAGTGAACGGACCAATCCCTTCTTCCCACCGCTCTAGTGATGGCTACGCAACTGCTGGGGGAACCTCCGTTGGTTCCAAATGCAGCAGGATGCCTCAAAAGACACTAGGGAAGGGCTCATTCGGGCATTGGTAGGGTACAGGCTGAAAGAGTCGGTCTTTTTTCCTCTCTCTAGTCTCCATGTTTCTGTGGCTACTTCCACATTACGAGCCGGGGGGTAATTCCCAGCTTGTTTATACATACTCCTCACACTGGCTCCCAGCGAGCTACTGGGAGTGTAAATAGCTGTGTAGCCCCAGTAGCATTGGTGGTGGCAGGTGAGGCCTGGCTGAGCTGGGCCGAGTACAAACACAAGACTCTGTACGCGAGCCGGGGAACCGTATCCCTGGCTGGCCTTGTAAACGTAGCCCCATGATTTTTGGCTCCTGGACTGAGCATGTGCCCGGTTCCAGCACTGAGCTCTTCACGGTGCTGATGATGCACAGCTGTGCTAGAGAGCGGGTGGCGAGTGGCTGCCGTTGTGAAGTCACTGTCCCATCAAAGAGGACGCAAGCCAAAGTTCCTTCTCCCCATTTCTTGTGGCTGACACTCCCAGGACCCATCTGTTCCACCCCCACAAGCCGCAGGACAACAGAGAATCCACTTCCTTGTAGCTGTGGGACACTGAGTCTAGGCAGCATGGCCCAAGGTATACGATGTGGGAGTCAGTCCTCTTGGGTTCCATATCCAGCTCTGCGACGTTGGGCGAGTTACTGCCTCGCTGGCTGCCTCAGTTTCCCCACCGTTAGTAGGGATGATAATGCCTCACCTGCCTGCGCAAAGCCCTTTCAGGTCTATAGGAGAAAATGCAGTCTCAGTACAACACAAAGACAATCTAAAGTTGCATGCAGCAAGGGATTTCTTCCAAGGCTCCCTCTCCGTCCGTGTTTCCTGGATCCTGTCTCTGTTCAGGGAAGCACGCCGCATTCACGTGATGCTCTGGACTTGCAGCAGATTGCTGGCTGATCACATTTGATTGATTAAACAAGGTGGTTGTTTGACCCAAGTTGTTCCCGAGGAAGGGGAAAAAATCTTCCATCAGACTCTCGATCTGATGCAAGCAGACATCTGGCACCGAAGATGAATTGAGGGCTGTATCTAAAGTGCCAGATACATAATACATTCTAAATAGGCTTCATTAATAGCCGCAATTAAATTTACCACCATGGATTGGATACATTTTCTATTAAATTTGCCCTTGTGATCCCCAACTCTGATTGGCCTCATAATAATGAATCATGCCACTTCTGATCTATTTCTTTCCCCTTGCCCTAGGCAAAATATGATGTAAGAACTATAATCCTTATGTCACGGGCGTTTACTCTCTACGAATCAGACAGGGTGAGAGGAGAGCCTGGGCGAAGGATCCCTGGCTAAACGTGGACTGTCTTTTACAAACTTGCTTCATTTTTCAGCACACAGCAAGTAGATTCTCAGATCCACTTTCAGGCCTGTATCCTAGTCCCTTTAACTCGCTCCAGCAGGGTCAAGGTGCTGGAAACCAGTTAGATCTCCCCCCTGGGAAGTGCCCCTGGCATACAAGAGATGATCTAGTGGTGCACAGCTGACATAATGTCCCTATGTGGATCCTCACAGCCCTGGGGGTTGGGGGAATAGGAAGTGAAAACAGCGAACAATGTCCTCTGGCTGTTCTGGGCTGTTGGGTGGTCCCTTGGGGACAGTTTCACCCCAGGCATCAGTTAGAACAACTCCTGGGGCTGGATCCAGTGTTCGTGGGCTCAGCTCCATCCACTTACACTAAGTTTGAGCTAGGCCCAGTCTGTTGTTAAGCTCACTGATACCCCTCGTAATTGGGAAGGAAGGGGAGAGAACTAACTTCTCTTCTATTCCAGTAGATCTATATAATATTGGCCCGGTGTCTATTATGACCAGCCCCTGGCTAGGGGACTGCTCAATAGAGGATAACAGCCTACTACTGCTGCCAGCTACCCAAGTCACTCAAGTGGCAGAAGTCTGTGCTTTGGTGCTGAAGAGCTGAGCTCAAACCCTGCTGGGTTCTTCCCCTCGACATCTTTCCTTTTAAGGTAGAGTCTTATAAGCTACATCTGAATGAAGCATCCTCATCACCGATTTCTCGAGGAACCCAGAGGCTGGCAGTGGGAGGCCTGTACGTAACCCCCTGGTGAATGTACTATAGAGGTCCCCTTCTGTCCCCCATCCACAGAGGATGCGAGTCCTATCGCCAGAGCCTGGCTCTTCAGTTCAAGCTGTAACAGCTGGTGCTTTTAATCTCTGGAGGGCCCCAGTTCAAGCCACAGTGTGGTGGTTAAGATGGGAGTTGTTACATATTCACCACTTAGATTGGCATTTATTTTTGTCCATCCCAAAGACTGCTCTAACTTACTCACTGGCTGCAGCAGTCTTGCCCCTCCACCGATATCGCCTCTCCTGCCCCTAGCATGCCCCACCACCAAGAAAGGGAAAGCAGCTCATGTTGTTGTTTCCTCGGGTTCCCCCATCTGTCTATCTGTATCCAGCTGTTATCTCTTGTCTTAGGCGGAGATAGTAAGCTGCTTAGGGCAGAGGCTGTCTTGTTCGGTTTTTGTACAGCACCCAGCACAATGGCACTCCGCTCTAAGATTGGAGCTCCCAGATGTTACTGCGGTACACATAATTCATAATAATGTGGTGACCCTTCGGCATGGGGGGTTAGTTGGATTTAACCCTCCAATACCACATGAGGTTTAAGGGGGACGTAGGCCTTCTGAATTTTCCCCATTGAGAACAGAATTTGTCCCTTTAATCTTTGCTGCCAATGCCTAACCCTGGCAGAACATCCATCTACACTGAGGGAAGTGCAGAAACCAATTTGTGCCCCCGAACGAGGGTTTTAAACGAAATCACCCAATTCCCAGGGAAGAGACTGATGCCGCATCCGCCTGGCAATTTTTACATATAGGGAGATTAGGCTGGGTGGGGATAATTTCTGATAGAAAACATTTCCTGTCTGAAAGGCAGCCATCCTGGTGGAAGAAAAAAGAGCGAAACTATCTGAGGATTAAGCTTGGCTCTCTCCTTCCGTCTTAGTGTTTCTTTTATCGAAGGATTTATTGCTCCGTGAATTACATTTTTAATTTCCTTGTTTTTGATTTTGGTACCTGAGAAGGATTTGAGGGGGGCAGGGAAGTGCTATCTACATGCCATGCTTTTAGCATCCTCGAGGATCTGCCTTATAGCAGGGCTTGCAAATCACCTTGCAGGGGAAATGCCAGCGCCCCATTCTGCAGAAGGAGCAAAGAAGAGGGAGGGCACATCCCTAGTGGTGTAACTCACAGTAGATCCCTTGGAGTCAATGGGCCAGGCGCTCAGCTGATGTAAGTCAGCATTGCTTTAGGCCAGCTGAGGATCCGGCCCCAGGAGACTAAGAAAGTGTCACTGTAAACAGGTGAGCCCAGTGCTGCCCTTTGAGAAATGGAAACAAAGGGAAACACGGGGCCAAATTAATCCCGAGCAGAACTCCATTTTCCATTGCCCTCAGTATGGCCCCATGCGGGACAGCTGCTGTGTTTGGCCCAAAGATCTGCAACACCGACCTCTACCGCTGAACCTCCAGGCGTCACTTGGGTAGCTGGCAGACGCGGTGAAGCGTATAGTGAATGCTGCACTTCTCCTTCCGCGAAGGAGGCTTTTGTAGACCCCAAAGAAGTACCTAAATATTCTCTAAAGAGACACACACATTTCTGATATGGGGACAGCCCAGGCAAATCCAGTTCAAGCTTCATCCGAGGGCCAGTGCGCGTTCACTTGGGCTGGTTGGAAGAAAGCTCGCTGGACCAGCAGGATGGACTCGGCAATGCGGATTGTTCTGTGGGTTAGTTCTGAGACGCTGCATAGAAATTCTAGGTGGCTGAAGATCTGGGTTACAGCCTGTAGCCCCTCTCATGCTGTCCCATTGCCAAAGTTTGCCGCTGGGTATCTGGACATCAGCATTACATGTGGGAACTGCCATTGACTTATGGACTTCTGGCCAGAGTGACCTCAGGAACCCGAGTGGGACCCCAGCCTTGTTGTTTTGCTGATTTTTTTCCCACAGGGAAGCTGGGACAACAGCGCTCACTCGGAAACATTCCCCAGCCGAACCTGCTCGCCTTCCCCTATGGGTCTGCATTTCATATACCTCAGCTGGGTTCGTAAGCCTTTGCCAAGTGCAGAGCAGCAAAACCCGCCTGACAAATAGCACCCCCGCCCAAGCTGAATGTCTTCATCTCATTATATCAATAGGGATTAAGAGGAAACTGGTAGTTAATCCCCTGCAAGGCGTTTTGATGATTAAATCGAGAGTGCCTGGTATGGAATTACAGCATATTACGTTGGACTCTGGGCAGAGACAAGCATTTAGAGCCTCCTCTCCAGCACTCCGCCTTGCAGGGAACCATTTTTGCTCAGAGCATCTTTTGTTTTATGTTGAATATTTTTTAAAATATTCCGGGTAAGTCCAGAGCTGGAGCGGTAGCCTAGCAGATCCCATAAAGGTTTCTGCCTCGCATTTTTATTAGCGAGCCCAGCTGCGATCAGGGACCCATGGTGCAAGACGCTGCACAGACATAGTGAGAGACAGTCCCTGACGAGCCTATGCTCTAAATCGGGTTGGAGAAGTGTAATTTATTAGCATCAGCTGGTTTGCACATGACAGATCAAGTGACTCGCCCCAGGTCACACCTGCCATCTCTGGCACGGGTAAGAATTGAGCGTAGCTCTCCAAAATCCGAGCTTTGTGTCAACCCCCCAGACTTTCCCTGCATCCCATTAGTCACCGCCTCTCAGCTGGGAATCTCGAAACACTTTCACAAATGTTCATTAATCAGTTGATTAAGCCTAACAGCACCAGCGGGGAGTTGGTGACTGCTTCTCCTCCCCATCACCCGGTAGAGTAAACTGGGCAACAGACCTGTGTGAGGTCTCAGAGCAAGGCTGGGTCCCAACTGGGAAAGGAACCCAGGAGTCCTGACTTGTACCCTTGGCCTGGCTCCAGCCTGAGGGTCCCCGCTGGGAGAGCTTTTGTGTCTGGGTGACGAGTAGGGAAATCAGTCCCTGGCGTCTTCTGCCTGATGTGAAATCAGAATGACAGAGCAGCTGATAAGTGACATCTGCTTGGCTCCCTCATCTGTATCCGCGACTCTCCCCCCCTCCCCCCTCCCCTGCTAAGGGTTAGTTAGACAGGTATTTATCTCACTGCCTCGGCAGAGCGGGCATGGCCCCTTCCTCAGCCCCTCTGGCACCATCAGCAGAAGGTTAAGGGTCCCCGTTGGACAAGCAGTGTTGGTGGCTGTTAATTAGGATGGCAGGCGAGCTGGCGTGAGCCACCCCCCTGGCCCCATGGTGTCTCCCAAACTCCGCTTTGAAGTGAGATCTGCTCCCATGGAAGGGGTGTGGGCAGACACTGGGAACTCATATTATGTGACATTGGGGGAGCAGGGAGAATCTTGGGGGTGAACTGGAGATGTTTTAGCAACTGGGGCTATGAGGGGTAAACTCAATTGGCTTGAGCACAGGTAAGGTGCTCTGCAAACATCAGTCACAGCTCTGCAAGGCCCAACTGCTGGCCTGCGACTGGCAAGCTCCTGGCACTACTGTGCCAGGTCCTGGGGGCCCCACCCCAGAGCCCCTAATGCATCCAAGTCTGTGCCTGCAGCACCCCTGGCTGCTAGCCTTGCATTCCCCAACAGCTTGGCCAAGCACCTGAGTGCAGAACTGCCTCCATCCCCTGCTATCCTCCTACAGTCCCCGCTCTGCCCCTTGCCCCTCAGTCTAGAACTGCAGCCCCGCCTCCCAGTTATTCCAGATGCTGGGGCCTCAGTCCACATCTGCATTGCCTCCTGCTACACAACACCAGTGATGGGCTCCCCAGCAGCTCGGACTTTAAGCGCCCTTTGCCATGCCACTCCTGGCCTCCACACAGATCTCCAAATTTGCTTCAGTCCTAAGGAACTTCTGCATCCTCTCAGATCGCAGTCACGGGCAGCTCAACGGCTGGCTTCCCCAGTGCACTTCAGTCGTGACATAAAGAAGCACCAGGTCTATTTCACTCTGAGGGCATCCATGCATATCAGGCGGAGTGGGATAGACCTACTGCTGCAGGTAGCATATTGGGCTCAGCTGTGCACCCAGGAGGGCATGAAGAAGAGAGCACAGGAAACACACTGGGCCAAGTTCATGGCTGATTTAACTTTGCTGATGGCAGTAGAGTGGACCCTGTACACCAGTGTGTGCTGTAGCACGGGGGCATGTCACTGGCCCATTTCGCATGGTGCAATAAACAACGTGAGCCTAGCAATATGTTTGTATTTGGCCCCAGTTCCTTTCTAGGTTTTTTTTCCCCAGAGCTGCACCCTTCCAGTACCGACATTTTCACACAACACCCAAGAAGCCTGTGGAGCTCATTGCCACAAGACTTCATTCCCACCAAGCACTTAGCAAGGATCAGACATTTTCTCCAGAACATCCAGAGTGACTACGGTGTGCATTTAAAAAGAAAGATGGTGTAAACTGGTACAGATCTATTGAATAATGGAGCTATGCTGACTTACTCCAGCTGAGGAGCAGACTCAGAGCGTTTTGGCAGGGACATAAATCCTCATGCTGCATGGCATAAATCAACTTCTCACTAATGAGGGTCAGGAAGAAATGTCTCCTGGGGGCAGGTTATCCCATAACTGCAGGGTTTCGTGCACCTTCCTCTGAAGCGGATGATACTGGCCACTGTTAGAGACAGGATATTACATGGACCTTGGGTCTGATCCAGTGTGAAATTCCCGTGTTCCTGCTCTGCCAAGCTGCTGTTGAGTGACAGGCTGAGACTCACTCGCTGACACTGCTGCATGCTGAAATGTTCTTCCGTTGCTCTTCGCAGACAGGCCTGTTCCTCTGGACCCGGCTGATGACTTTGTCATTGTCACCGTGTCATCGCCATGAGCCTGACAAGTTCACGAGGGCTGGGGTGGGGCACGGTTGTTAGTTTGGCTTCCCCCCCCCTCCTCCCATGTGTTTGTTTTCTGGCTGGCTTGCTCCGAGTAAACAATGCGTCTGAGACGGGAGCTGTGACAAATGCCTTTCTGTCAGCAAGAGTGAACAGACTCTGATGCCTCGGAACCTTTCCTGATCATTAAAAGAAACGTGCTGGCTCCTCGCTGGTGCTAATTTATTCTGCCACTCTGCCATAAAAACCTCACTGACAAGAAATGTCACATTTCCCTGTATCAGGCCGCGCTCATCTGAGCAGCCCGGAGTTGCTCAGACATTCGGGTCTTGGCTGTCCATAAGTTCCCCCCCGTTCCAGTTTTATCAACCCTCCCCGAGCCCCCATAAATATGCATGAAAAGGCAGCACGCATGAATCCTGACCCAATGTGCCCAGGCTTGTTTCTGTCCTTGTCATGCTTCTCCATTTCCCCGGGCCATGCTCACCTCTGCCACTTGGCAGCCTCAGGTCACGTTTGTCCACGCGGTTCAGTATCCGCTGGGAGGTTTTTCCTCTTCACTCCTGCTGCCAGAGGACAGTCCCGGAGCTCTGGGGCGAGTGTGGCTTTCCTTGCAATGATCGGCAGAGCGAGTGCCCCTTGCAAACCCCCGATCTGCCAAAGGCTGTAGCCACCCAGTTGATCTTGAGCGTCCTCCTGAAGCAGTGCAGGCGAAGGCCGGTGGATAGGCAAGCTACTTTTGCAGTGTGTGGCCACTGGCCTTGGAGGTCTAATTGCCTGGTTTGTTGTAGCACGACACCATCAATCCGCACCTGAGTCCACACGATTCTGGCTCAGTCCTGCCAGCCAGCCGGCTCTCCTGCTGTTGACCTAGCAGTCCGGAAGAGGCAGAGAGTCAGGCCCAGAATTAGGGGTAAGACAGGGCTGGTAGTAGCTCAAGTAACTCAACACCACTCTATGTGCGTTTGCATGGCCAGTGGAGAAGCTGCCAGAGGTGGAGGTGGCTTGCAAGTAAATCTCCAGGTATAAACGTGGAGGGGTTTCAGTGAGTGACGGCAAAAAAGGTGTATGTGTAGTGAAAGAAAGGACTGTAGCTCTCTCTGGGCCAGATGCCTGAATTCTTTGCTCTGTTCTCACACCATCAAAATTCCCACTGGCTTTGGGCTTTGATCCAGGATGAAATGAATGGGGGCAAAGGGAAGAGCTGGGAAATGGAATGGTGTAAATGCCAAGGACAGGCAGAAATTATTGTGGCTGATACGGGCTGGCGGGGGGATATTCAAGAGGGCTGGGATGGAATTAAGCAGGGGAAAGTATGCAGAGTAGCAGGGAGCTATTTAGGTTGGGGAATAGTCTCCCCCAGGAAAGTAGTAGGAGGGGAAAACAGCTGATGTGTGTGTCCGGACGAGGGCCTGGTTCTCAGTCGCCAGGCCCCTGGCGCAGTCGGTTACGCCGCAGCAGAGTGGGTGTTAGTTGCAAATCGGCATGGCAGCGTTTGCTAGTGGTGTAAACGTAAATGACTGCGCAAGGTACAAGAGCGATGGGGAATCAAGCCCAGTGCACCGAAAAGAAAAGCATCTGGTATTGCAAATCCTGCATTCTGACCTATGGCACCCCTCTCTCTCAATGCCCACCTCCTTCACTCTACTGGTATTTCCAGAAACTGATACCCTAGGCGCTAATATTACAGGTGCTATTGCAATATAAGTAATAATAGTGAGTCCCAGTCATGGACTGGGATTGCATTGTGCTAGGCGCTGTACAGACACAGAGCAAAATAGATGGGCCCTGCCCCCAAAAGCTTGCGTAAGAACAACAGACCCCAGTTGGTGGTGGGTGGGATTGAACCTGGGACTTCGGGAGCTAAATTCATGAGCCAAAAGCCACGTGGTTCTTAGCCAAGGCTGTAGCAGACTCATCAATCAGTATGTGCCACTAGAGGGGGACAGAGCACCACCTCAAGCAGGCCTGGGTTACACTTGTATATTACAATAATCCTTCCCTGCTGTGCTTCCAAGGGCTACCTCTTCTAGGGCTTCGTATTACACTCTCCAGCCCCTCCTAAGCAGACCGGCTCTTCAGAAACCAGATTAAACCGATACAAAAGAGCTTGATTAAATTAACAGAGAGGAGTCGACAGCTGCCTTGTGGCCCTGCAAAGTCTGTTCCAACACACCGTTTTACGGTCTGTCTCTTCCCCAGAAATATTCTGTCTACGCGCCAAGAAACGTTGTCACTCTGTTGGCTTTCTCCCCAACACTACGGCAATAATTCCCTTGCCTTTGTCAGGATGAGTGGCAGCCCTGGGAAGAGGAATACTGCTCCAGTGAGAGCTCTAGTTTCAGAGCAGTGAGGTATCCGGAGCAGGGAAAGGCTACCTCGCTATCTGCAAGAGCTATCGATAATGAGTTGTCTAAGGGGACTGAACTTGGGCTATCTTGACCTAAAATCACAAACTGCGACTATTTGAGCTAAAGGATGACGGTGGTAGCGCTCACAAACCTTGACATATGCGGTCTATCCACTAGGGGGAGACAGTGTGTTAGCAGACGGTCCAGACCTACTCACTCACCTGCCTTAAGTATTTCTAACCCACCCATCACTGCATCTCTCTTTCCTCCTGTTTGTACTTTCCTTTGACTTGCATCACCATTCCAGCTAGCGACTGCTCTCACGCAAGTCCTTCAAGACTCCGGCATGACCTGCTCACATGTAGTTGTGCCTTTGCGTTTTTTTGTGCACTGCACCTTTAAATTTCTAAGCCCTTTGCGTGCCGAGACAGTGGCTGTTTTGTTCTCCAAGCTGCGGCAGCATGTTACAGAGATGCACACGCTGTGCTCTGGCCTGGAGACTCTGGTTCTCGTTGCGTGGGTTCCTTCCCATCCCATTCTCCTCTACAGCTGTCACTTGAGGTCTGAAAGTTCATGGGTGCTCTTTACAGGTGGAAAAATAGAGATTTCGCTAATTATGAAGCACCTATGTGGTGGTAGACCCTAGAGGCCTCAACCAACTTCAGGCTCCATAGTGCAAGGTGCTGTACAAACCAGACAGCCCACAGTCTCTGCCCCAGATTACTCGAACACTGACGTCTCTTGTCTCTGCTGTCCCCTACCCCACCGCCTTTTTACATTGTGGAGCAGGCGGAAGCTTGTACTGTGAGACCAGGCTGGGCTTTTGGCCAATCGAGGGCGTCAGAGGGCAAGTGAAAGAGGGGCAGGGGAAAGGTGCCAGCTTCTCTGCTCTCAGCAGCATGCCTGGCTTCACACCCTGCCCTGGCTGTCGTGAGAATGTTCCGCTCCCCTCAGAGCTGTGACTCAGCCCTGCCATTATTATTTAACAGGAAAAAATCAATGTTATTACCCACAATATAGCCCCCTGCAATCAAGGTTAAGTGGCAGGTTTCTCCGACCAGGGCACCGCTCTCCAGCTCAGTTACATACCTACAGCAGAGACCAAAGAGCCGGGATTCTTCTTTTGATCCGTGCACCAGCGATCTCAATGGTCTAAATGATTCTCTTTGTGCTTTAATATGATTCCAGGCAGCATGCTAGTGCTGGATGCTGCCTTCCTTGGACACTGCCCATGTTCATTTCCCCTAGTGCTAATTGGATGCCTTTGGCTTCCGCTCTACTTATGTCAACCTGGCATGGTGTATCCCTGCGTTCTTTGGAGACAGAGCCCTGGACTGAGGCTCAGGAGATCTTGGTTCTATTCCGGCTCTGTCACTGGCCTGCTGGGTGATCTTGGGTGGGTCACATTGCTGCTCTGTGCCTCGGTTTCCCCATCTGTAAAAATGGGGATAATGATACTCACCTTCTTTGTAAAATGCTTTGAGATCTACTGATGAAACGTGCTATATAAGTGTTATTATCTGGGCTCACCTGGAGAAAGGGGAGGGCACAGAAGGCTAACAGAAGTTCTTACTTGACCACCACAATGCTTTGCTTTTCCAAGACCTGATGCCCTCCCACCTGTACCCCTAATTAGCTCTAGGTCTTTGTTCGCCTGTCTTCTGGAGAGCAGTCTTTTAAGGTTGCTTGAGTAAAGTTTCCAGAGTGGGCAAAAATCATGATGTGTTAACAGGCGGAAAAGGTTGTGACGTGAATTTCATTGACTCCTTGTTATTTGTCCCTTCAGATGTTGATAGACAGTCCTAGTGACCATGCAGATGAACCCTTTGTACATAGGTGGACAAGAAGAGCCGAGTGGAAGGGAAGATGGGGATCAGAACAAGAACTACCAGGTGGTGCGGAACTGGCTACAGGGGAGACAGCAATGGGTTGTGCTGAAAGATGAATTATCAAACTGCTTTTTATTAATGACTCTGGCACAAAAAGTCAGAGTGTGCTAAGGAAATTTGCTGATGATACAAAGTTGGGAGGGATAGTCTGTGAAGAGGAGGATCGGAATATTATTTAGGAAGATCTGGATGGTCTTGAAGAGGGGGGTGACAGAAATGGGATGCCATTCAATGGGACAAAGCGTAAGATCATGCCCTGAGGGTCTGCTGAATTTCTGCTGCAAGCTCATCAGTCGGAAAGAACAGAGGAAGAGAAAGACCTGGGTGCACGGGTCAAATCCCAGGATGACTATGGTGCCACCATTGTGATGCGGCTGTGAGAAAGGCAGATGTGATGCCTCGGGTGAGGCGTTTCTAGGAGAGATAGTGCCATTGGACAAGGCACTGCTAAGACCTCAGCTGGAACACCGTGTCCAGTTCTGGTCACCCATGTTCAAAAAGGATGAATTTGAAGGGGAACAGGTGCAGAGAAGAGCTACTAGAATGGTCGGGGGACTAAGGGCTTAGGAGACAGAGCTTGGCTTGTTTAGTCCAGGAAAAAGACGGCTGAGGAGGATATGCTTGCTCTCCCTAAATATATTGGGGGGCAAATACCAGGGAGGGTGATGAGCTATTGAAGCGAAAGGAAAATGGGGATAAACTGGCCGTGAACAAATGGGGATAAACTGGCCATGAACAAATTCAGGCTGGAAATTAGGTTTCTAACCAACAGGGGGTGAGGCTCTGGGACAGCCTCCCAACAGGAGCTGTGGGGCAAACAACTTCTTTAGTTTAATGAGAGAGTTGGACCAATTTATGAGTGGAATTGTATGTCAGAGTTGTTTGTGAGGGTGGGGAGCAGGGCTCAAATGCCCTGGGGCTCACTTCCACTTTGTATCTAACGTTCCCAAAGTTCATGCTTCAGGGTTTCAGCTGGCCACCCATAGGGGTCAAGAAGGGATATTCCCCCCTCCATTCATTCCATTGGGGTTTTTTAATCTCCTTCCTCTGAAGCATCACAGATGGCCACGGCAGGAGATGGGACATTAGGTGGGGTAGGCAGGCTCTGCAGTGGCACCGAGCAGTCTCTCTGATGGGTGCGTGGCCGACTGGTTTTTGCTCACACGCTCACTGATGGCCATAGGTGAGGTGGGGAAGGAATGTTCCCCCAGGTCAGACTGGCAGTGACCTTGGGGCGGGGGGCATTGCCTTTCTCTGCAGCATGGGGGTGTGAGTCACTGGCCAAGATTACCTGGATCTATCTCACTTACTCATTTCCCAGCCAGTGTGGGGCCTTGGGCCCTGGGCCCCTCCTATCTTCTGCCTATGGCACATCGTAGTCTAGTTTCCTGTGGATGGTTCGGTTGCTGGGTTTAGCATGCGGGAGCTGGGTGGTGTTGGTGGCCTGTGCTCTCCAGGGGGTCAGACTAGAGCATCTGGGGGTCCCTTCTGGCCTTAAACTCTGTGCCAGAGCTGAGAGAACATCCTAGGAGTCTTGACCTACGTCAACTGCTCTAACTGCTAGCCGTAGCCCTCAAAAAGATGAGGCAACCCTGCTATTGTTCTCCTGCCTTGGATGTCAAGCTCAGAGAAGCGAGACTCGGAAGAGTTCTGCCAGACCCTTTATCATTTGCAATGTTTCCATGCCAGTCTCTTCAGCAAGGCACTGACATTGCTCCTTTCCCACCTGGGGGCCAAGAACAATATTGAGCGTCTGATTAAAGCTTTATGCCCTACCAAGTCTAATACATTGTAGCAAACGTCCCTCTCTCCTGTCTGAAAATGCCCGTTGTCAAGCAGTCGTTCCCGTCTCCCTGGATGGCTGTCTGGCGTACCCTCCAGCACACACAATCTGTGTCCAGAGGCCATCAGGAATGCCATTATGCTAACAACCATGGCTTGCCTCTGTTCCTCTTCGCTTAAGTTTCCCTTCCCTCCGAAGGCGGCAGGATTTAGCATTCAGAAGTGAGGCGAAGGGAGGGGACAGCCACGCAGCTGTGGTAAAATGCTTCACCAGGGCCCCATAAAAGGAATTCACATCTGTCCCAAGAAGATACTTGAAAGCAGTGAGGCTGTATCGTTAGTGGTGCCTGTAATCAGCATGGTATAGATGCCTGAATGGATTATTATTGTTATTTATTATTTTAATCTATCCATAGTCCCCTCGCACAGGCCTGCCACACAAAGACCAAGGAATGTCACCCTGCTGTGAGCTGGGGAACTGTTAGTGCCCTATTTTGCACATAGACACAGAGGCCTAGTAATTTTGGGTGTCAACTTTGGGTGTCCGAAAGGGGCCTGATCTTCGGACAGTAACTGAGCCCCCACCCTCTGAAAAGCAACTCCCTTCAAGGGCTCCCAAGCTGGGCCCCCAACATCACTAGCCACTTCTGAAATTCTCAGCCAGAAGATGAAGGTCCTGATTCAGGGAACCATCCCTATGCGTGGCAGCCCTGAAGCATGTGCTTAACTTTACATATATACTTATGCTCCATTGAAGTCAGTGGGTCGTAAAGCACATGCAGACGTCTGGCCTGCAACGGGGTCTAAGCACTAACCTAAGATCACACAAAGGATCTACGGCAGAACCATGACTTCATTTCCCCAGTCCCAATTCAGCGCTTAACCACAAGACCAGCCTTCCAGAAGCAAAGCCGGCCTGTCACAGATAATCCATAAACAATAAGTCCCCTGCCTGGAGAACCACTGACTGCAGAGACCAGAAGCTGAGGGGTGCTAAAGGACATTGGTTATATATACGTGGTTAGACAGACAGACAGCTGGGGATAAATAAATTTATTATTTATTAAAAAACAGAACCTGAGCTTGTATCAGTCCCAGTTTGGTTAAATTACAGAGTAAAAAAGAAAGCCCCAACCCCAGGCATTTGCTGCTGAGTGTTTTATTTTTTCAGCCTTCCTTCCATTACAGCATATTCCATTTAACACTTGAGTGAAAACGCCAGAGGGTCTGCCTTTTATATGCTCTCTACTAAGCATTATTCTGCCCCCCTCCTCTTTTCCTTGGCTCTTAACCTTTCCGAGAAGTTTTAATTAATCGCGATGAAGCAATTGCAAAACTTTTCCCTGCTGGAGGAATGAGAAGTGTTGAGAGTGGAGCCTGTCGCCCGGGGACAGTTCACAGGGAAGCAGGAATTAGCACCTCAAAATCTCAGGGCAGAACATTTCGGGAGAGCACATGTAAAGACACCACATGGGGATCTGAACCCTGCACCTTCAGCATCAAGCTCTACCAATCAAGGAGAATCTAACACACTCATTTAGGACTCATGAATACAAAATTTTGGATACAAAATTCCCTGCTGTGTCACAGACTTCTGGTGTTACCATGGGCAAGTCACGTCCTCTCTCTATGCCTCAGTTACCATCTGTAAAATGGGGATAATCTTTTTCTATTTAGACTTTCAACACGGTCAGTGACTGTCGCTTACTATGTCGATACCACAACAGGGTCCTGATCTCAGCTAGGCCCTGTAGGTACTATTATAACCCAAATAATAATGATAATGTAAAGGAGTAACCCCATGGGTTAGCAGCAGCAGTAGGCTGTTACTCTCTACGAGACATGACATATGCTTCACCAGCATGTTACATACAGAAATGCTGCCTGGTTCCGGGTGTAACAGGATTGTACTGATCACAATGAAGGTGTGTTTCTGCCTTTTACTATAGATATCAAGCCACTAAACATGTTCATTTCGATGCAAGCTGCGGCCTGCTCTGTCTCCATCAGCATCTTGCTGCTAAATCTATCAACAAAGGTGATGTGCTAGGTTAGTCAAGCATGTTCCTCCTGTTACTATTATGTATTAATTCACACAGCACCAATCACAGGCAGCTTCGTGCTTCCAAAGAGACAAGCAGGATTTGTGGAGGCTTCGAAGCAGGTCGGATCCTTTCGGTGCTCCACTGGTGCCATAGCTGTGTGTGCTGTCACGTCAACAGGAACAATGGCCCTGCACGGTCACTGACACCGGCCCAGGTGCACTGGGTGGCGCTCTCCGCTTTGAGTGCTTGCGGAACTGATGATATAACGTGGCTTTCAGCAGCTGCAGCCAATGAGTCCTAAATCCAAAGTTCTGACCCCTTAACGCTGATTAAAACCATCCCACAGCACTTTTAGCAAGAGGAGAAGGGTCCTGGCAACTCAGACACGGTTTCCTTCCCCAGATCTGAAGAAGAGCTCCGTGTAGCTCGAAAGCTAGTACCTTCTACCAACAGAAGATTGCCCAGTATCCGAGATTCCCTTACCTGCCTTCACTACCCACTTCAATTGGATACAGTGGTCTGTTTCACTTCCTGTCCTAAACTGTTGCCAAGCGCTTAAACAAAAGCTGCCAAGCTCCATCCCAGAGTTTTCTGCATGGGAGTGCTGATTACCTGCTGCTAAAAACTGGCACAATGCTTTGGGATCCTTCCAGAGGAAACGCACTATACAAATGAAAATTCATTATCAGTCATTTTGAAAGGAAAAATAGCCTGGAAAAGATGAGCATGAACCCCTCTTTTTTAGGTGCCGTCCTTCTTTGCCCCATTGGGAATGGGCAGAAATTACACCAGCATTTGAATGGATACGGTCCTGTAGGGGGACATGTGACCACAACCATCTTCAGCGAGACATCAGGGACTGAACCAAGAACTCCAGAGCAAAAGTCAGGCTCTCTAGCTGGAGGGTACAACAGACTCACTTTCTCTGTGTGTCGGGCACGGAGCAGGACCTGTCCCACACACTCAGCTGGGGGTTGCAGAAATGCTGTTTAATTCTATAGAGACGTATGACCATGAACATCAATCCCAATCCTGCAATCTTTACTCTGGCAAAACTCCCTCGCATCTCAATGTACTTGGCCCCTGAACTCTGACTCATTTCAAACAGGAAAAAAATAACTACGGCACAAACGCTCAGGGAGAGAGGAAAAGTGCCAGCCCAGGTTCATCCCAAAGGTTTAGAGACATCAGCAGATTGGATGTGGAGTTGGGATTTTCTCCCAAAAGCGGAGCTCAGCTCTGTCTGCCGGCCACCTGCAATACCTGAGCATCTCCTGTATATTCACGAATTCACCCTCCCGACCTGCCCTGGGGGGGAGACAGGTCAATAGTCTGACCTGCTTTACGCAGATGCCCCAATTTAACAAAGCACTTAAGCACATGCGTAAGAGCATTCCTATTGAGCAAAGCACTTACATACGTATTTAACTTTAAGCACGTGAGTTGTCTCATCAAAGTCAATGGAATACTCATGCTAAAAGTTAAGCGTAAGCGCTGCTGCATTGATGCCGGAGCCTGGAGTGGTTAACCCGAGGTCACACAGGACAATTGTAGCAGGACTAGGAACTGGACTCCCATCTCAGTCCCAGACTAGCGGCTTCCTTTCAGGAACCTCCTTCCTCCCTCCTGGCTATACCAAAAAGTAGGAGACCATTTTTCATGTGCACCATATAAATCTTACCCAGAGAAGCACTTTTAGAGTGAAGATCTGACGGAGGAATAAATTCCAGAGAAGCGGAAAGCAAAATGTCATCAGACGCCGCAAAGAAAGGAGAGATCTGCTGACAATGAGGTTTGCAGAGCACCAAAATCAACTATATTTTGTGCAACAGCCAAGATGTCGAAAGCAAGTCCCTGCTACAGGGCTAGTGCTGATGGAAAGATGAGAAGCTGGTGTGATCTATCAGAAGGGAAGAAAGGACTCACACAGCATGTACACACCCGTAGCATAGCCCAGACTAGAACATAGAGCTGATTGGAAAGTGGTTTGTTGGGTTTTTTTTTCCTCCCTGGAAATTTGGACAAAAAGTGTAGGGGTGGAGGAGGCAGGGGGAATTGTTGAAAATTTCAGCAGAAAATTCCAGCTGTTCATAGAAAACTCAAACACCCCAAACCTGCAGCATTTTCAGACAAAAGCTGAAAAGTTTCAGGCGCGAGCTTTTTGTTTTTCTGTCCAAAAGGCGACGTTTTTCACCGAGCGCAGACACTTTCTGTGGAAAATTTCATTTGGCTGAAAACTCAGTTTCCCATTTGGAGAGTCGAAAGGCCCCAGGACAGGGTCCTGCGCCATTGATTTCATTGTGGGGCCAGCTCAGGCCCCATATGCCATCCTCACCCTCTGAGCCATTAAGTCCCTCGGTCCTGGGGGGGCGTCATGGAAATCCTGGGAGCGGCTCTGTCCAGATCGCAGTGGCCCCGTCAGGGGGTTCATGACGGCTCAAATAAGAAACCTCGGGATTTCACTGTCTGCTTAGCAGAGCTCTCTTCTTGCCCTGCCTTTTCTCGGCACTAACCCCCTTTCCACACCCTCTGTGCATCTGCTTTCACATTAGGCCTCTCAGCTGGTGCTGCTTCAA